>NC_059271.1:21384314-21396814 GCF_017591435.1 Portunus trituberculatus | reverse complement strand
AATGGCTGAATGCCTTTATAAACAGCACAACAAAGCACTTTTAGTGAGATATGTCGTCCTCGTTATCATCGTCATCATCATCACCATCATAATCATCATTAGTGTGTTTGATTCCGTTGCCGCACAAAGTTCTCCCACAGTGTACAAGCCGGCGGGGGCTTAGTGGCTCCTGGTGGAGCTTTGCCTCGTGAAATTACTATCCCTGGAAGACAGGAATGTATCACGCAACATTCTTTGTTCCTTGTTTAAACTTCAAGATTTATGAAAGTAACACAGATAGGAGGCCAACACGATGCACTTTCCCGCATGACTGGGGACGATCTGAACATGGCTGAACATGATACAAAGATGCTCATATTGATGATTGTCCGTTTCAGAAGGACAAATTTTCATAAATAATAGTAGGATCATTTAGAGTTTTTGTCTGTAGTACTTTGTTAGGGATTGTCTTCCAATATCTATTTTGGTATATAGTTCAACATTCATTTTAAAGCTAATAGTAGGTAAAATATTGTTCTCTCAGTACTATGTCATTATCATCCTCTTTACTTTCTTAATTCAATACACAATATAAAACTATAACTGAATAAACGATCCTCCTCTTCAGTAATGGTGGCAACTTCTTATTCATTTACCCTCATTCATTACAATACTGATAAATAAACTGCTTTTTCTTCCTAATAAAGATAGCAAGTCCTGAATCATTTACCTTACTGTTTGTTAACACTCAATATAAAACCATTGGACTGGAATTCCACTGGTGTTCCTCACATCTGCAGTCTCACGGTCATCTTTTTTAAGGAACAGCCAAGCGTGACGGTAAAGCGTTTTTTTCCCCACTACATCTTTTTCCTTACATTCATTTCCTCAGTTTTCGCGTTTATTTTACCTGGAGGTCAATAATCACGAAAAAAAGTGTATCGCCGCTAATTCTTCCATAAAAGCTGAATACACAACTAACAGCCATTCTTTTAGTCAGCGTTTCCTCATTATAACGCAGTGTTCTTAGTTATTTCCATGGGGGAGGATATCCGTTGCGGAGAAATGCATAGAAAGATGTCTGTTACTATTTTTCGTACAGTAATTAGTTTAACATTATGCAGAAATAATCATTTGAGGAAACACAGGTCTCCAATACAAGAATATTTTTATCTCACTTGATTGTCTCATTTTAGTAACAGTAGCTGAGTAATAACTCCTAAATGTAAACAGTCTCTCTCCTCTCATCGTTTGCCTTAAGAGAGAGAGAGAGAGAGAGAGAGAGAGAGAGAGAGAGAGAGAGAGAGAGAGAGAGAGAGATGGGGAAGGGGGAGGCGTGCCGCCATATACAAATTTCTCCAGTTGTTTATTGTCCTTTGCCTCTTCCTGTGACTCCCATCTTTTGCGTTTCTACTCATTCCGTCTCTCTCTCTCTCTCTCTCTCTCTCTCTCTCTCTCTGTGTGTGTGTGTGTCTTCCCCGAGATCATCTTCCCCTTCCCTTCACTATAGTTTTCTCCAAGTTCCTTTAACCTCTTCAATACTGGGACACATTTTTATTTTGAGATTTGTGTACAATTAGACCATTTTATTGACATTAGGAAGTGGAGATCAGAAGATTAATGGCAGGAGTCCTCGCTACTTCAATCCCCACATAACTAAGTTTCTGAAGCTGTATAGAATCACCAAATAGTAAGCAGAATGAATATGAAAATGCGTCATGCTGAAGGGGTTAATAGTTTCCTGACCTATTCCATTGCAAAACTAGTATATCATTTGTCAAATGAACTCTACATCTACATAGAGGTAAATTGTTATAGCGCCGGTAGAAAACACGGTAGAAAACCTGTATAGGCAAAAAGACCAGGTAAAATTTGATAAAGAAAAATAAATTGTAACCTTATAACTCATTCTTATAGATAGTGGTGATTGCTGGATTGGCTGCGAGCGGGACACGAGCATTTCTTTCCTTCCTAGATTCACACCGGAAACAGGGTGTGGAAATTACATGCAAAATAATCATACAAAAACAGTAGTAGTTAAGATAAGGCTTTCCTCCGCAATAACACCATGAACCAGTCTATTTCTTCTCTTTGAAGTTTTTCCTTGCATGTGTGCGTGTGTGCGTGCGTGCGTGCGTGCACACGTGTGTGTGTGTGTGTGTGTGTGTGTGTGTTTCTATTTTCAACTTCAAGGTTTGCTTATCCGTCTGCCTGTCTGTCTCTTCTTGTTGGTGGTTGTGGTAGTGAATGAGCAGCGAGTATACACGTGGTTTGCTTCCCCACCTGCGGGTCATTACACACTTCATCTGTCGAAAACCGGTTCTAAGCAGTGTGTGTGTGTGTGTGTGTGTGTGTGTGTGTGTGTGTGTGTGTGTGTGTGTAATTCACTGTTTGATCTGTTGCAGTCTCTGACGAGACAGCCAGACGTTACCCTACGGAACGAGCTCAGAGCTCATTGTTTCCGATCTTCGGATAGATCTGAGACCAGGCACACACCACACACCGGGACAACAAGGTCACAACTCCTCGATTTACATCCCGTACCTACTCACTGCTAGGTGAACAGGGGCTACACGTGAAAGGAGACACACCCAAATATCTACACCCGGCCGGGGAATCGAACCCCGGTCATCTGGCTTGTGAAGCCAGCGCTCTAACCACTGAGCTACCGGGCCGTGTGTGTGTGTGTGTGTGTGTGTGTGTGTGTGTGTGGAAGGGGGGATTGATGTATTCTCTCTCTCTCTCTCTCTCTCTCTCTCTCTCTCTCTCTCTCTTGTAAACCGGAGTTGGTAACTAATAACCACCTTAAATGGCATTTCTCATTTATATGACAGCTCTGCAATTTCAGGAGCCTTACTAAAGGTTTATCCTGTCACGGCGGGATTCTGGACCATATAATTCTGAGTGAAGGAAGTGGGGACAAAAATATGGCTGAACGAAACACAGAAATATATAAAAGAGATCAGTGTGAGAAAACACAGTAAGAAAAACCTGATATTGGATTTCCGTTATTTGTCAGATTCTTTTTTTTTTTTTTTTTTTTTTTTTGTTTACTTACCATGGTGTTGATAGGGTTAGGCAAAACATGGAACGCAACATAAAGGAACACAAAAAAGAAAGGAATGATAGACACGTAGGCTTTTCTGAGATTAACAAGACGCACTGCGTAAAACAAAATATAAAGGATAGTTAAACCATATCATCTACTCTAAGATAAGAGGCGTGGAATACCATGGAAATAATAAGCAACGTTATTATTACTATCATTATTGTTATTATCATCATCATGTTATGTTTTTATTTCATTGTTATTATTATTGCTACCCACATATAGATTTGTTTTTGTCCTTAGGGGGAAACCGGCCAAGACAACAAAAAATGTGACTAAAAAAAAGCCAACTGAGGTGCCAGTCCATGAATAGGGTAAAAAAAAGAAGTTGACCAAAAAAAAAATGGATAGATGTGTTGAAACCTCCCTCTTAACAGAGTTCACGTCATAGGGAGATGGAAATACAGAAGCAGGCAAGGAGTTCCAGAGTTTAACAGAGAAAGGGATGAATGATGGAGAGTACTGGCTAACTTTGGCGTTAGAAAGGTGAACATAATAAGAATGAGAGAAAGAAGAAAGTCTTATGCAGCGAGGCTGCAAGATAAAATGAGCAGTTGACATTAAGATAGCTGTAGAATATAGCAAGAGATTCAACATTGCTACGATGAGAAATAAGATGGAGACAGTCAGTCAGAGGAGAATATTTGATAGGACGAAAAAAAAAAAAAAAAGATTCCACCCAAGCTAATAAAGCAGTGTGAGTGGAACTTTCCCATACATGTGAAGAATACTCTAAACATGGGCGGATAAGGCCCACAGAGTTAGCAGTTGTGGGAGGGAAGTGGGTTGAAAGAAACTGGAGAAGACAAATCAAAACACCTAACTTCATGAAAGCTGTTTTGGCTAGAGATGAAATATGAAATTTCCAGTTTAGATTATAAGTAAAAGACAGACTGAGGAAGTTCAGTGTAGAAAGGCAGGACAGTTGAGTGTCATTGAAGAATAGTGATAGTTGTCTGGAAGGTTGCGTCGTATGAATATAAGAAAATGATTTAAGACATTAGGTCTACACGTAGCAGTCCCTGTATGAACATACCTACTTATTTCCAAATATCATCCCCGTCCTTAAATTTGTCTATTTTTTTCTTAAAGCTTCCTACTGACTTAGCACTAGCAACTTGATCATCGAGTCTGTTCCATTCTTCAACTACTTTATTAGTGAAACGGTTCCTTCCCATTTCTTTCTTAAACCTAAATTTCTCAAGCTTGAACCCATTATCTCTTTCTCTATCCTGGCTACTGATCCTAAGAATTTTGCTCATGTCTCCTTTGTTATAACCGTTATGCCACTTAAATACTTCCATCAGGTGCCCAGTTGATAGATGGAAGAATTGAGTTTTTGAGATACTGAACAATACTAAATCTACTCTACCAAAATAAACTTTAGAGAGAGAAAGAGATCAGATGTCAGGCATTCTGTGGCTTCCTTGCGTGATCTCCTCCTTAAGGGTTGGTCGTCTCTAAAAATACCTATACCACGATAGCAAAGGCTCTCCCACTCACCCATAATACAGAATCCTCGATACATGGAGCACAACTCTCAAGATAAATCAGTTTTTTTTTTTTTCTAATACCATGTGAATACTACGTTGGTCGATATATCCTCATACGGCGATACAACGAGGTTATGTGGTGCTGCTTATCACAAAAATAAAATCAAATATATTGACGTACTATATATATATATATATATATATATATATATATATATATATATATATATATATATATATATATATATATATATATATATATATATATATATATATATATATATATATATATATATATATATATATATATATATATATATATATATATATATATATATATATATATATATATATATATATATATATATATATATATATATATATATATATATATATATATATATATATATATATATATATATATATATATATATATATATATATATATATATATATATATATATATATATATATATATATATATATATATATATATATATATATATATATATATATATATATATATATATATATATATATATATATATATATATATATATATATATATATATATATATATATATATATATATATATATATATATATATATATATATATATATATATATATATATATATATATATATATATATATATATATAAGGCAGAAAGAAAATCTATATTCTCAAGGATTCAGAACCTAAAGGGGAGTCCGTGCGCGAACAGCAGACAACAGGAAGAAGGAAATGAGCCTAGGAGGGAAATTAGAGAGGGATGGAAAAAATAAGGATGGCAGTGTGAGGGATAGAACTAAATACCGATATATCGACTTTTCCCAGAAGTGAGTGTGTGTGTGTGTGTGTGTGTGTGTGTGTGTGTGTGTGTGTGTGTGTGTGTGTCCACGTGCGTGTGTGTGTGTGTGTGTGTGTGTGTGTGTGTGTGTGTGTGTGTGTGTGTGTGTGTGTGTGTGTGTGTGTGTGTGTGTGTGTGTGTGTCCACGTGCGTATGGGTGAATGTGTGTGTGTGTGTGTGTGTGTGTGTGTGTGTGTGTGTGTGTGTGTGTGTGTGTGTGTGTGTCCACGTGGGTGAATGTGTGTGTGTGTGTGTGTGTGTGTGTGTGTGTGTGTGTGTGTGTGTGTGTGTGTGTGTGTGTGTCCACGTGCATGGGTGAATATGTGTGTGTGTGTGTGTGTGTGTGTGTGTGTGTGTGTGTGTGTGTGTGTGTGTGTGTGTGTGTGTGTGTGTCCACGTGCGTGTATGGGTGAATATGTGTGTGTGTGTGTGTGTGTGTGTGTGTGTGTGTGTGTGTGTGTGTGTGTGTCCACGTGCGTGTATGGGTGAATATGTGTGTGTGTGTGTGTGTGTGTGTTTCCACTCTCTGCTAGAAATTAATAACCAAATATGCCGTTCAGAAAAGCTAACTAAATCAGACAATTAATTTTAGCTTAACTTGACCTAACGTAACCAAATGTAAACACTGAAAAGTAAGTAAAAATAAATACAAAATGAAACTAAATCTAATTAAACTTATCAGCAAGCGAAATCAATAAAAACGCGAAAATGAGAACTTAACCGAACCTAACGAAACATACCCAAGCATAATCTCAGACCACTTTCGTACGAGGACACTATAGTCTGTCTACTCTAAAGTGGCTCCTGGGTCTGTGTCTGAATTTTGTACCAGGGAGTGTGTGGTTGTCAGATCTTGAGGAAAACCGTGAGATATCTTTCTAATAACAAGTGAGTTGATCAAAAGAAAACAAGTATTATTCATATCAGATCAATGACGTTATCAATAAGCTACAATGTGTTTGAAATCCAGGAGCCATTTACCTCCTGTCGTTCTCAATATAGCCTTTCACACGACGTCACCGTCATTGCCTAGTTGTGCCATAGACTGTCGCGCTCCTGCAGCATGTTTCCCACAATGGCAGTTGCCGCCACTAAAGTACTGTTGGGCATTATTTGTAGTATGAGTTTTAATACGGAGCCATTGAGTGGCGACACTGCCGTCCACTTTTCTGTGTTCACCTAGACTTTAAGGCTACTAGATTGGCCTCTTTCTAAGGCCAAAAACCTGCAGATTAGGCATATTTTCAACCATTTGATATAAATATATCTAATCTGGCCTGAATTATCAAAAGTCCAAAGCTCTAATAAAGCTAGGAAGCTAACAAAGGTAGAGAGTAAGGGAGTCGGATGTGCACGTTCTTATTTTTTTCTTTTTTCTCTTCTTCATAGTAATTTATGCAATTTGTATTAAAAAAAAAAAGAGAAGTCCTTCCTTTGACGTCATTCTTTCTACTGACAAGGATGAGAAGGGATACCACGAGTCGGTGTCGGTCACTTGTTTCTCGCAGTTACCTGATCTTCTCACACTGGAGGCACCGGTGTTTTCTTGTGAAAGAAGCTTTAGCAGCAAATTTATTCACCACTGTTTTCAAAACCCATAGATATGATTGTCTGGATTCAAAGAAGTGTTTATCATGTTAGTAATGTATATACTGCTACAAATGCCCCCAGTTCGGACTGCTCTCTTGGTATGGAACCTAAGCGTCCTGACAAACACCACATTTTCCTACATTGTTAACTTCTGCAACATAAGATCTAATTTTCAATCTGTAGAACATCCTCGCTCCTTTACTAAACCTCATCTTTTCTTCACTGAAAGACGGGCGTCTGAGGCAAGTGAGAGTAATTCCTTTTCTGTTTCCTCCTACTATCTAGTTCTATTTTCATTTTCATTCCGTAGTTAGATGTTGCGTCTACGTATGTGCGCAACGACTTATCTGCTCTCGTGTCCATGCTCTTGAATCTTCCGAATTCTCCACTTTCAGTTACTCTCTAACTGAATTTATCTGTGTTGTTTACCTCTTATTTAACTTTTAGGACTATAAAAGATTCTTTGACAATTTAATTTTCAATGTGGAGCTCATTCTGGTTCTCTTTTCCTTTTGTAGAGACCTCCATTCTTGTAGCGATATATATATATATATATATATATATATATATATATATATATATATATATATATATATATATATATAGAGAGAGAGAGAGAGAGAGAGAGAGAGAGAGAGAGAGAGAGATATATATATATATATATATATATATATATATATATATATATATATATATATATATATATATATATATATATCAGTAGAACCATATATATAGGAACACCTTAAAGTCACGTTTCACTTCAACTAAACTCTTTAGAAAATAGTGATCGGAGGAGAGAGTATACAAAAGCATTCCGGAGTATGGTCTTAGTGGATAAAAAAAAAAAAAAAAAAAGAGGTGTGTCGTGTTACCAGAAAATAAGTACAGAGCACAGGTCAACAATGAAGGGCTCCTGCTGAGGTAACAAAGGTGGTTGTGGTTCATGAGAGGAGAGGTGTGAGGCGAGGAGGGAGAAGTGCAAGAACGCGATTGGTTGAGGAAAGAACAATGCTAGGAAATCAATGGACACGAGAGAGAGAGAGAGAGAGAGAGAGAGAGAGAGAGAGAGAGAGAGAGAGAGAGAGAGAGAGAGAGAGAGAGAGAGAGAGAGAGAGAGAGAGAGAGAGAGAGAGAGACAGACAGACAGACAGACAGACAGACAGACAGACAGACAGACACAGACAGACAGACAGACAGACAGAGAGAGAGAGAGAGAGAGAGAGAGAGAGAGAGAGAGAGAGAGAGACGTACCAATGTCTATCAGCCCTCGCCTATAGCTAGTCTGGCCTCACGCAATCTTCACAGTTCAAGTTGAAGTAAACAGACATCTTACACTCCAGCACATAACCTGGAAACATCTGCTGCTCTTAAACATCCACTATTTTAAAAACTTCGTAACAAAACACTTCTGGTTTAGCAAATTTACAGACTAGGTTGACTTTTTCAAAAGCTGAACTACACAAACCGCACACAATTTACGCAGCAATAGAGGAAGGAAGCGAAGTCATTTCCTGTCATATCCAACCCACATTCCCCTTCGGAAAAACAAAAAACAAAAACAACACAAGTAAATACGATAACGGGAAAATACGAGTCTCTCTCTCTCTCTCTCTCTCTCTCTCTCTCTCTCTCTCTCTCTCTCTCTCTCTCTCTCTCTCTCTCTCTCTCTCTCTCTCTCTCCACAAACAAAGGCTCTATGACGCTATTTCTGCTAACAAACGGGGTGATGGCGGTGCGGTACTATTAGCTTCACTCATACAGAAGTGATGTGACCGTATTGCTCTTTTGTGTTCCATTTTAGGACACAAACCAGGGACCCTAAGAGAAACTCGTATTCTTCAGGGCTTTCCTCTCTTATAATAACTGTCTTCACTGGTCACATAGATAATTAGTCTGGTTCTCTTGGGTTTTTCCAGCTGATGATGAATTCTTGTTAATTAATCATTAGAAAATGTGATTATTTTTTATTCCTCTGGTTTCCACTTGACTGATTATTACCTGTAATCGACATACACCGTCGAAATGTAGTAAGCAGCATAGTGTTCAACAGTAATGTAAATAAAAATGAGGAATAGTGGTCAAAGTATACGTAACTATATCATTAGGCAGGTAGCCTGTGATACAAACTACACGAGAGAGAGAGAGAGAGAGAGAGAGAGAGAGAGAGAGAGAGAGAGAGAGAGAGAGATTCAGATTGTTTATTATCCACTAGAGTGGTTCTTACACACATTACAAGTGAAAGATAAAAATATAAATAAATAAATTCCAGTAATATGATATGTAACCTAGTAAATTAAGAAACACGCGTCTAAAATAAAAGAAAAAAAGAAAGCAAATTAACAATAAGAAGAGAGAGAGAGAGAGAGAGAGAGAGAGAGAGAGAGAGAGACACTTGATCTAATTGAGTTCACATCTAAATAAATATAAAATTAATCCCTCCATAGTTGTTTAAAATGAGAAAAAAAAGAAATCCTTTAATGTACCGTAAGAGATTCAATATAATTAAGAAGATTCAATTAGCCTAAAACACAAACAAACACACAAACACACACACACACACACACATCGTCTTTAATATAAGGGGAAAAGATGA
The DNA here is from genome assembly GCF_017591435.1 of Portunus trituberculatus. Lineage (NCBI taxonomy): Eukaryota > Metazoa > Arthropoda > Malacostraca > Decapoda > Portunidae > Portunus > Portunus trituberculatus. The sequence goes on along the minus strand of NC_059271.1, from coordinate 21,387,196 downwards.
AAGACAAGAAAAAGAAAGAGTTTTCTTTTTCTCGAAGGAAGACGAAGAGGAGAAAAAGAAGAAAAGGAAAACAAGAAAGAATGAAAAATAGAAAAGAAAGAAAACCAGGAGAATGCGTTCAAAAGAGGTAATAAGTCGGAGAGGTCAGACAAAGGATGCCACGTCTGCAATCCTGACAGACCGTGTCAGGAGCCATATCTTAATGATCTGATTTCATCGCATTCCCATCCAAATTTTTGTATATCATGAAGGAATATAAAAAAAATATAAAATAATACAGCCATGACACGCAAAACAGTCCATGGCTTTTTACTGTGATAACACCAATGGATTATAAATTTATAATATATCTATCGAACCGAATTGCTTCGTCTTCTTAAACGCTCTGCTCTGTCACCAACACTGGTTTTTCAAGATCTCAGAATCAATGAATGGGTTTTCATGAGCATTTGTCTCAAGTGATTACGAAAAATTCTAATTATGGAGGCAACCTTAATATTCCCGGCATAGAAATAACTAATTCAATTCATTTATTAACTTTTTTTTCGTCATGGCTACGTGTAGTTACCTATATTTGTTTTAAAATGATAGGCTACACCGCAACAAACTACACGAGATCAATTACTTCTATAGTGTTTTGGTTGTAAAATGGCTTTGTGTTACTTTCTCTATGCTACCAATAATAATTTTTACTTTTCTAACACGTGAATCATTGTTAATACTATTGGTTTGTTTATTTACATATACATAATCTTAGAAGGTAGGCTAGGTGCGTGCGACTGATTTCTATTCTATTTCTCTTTTTTTACACCAAGCAATTAATTACCCTCATTTTCGTGGTCATGTGCTCCTAGTTATCCTTTTTTTCCTTTTTTCATTGCGTCACCACTTTAATAATCGAGGATACGTGCAACCAATTATCTGCACTTTACTACTCGATCCACTATTTTCGAGGTTACGTACATGGAACCAACGATTTTGTTTTTCTTTTCATCTTCGTTGAATAAAGAAATAGGTAAACAAAGAGTGACCCAGTATAGAGAAGGGCTAGTTAATAAGCTAACGAAGGCGAAAGAAGTAAACAAACCATGCCATGGTACGCTCAAGTACACGTTACCAATATTACTTGTTTTCGTTAGACTACATGGGAACAAAACTACATCTTTTGGTAACAGGCATTAAACAAAGCGATAATCTCAAAGCCATAAGGCTTCTGAACATTTCATATAAAACCTGTTTTATTTTCATTTGTAGGCTTTCGGTCTCACCACGTAATATCAAGAAAGCAACATATCGGCAGGAATTCAAAACACAAAAATTTTATTCATAGCCCAAGAATTGATACAGCTGATAGTAAAACCTCAAATTTAGTAGACAGACCAGTTAGCTTTTAACATTCAGAGATAACAGCTGCCCGGTGTAGCAGGAAAAAAATTCCCTGACTGTTGTTCCCCCAAAGAAAATTGGTCTGGGCCGTTTTTCTCGGGGGAGGGGGGAATTACAGACCTAAGATATATTTTCCCCCTTTAGGCCATTTCTCTCCCCCACAATAAAAAAAAATCATACCACCGTTTTCAAGTCACCAAGAGATGGGAAATGCAAGAGAATACAACGCTCCGCCCCTGTGGGTATTGATGGTATCTGCAACAAAATAAACTAATCAGTTCAGCGTATGAAGTCACCGAAACATAGAGTATTGAATTCGAGTGATAATCTCCTCGCCTCTCAGGATTGACTCCCTCCATTCCTTAGCAGCGATCAGGTTTAATCAAAATTCCGCCGCCAAGATGGTGTAAACATTCAGAGCAGACGTCGGCTACACCGCTCGCCCCGCCATCTAGTGAGGCACCTCACCATCACTTCATGAGCGAATGATCAGTGTTTCGTAATTATTATTTCTTTTTCAATTTTTACTTGTTTATCTATTTGTCATTCATATTTCATTTCTGCTCAACACACACTGCCCTTATGACGCCCTACAAACAGGAAAAGGTGGAACGAGTGTAAGTAGAATACGTAGGTAGTGCCGTGGCAAACACCAGTAATTAACAAAACCACTACAAGAACTCATTATGGAAACCAGTTTATCCTTACCATCTATTCAGGGACGATTAGCTCATATTAGCCACGGATGACTCTCGGGGTCAGGAAATACAGCTTAGTCTTGACTACGCACAAAGGAAAATGTAGACTACGCTGCAACACATCAAGCCCACTGCCACAACCACACAAGTTACCTCAGGACTGACCGAGTGACCGCGGCAACTGATCGGGAGAGTTAATCCGATCTTCGTCTTATTTTTGGCTACAACAACGCGTTTTGTTCGTATTAGTGCGTTTCTATTTCGTGAGACAAAAAAATAAAAAATATATAAAAAGCTTGTACATATTTTCATGGTAAAATTAGAATAAAAATTTTGCCTAAGGTAAGTTAGGCTAGTTATTGGAAACTTTGTAATGTCGTTCTTTGTTCATATATGCAAATTTGTCCTGTTTTTATGTACTTGCTTAAAGGCAATACAAAATTGTTAATTACCTCATCATAGCTTAAATCTATGTTCGCTAAGAATCAGTACATAACGTTACACCTCGTCTTCTTAATTGTTTGAAAATAGTCTGCTAGTTCGGCTCACACACTGTCTATATATTTATTTTTTCTGTCCTTTTTAAAGTCTAAATATATCTCCCACTATCTCTCATTTTCTTTTATCTCCCCCTTTCCTATTTATAATCTACAATTCACCATGTTTAATTCTGTGGTTAGGCTCTGCTGGAAACTTAATCTCGGACATTTTCGGAACTAGAGTTCGAACATATTATCTGCAGCTAGAAATATTAATTAATCCGTAACTAATTGATCAACCTGCTCACACGAATAGTGC
>NC_059271.1:21361814-21379314 GCF_017591435.1 Portunus trituberculatus | reverse complement strand
ATATTTTTTATTTTCACTCTCTCTTCTTTGTCTTCTAGTTTCCCTCTCTCCCCTCCTGTTGCCTAATGCGTTCCTCCCCTTTTATTTCCTAGTTGCTCTCCCTTCGTTTCCTTTCCCTTTCACTCGTATCTTTTCTGCGAATTTTATTTTTATTCAAAGCAGGTTCTGCGTTTGGGGAAGGTAACTCTCTCTCTCTCTCTCTCTCTCTCTCTCTCTCTCTCTCTCTCTCTCTCTCTCTCTCTCTTTGAATAGTATAATTTGTAACGAGTGGAGGCGCCATGCTGGATAAATTATCATGCAACACTCTCTCTCTCTCTCTCTCTCTCTCTCTCTCTCTCTCTCTCTCTCTCTCTCTCTCTCTCTCTTCTCGTATTCCGAGCAGCCAGCATATGACCTCGTTGTTGAGACGCCGTAACTTCATCAATTTGAATTTCCAGAGAGAGAGAGAGAGAGAGAGAGAGAGCATGATAATTTATTCAGCATGGCGCCTCCACTCGTTACAATTATACTATTCAAAGAGAAAAGCAATCTAGGAAAATTGAAAGAAAAAGAAGCAGAAGGAGGAGGAGGAGGAAGATCAAGAGGGAGAAGAAGAAGAAGAAGGAGAGGAGGAGGAGGAGGAGGAGGAAGAGGAGGATGAGGAGGAGGAGGAGGAGGTGGTGGTGGAGGAGGAGGAGGAGGAGAAGGAAAAGAAATCCTCCACGCCTCCTGACGTCTCCCGGGTGTGTCTTGGAATATTTAGCCTTTGTAAACAGAGGTAAATTCTTACCTTACTGGAAGGAAACAATGTGAAGAGAAAAGATAAGAGAGAAAAAAAAAAACAACTTTACCGTTCAGTAATTTTGCTTGAGTAATTTGTAATTGTAAAAGATACACTTATTATTTTTCTTTTGCTTTTTTTTAGTTTTTTTTTCATTTTTTCATTATTTTCTTTGATTTCTCTCTCTCTCTCTCTCTCTCTCTCTCTCTCTCTCTCTCTCTCTCTCTCTCTCTCTCTCTCTCTCTCTCTCTCTCTCTCTCTTCTTAATCAGTTTTCTTAATAAGTAAAAGTTAAATTAATTATTAAAACAGACTTAAGAGTTATCAGTTCATATGTGCTTCTCCACTCGGCTTAAGCACTTCATTTCTAGACATCTCCTATTCACTTGAAAAAAAAAAAAAAAATCACACAATACTAGTTTGCTTTCCTCTCGCCCCGTATCTGTTTTAAGCACTTCTTTACCAGGCGCCTCTTCGCATTTACTCACACAAAGCATCCTGATCGCGCTTCACCACAAACATCCCATATGCATGATCATAATTGCACTGCAGTTCACATCCTCAAGGCTTTTGATATCGCGTCGTGGCCAGGTGGAGCTCAGATCTAAAAGAGAGTGACAGATGAATGGGATAGACTTCGTAAACAAGTTGTTAGTGTTGAATCATTAGTGAACTTAGAAAGAAAAAGATAAGGCAAATTTATGAGTGACGATAGGTGGAAATAGGTGGGTATGTTTCATTAGTGGACTGGCACGTGTTGTTGTCTTATTATATTTATATGTTATTAGGTAACAACGATATTTATTTTCATGTATGTGTTATGAAGAGATGGAAATGAAAGGTACAACTAAATGGGTGGATTTTTTTTCACTCTTTAATCTTGCTTAAAATTATGAAATACTCATTTTCATTTTTTTTTTTTTTTTTTTTTAGTGTTTATTCTGAAAGTCATATGTTTAATGAGGTTCACGTGCTGAGGGAAAAATGGTTTTGCTGACCTCCAAATAGAACGTATAAAAAAAGTATTTCTCTCATTCGCCTCAGTATGCAAAAGCTGTCAGTTAGACGTAATGCTTTCACTCATTCCTCAAATCCCTCATTCCCGAGTCATCGTCCAAAGGAGATGTTTGCCTCCCTTGCCGTCCTCTACAACTGAGTTCGTCGGGGCGCAGAATTTCGCTGAATCCAGTCCTGGCTTTGTTGCTAAAGTTAACATTGGTACGGCAGCGGAAAATACCCGTTTCTGCTGGCCGGTTGTTTCTTGGAGCAGCGACGAACATGGAGGAAAAATAACAGCTGTAGTGGTGGTAGTGTTGGTAGTGGTCGAAGTAGTAGTAGTAGTAGTAGTAGTAGTAGTAGTAGTAACTGCAACAACAACTACTACTTTAACACTACTACTACTACTACTACTACTACTACTGCTGCTGCTATTACCACTATTTCTACTACTTCTACCTTTACTACTACTGCTACTCCTACTACTAATACTACTACTACTACTCACCACCACTCACTACTACTACTGCTACTGCTGCTACTGCTACTACTGCACTGCAGCAGTGGTAAGTAGTAGTGTGTAGTAGTAGTAGTAGTAGTAGTAATAATAATAGAAGTAGCTGCAACAACAACTATTACTTTAACTACTACTACTACTACTACTACTACTACTACTACTACTACTATTACTACCACTGCTACTACTACTACTACTACTACTACTATTATCACTATTTCCACTACTTCTACTTCTACCTCTACTACTACTGCTACTCCTACTACTCCTACTACTACTACTACTACTACTACTACTACGTACTATTACAACAACTATCACAACAACAAAAGCAATGTGTTCTTTTCCTCTCTATCTCCCTTTCTGTATTCCTTCACACTCCATTTCCCTTCCCTAACAGCCTCTCCCTGACTGCCTATCCGGTGTTCAACTACGTAGTCCTTTAAAGTAAGTCTTTCTTTTCCAGCTGTAATCCTATCAGCCAATTTTTATTCAAGTATTTTATCTTTTATTTATTTATGATTTTTTTTCTAGCAGTTTTCCCCTCCTGTCTAAATCCCTTAGCTTCCTTTGCGCCACTCCATCCTTGAACTTCTTTATACAGATGCTTCTTTTTCTCTCAGTCTTTTTCATCTATTTATAAAAGCAAATTCTCGCCCTCTCTTTTATTTGCTGGTCATCTTTTCATACACAACCGTGATGTTAGGTGGCATATTCAGAAGTTTTGGGCTTTAAAAGAGTATATTTGTAAAGCCAGACCGATGGTTGTGTGGTGTTTTATAAGTGTCTCATTTCCACTGACGATGGAAATTTCTTGTTTATGTCTGGCTAGAATAGTATAAAGTACCTTAAAAGACCTTAATAACTTCCATTGGGCTGGTCACCTCTTAAAATAGCACGCAAAATGCTTGGAAATGTTTAAAAAGGTGTTTGTATTCTGCTGACGATACAGAATTCTTGTTAAGCTATCGTTAGAATTGAAACGCACGTTAAAACTCCTGAAAAGTACCACTGGATTAAACGACTATTAAAAAAAATGTCGGTATGAAGCATGACAGCGTTTGAAAATTTACTTGAATTCTTAAAAGAGCTTGCTTTCTACTAACAATACACAATGTTTAAGCTACTTCCAGAGTCATATAAATCGGTTCGGAAACCCCTTCATATTTTCCACTATGCTAGAGAGATTTAAAAGAAATCATAAGGTATGGAAGTATCTTGAAAATCCCGCCCTATATCTTTCTTCTAGTGCGCAGCGTCTCAACGAAAGTCTCGTATTTCCAAAATCATATAAACTCTCTGGAAAGCATCCTGATAACTTCCCCTGGACTAAAGACTGTCAAATGTAGCGCGATACGGCTTGATAATATTTGAGAATCTGAGATACCTGCCGCTTGATCTTTTCCGAGTGCGTGGCGGTCTCAATGAAACTCTCATTCAGAGTATCTTTGGCTTTCATATCAGCTTAATTAAAGTCTCGGCACTTCGATTTCCTCCCCCTTTTTACCTCACTAATTGTTTCCTGCCACGTCTGACTAACCCAGCATTTAGGAGAAGCGGCTTTAAGTGGATAAGCAGTAAGGGTAGGAGACCTAGATTGTGGTGGTAGTGATGGTGGAAAACGTATAGTGAATAGTGACTAAAAAAGGAAAGAGGAATGGATATTTCTTTCTTCGCACTGGTAAAAGGAAACGTTCTTTAATGGAAATTGGAAATTTTGCTTTTAATTTTCTTTTGTTGCATGCGAATAGAACATCATGACGAATTCAAAAGGGAGAGAAAAAAAAGAAACATGAAAAATGCACAGCAATTCAACTTATCGTATAGAAATTATACAGTTAATTCACGAATATATATGATAGCACACAGTGTATAAAAGCAGTCATGTGTCGTTATCTGTTTTTTTTTTCTCCTCATACAGTTAAAACAGGTAATGAGATATACATAAATATTTTGACCTGGCATATGTAAAGTAGTTGTAATTATAAGACCTGTACATGTAATAGTGTGGTTTATGAGAGGGTTAGTATGCCGTAAGTATCCGCATCTTTTTCGGCTTTTTTTTTTTTGGTTTCTCATGTTGTTAAAACAAAATAACAGATCAGAAAAAGGAAGAAAAGGAAAGGAAGTCATATAGAAATGATGACCGCTATTATTAGAGTTGTACATGCAATAGTGTAGTTTGTGAGTGTTGGTGCGTTGCTGTGTCAGTAATGCTGCAGGTATAAATGCTTCTACCTGCTAGATATTACTAGTTCCATTTCACTACAGCTGCTGCCACCGTGAATGAGGCTCAATGAGATCACCAATAAAGAAAGAGTATTTCTCTTTCACCTTTAGCAAAATTTCCCATCAATAGAAGCTAAGAGTCATCAGATGATATCTTGATTACACTTGTAGACTTTCGGCATCATAGAGTATAGACAATGTTTGGAGAACTGAGTTACTCGTGTGTTGTTGTCTTTACTGCCATGGACCGTGCAGGGTGAGGGTAAGACTCAAGGGATGCTGGAAGTAGCACAGATTTACTGATACCCTAGTTTCCATAAATATAATCATGTTATTCAAGATTAGGAAAAGAACATGAGAATTGTGTGCTGTGCGTGAGAATCAACTTATAAATATTTTTGTAAGTTTTGAATACCGCATAAAGGGAGATGCTTAAAGTAGCGCAGGCACACTGATCCTCTCTTACAATTCCAAACTAAATAACAAGAGAACGTAATTGAGTTGTGCGTTACATGTCTGTAAAGTCAACTTATCAATTTTCTAAAGTTTTCAATGCTGGATCAAGAGAACATTTTTAAAGGAATCTTTGTATATGCATTTTCTTCTTCCTTTTATTATTATTATATATATATATATATATATATATATATATATATATATATATATATATATATATATATATATATATATATATATATATATATATATATACCAGACCAATGTCTTTCGGGACAAATTTGTGTGGCCACATGCACGCACACGCGCACTTAATCACACACACAAGCATTCTCTCATATCTAAGCCTCTATGATAGACAATGAACATAACTCTTTACGATGTGCCAAGGTCGGTTACGCGAAACATCCCAACGGAGGTTTATAAATTGCCGAAACTGAGGATCCCATGAAGACGCCACCCATCCATCCATCCACAGCGTCTGGAGGTCAACTAACCTGTGGGTAATTGACCTCCAGATAAGCTTTACGTTCCGATAAGGTCACTTATGCAACATTACCAGAAAAAAAATTAAAAATATTGGAAGTAGGTTGTTTGAGATCCCATGAAGATGTCACAATTTTTTTTTTATTTCTCATCACGTCTATTTGACCTGTGAGTTTTGAAATTATAAAATGTTCAAACATGAATTAGAAAAATATTTATAATTTCCTTTCATGACTGCCTACATGTCAATCTAGTCACAAACTAGATGCAACATTAATGCATTTTGCAACACCTTGGGTGAATGACTACACGTCACATGAAACTTTCAGCATTTTGATATTTAAGTTACATGGCAAAGACTACGCGTGTATGATGCCAAGGAAGATCACTTCTCATTAACTGTATTGTAAAAACAATAGAAAAAGGACTGTTTGGTCTAGGACACATTCTTGTGAAAGGGCATCAGGAAAATGTGTTACGTAGTTTAACCTGGTCCATTCGTCATTTCCTTCCACCAAATGTCTTCATTCATCATGGCGCAACACCCTGAGAATAGAGGGATGAGGTACAGTCTCTTGACGCCCCAAGATTCGCAATAGAATATGTTACAATTAATATCAACTTAAAGCTCTCGTATTGCTGATTAATTACTGAAGATATCATGTCTCTAATTACGAGTTTTTATGTCATTAATTTGAAATTGTGTGTGTGTGTGTGTGTGTGTGTGTGTGTGTGTGTGTGTGTTTCTTCTTGCGTGGGCAAGAACGCCCGTCAGCTTTTTTTTTTTTTTTTATGTTATGGCGTACAGCGCCTATAGGTATACTTGAAGAGTATGGGAAGACCTATTCAGTTTGCACCCATTACCTGCGCAGCCAATTTTATTTATAGTGGGACCCATATTAGGGGCCCATATCACTACGCAAACGCATATTTGGTATAAGGCAATTACATCTCCACCTAGAACCTGGTTATCACGGTGACGTGTAGGTAACTTTAAAGCACTCGACAATTGACAAAGTTTCAAGGCAGTATGTGGTGGGATTCGAACCTACGCATCGACGTCTGCCCGATCCCACGCTCACTACCTTATCCACTACGCCACCGTCTTGCATGGAGAGGGAACCTCCCATTGGAGGCAAGGATGGCTCAGTGGCGGGGGTGGTTGCCTCCCATGTAGGTGACGGGTGATCGTGCCCATGCCGGGGTACATATTATATATATATATATATATATATATATATATATATATATATATATATATATATATATATATATATATAGTTATTTTACAAAATGCCCGGCCATTATGCAAAAAAGACCAAATTCGTGGTCACACTACAAAATGACCTAAATATCTCAACATTTTGCAAAAAGACCAAGATTTTGGACAATTTGCATTATTATCGTTGGTCAGCTTACAAAATATCCAAACAGCAAGTGGTTAGTGCGTTCAAGTTCATCCAAGCTATTCAGAATTAGTTCATATTCATTTCTTGATAACAAACTCGAAGTATTTGATGCTTTCTTTTCCCCAGCCGTGACCAGCTTTGTATTAAAAAAAATTATATACATATACATATATATATATATATATATATATATATATATATATATATATATATATATATATATATATATATATATATATGTATGTAAAAATGTTGAATTGAATGATTCACCGGGTTTATTTATTATTTTGTAAAATCATTCGTCATTCCGTCTATATACACGTCTCTATTCTAACTCTTTATTCACTAATGTACGAATACATTGCGTGAGTTAGAAACTCATTATTTGCCATTTCATTTCTATAAGTCACTATCCTAAATGTTTATTTACTGATGTACAAGATGCAAGTTTAAAAATATAATATAATATATGAATTGAATTCCAAAACGAAATGTTCATATATTATTATCTTGTCTTATCTTAACTAATGAATTTTCTAACTGTTGTTGTAAAAATTGATAAGATCTTAAGAGTTTTCTTTATTATAACTAAGGTGATAGTTCAACAAGAATAACATAAGAATCTCTGTAGCCTTGGAAAATAGTCACTGTGAAAGTCCTAACTGCTTCAGAATGCGATCCTTCTTTTTGTGTATAATTTTCTCTGACTTACTGTATCCTTTCCGTTAGTCTTAACAATCATGCATTGAAGGTAAAAGCGAGAATCAAACAAATGGCAGTTGATATCTTTGTGCCATTGTCCCGCCATCATGGCTTTTTCTGTACCGTTTTTTTTTTTTTTTTTATCACCAGTGTGGAGAGGTCACGTGGAGTTTGCTCTTCGTCTTGACTTTATCTTTCTTTCATTCATCTTTTCTTTCCATTGTGTAGACATAAAAGGACCAAAGGTGTATCTACTGAAGGCCATGGTGTGGGTTCAAAGCACTAACCAATGTCTTCCTTTAATTATGTGTGTCTGACAAGATTTATTCTTTTAATCATTCCAGGGATGTTCATATATATATATATATATATATATATATATATATATATATATATATATATATATATATATATATATATATATATATATATATATATATATATATATATATATATATATATATATATATATATATATATATATATATATATATATATATATATATATATATATATATATATATATATATATATATATATATATATATATATATATATATATATATATATATATATATATATATATATATATATATATATATATATATATATATATATATATATATATATATATATATATATATATATATATATATATATATATATATATATATATATATATATATATATATATATATATATATATATATATATATATATATATATATATATATATATATATATATATATATATATATATATATATATATATATATATATATATATATATATATATATATATATATATATATATATATATATATATATATATATATATATATATATATATATATATATATATATATATATATATATATATATATATATATATATATATATATATATATATATATATATATATATATATATATATATATATATATATATATATATATATATATATATATATATATATATATATATATATATATATATATATATATATATATATATATATATATATATATATATATATATATATATATATATATATATATATATATATATATATATATATATATATATATATATATATATATATATATATATATATATATATATATATATATATATATATATATATATATATATATATATATATATATATATATATATATATATATATATATATATATATATATATATATATATATATATATATATATATATATATATATATATATATATATATATATATATATATATATATATATATATATATATATATATATATATATATATATATATATATATATATATATATATATATATATATATATATATATATATATATATATATATATATATATATATATATATATATATATATATATATATATATATATATATATATATATATATATATATATATATATATATATATATATATATATATATATATATATATATATATATATATATATATATATATATATATATATATATATATATATATATATATATATATATATATATATATATATATATATATATATATATATATATATATATATATATATATATATATATATATATATATATATATATATATATATATATATATATATATATATATATATATATATATATATATAATGTTAAAGGATCTTTTATTTACTTTTTCTTATGCTCTTCCCAATGTCACAGTCAAGAACAATAAAGCTCTAGGAGAAAGTAAATGAATACATAAACAAATTGACCGTACCACTTTCTTTTCCAGGAGTAAATGAATATAAATGTATAGATAAATGACTAATAGTGACGAATTTGGTTTTTTGACTGGTCTTGACTCTAAACATTTATGAAAGTCAGAGGTATAAACTCCTGTCCTGTGAGTCTCAGTGCTTTGGTCTGGAGGCACCAGCAGCAATATGATATCTGGAGCGCTCTTCTCCTTTGACCTTTTCCGTGTCCCTCAACTTTTCCCATCTTCCCGCACGTGTCTGGCGCTCCTACGCATCTCCTCTCCATTTCCTCCCCCGCCTCTTCCCATCTATTCCCCCTCGGCTCTTCTTAAGCACCTGTATCGTTTGTACTTATTAGTCCTTTATCTCCTTTACTTCCTCTCCTCTCTTTCATTATTTCCACACTACTAGACGCACATCGCTTCCACTGGCTAGTGCTCTGATCAATATAGCGCCTCACCGCCTGTATAGCGGGGAAAACTTAGATAAATATAGCTTCTTCCTTCCTCCCTATTAAGAACTTTGGTAGAAAATCCATAGAGGCAGTGAGGAATTTCAAAAGGATGATCGCTCACTTCCACAGGTTTTTATAAGGAACGCTAACATCAGTGTGACTTTTTCCTTCCTTTACATGAAGATATTTGGTTGAAAACTCAAAGAACTAATTAGTATCTTTATGAAATAGTCGCCTCCTTTTGAAATAGAGAAAATTCTTATAAAGCCACTTTTTCCTTCTTTAGCATAAAAAACTTCAAAGCTATTGGAAAATCAGTGAGGAGCTTAATAGGATAATCACCTACTTCCACAGGTATGGTAGAGAAAACTGTGATAAAAGAATAAGCAAAGAAAGTTGGTGCTATAGTAGCAAAAGTGATAGCGTTTGGCATGGAGGCGTACATTTCTCACTCTTTTTTGTCAACCTAAACCTTCTAAACCTTGGTTTACCACAGCGTGTTCTCGTGCTATACATGATAGACAGATTGCCCACAAAAAGTACTTGAGCCTTCCTTCACTTGAATCTCATGCACTTTATATTTCTGCCCGGAATCATGCCAAGTCTGTTTTTCAACTTATGAAACACTCCTTCCTAAATAAAAAATGTCAAAATCTTTCAAACTCCAACTTCACTCGAGACTTCTGGTATCTAGCCAAAAACATCTCCAATAACTTTACTTCTTCATCTTTCCCTCCTTTATTTTATCCTGATGGCACCACTGCCATCTCTTCTGTCTCTAAAGCTGAACTCTTCTCTCAAACCTTTGCTAACAATTCCACCTTGGATGATTTTGGGCTTGTCCTCCCTCTTCTCCCTCTGACTATTTCATGCCTACAATTAATTCGTAATGATGTTTTCCATGCCCTTGCTGGCCTAAACCCTCGGAAGGCTTATGGACCTGATGGGGTCCCTCCTATTGTTCTCAAAAACTGTGCTTCCGTGCTTGCACCTTGCCTGGCCAAACTCTTTCAACTATGTCTATCGACTTCTACCTTTCCTTCTTGCTGGAAGTTTGCCTACATTCATCCTTTCCCTAAAAAGGGTGACCGTTTCAATCCCTCTAACTACCGTCCTATAGCTTTAATCTCTTGCTTGTCTAAAGTTTTTAATCTATCCTCAATAGGAAGATTCTCAAACATGTCACTTCACAATCTTCTATCTAATCGTCTGTGTGGCTTCCGTCAAGGTCGCTCTACTGGTGATCTTCTGGCTTTCCTTACTGAGTCTTGGTCATCCTCTTTAGAGATTTCGGTGAAACTTTTGCTGTGCGTTAGACATATCAAAAGCTTTTGATAGAGTCTGGCACAAAGCTTTGATTTCAAAACTGCCCTCCTACGGTTTCTATCCTTCTCTCTGCAACTTTATCTCAAGTTTCCTTTCCGACCGTTCTATTGCAGCTTGTGGTAGACGGCCACTGTTCTTCTCCTAAATCTATTAACAGTGGTGTTCCTCAGGGTTCTGTCCTGTCACCCACTCTCTTTCTATTATTCATTAATGATCTTAACCAAACTTCTTGCCCTATCCACTCCTACGCTGATGATACCACCTACATCTTTCCACGTCCTTTCAGAGACGACCAACCCTTCAGGAAGTCAACAGATCACGCAGAGACGCCACAGAACGCCTGACTTCTGATCTTTCTAAGATTTCTGATTGGGGCAGAGAAAACTTAGTAGTTTTCAATGCCTCAAAACTCAATTCCTCCATCTATCAACTCGACACAACCTTCCAGACAACTATCCCTCTTCTTCAATGACACTCAACTGTCTCCCTCTTCCACACCGAATATCCTCGGTCTGTCCTTTACTCATAATCTAAACTGAAAACTTCACATCTCATCTTTTGCTAAAACAGCTTCTATGAAGTTAGGCGTTCTGAGGCGTCTCCACCAGTTTTTTTCGCCCCTGCAACTGCTAACTCTGTACAAGGGCCGTCCTTGTATGGAGTACTCTTCGCATATTTGGGGATGCTCCACTCACACAGTTTTGTTAGATAGGGTGGAATCAAAAGCTTTTCGTCTCATCAACTCCTCTCCTGTGATTGAGTGTCTTCAGCCGGAATGTTGCATCTTTTTCTACCTTTTATCGCTATTTTCATGATAAATTCTCTACTGATGTTGCTAATTGCATGCCTCCCCTCCTCCTGCGGCCTCGATGTTCAAGGCTTTCTTCTTTCTCTCACCTCTATTTTGTCCAGTTCTCTAATTCAAGAGTTAATCAGTACTCTCAATCATTCATACCTTTCTCTGGTAAAACTCGGGAACCCCCTGCCTGCTTCTGTATTTCGATCTTCCTACGACTTACTTCTTTTAAGAGGGAGGTTTCAATACATTTATCCCTGAATTTTGGATAACTCATATGAACCTTAAGGGAACTGGCAACCCAGTGGGCCTTTATTGACTTTTTGTTGCCCTTGGCCAGTTTCCACTCCTGCATGAAAAATAAAGAATAGATCATGCAAAATCAAGAGATCTCAATCTGACATCAGTTTCAGTCAGGTAAATTGTGATATCCATAATATCATACCTCCGATAAGATTATCCGTTACAAAATGCATAATGAAGGGACGCCTGATTCAATCGCTGCCTGAATCCACGGGGCTCAAAATTAGATCGAGTCAGACAAGCTGGCGAACAGAGTGACAATGGAATATTACATTAGCACCGCCATGAATCTGCTCCAACTAATTTGTATGCAAGATTAGGCCAGAAGGGCAAAGGCCGTTCCGTTGGTCCTCTCTCATCTTTTGACACAACTTGAAGAATAGAAGAAAAAAGAAAATAGATGGAAAAAGGAAAATGAAATAGATAAGTATTGTAGACAGATAAGTAAATGAAATAAACAAAAAATAATAGTCATTCGATCTCTCATCCAGCACGTTTGTATACAAAATAGTCAAATTGAAAAAAAAAGGAAGATAAACGAATAAAGCAATCAGTCCGTCACTCAGTCTGCAGATCGCAAGTAGTAAAAAAAAACTGGATGTAAAGCAAGAACAAGCAGCAGCAGACCTTTTGACCTTTACACTAGCCCCAAATCTATACGCAACACGTAAGATAATCAAGGCGAAAGTTCCTCCTTACCCATTGTTTCCTTCAGCAACAGCCTCAAAAAAATGCGATAGCGATCATGCAACAGGCGTAAGGTCAGTAAAGTTAGACGTGACTGCCCCAAAACATCTGAAATTAAGAGACTCGACTTGACTTGTATACATTTAGAAGTGTAAACCAGACATCTAGGTAGAGAGCTTTTCTAAGATCATAACTCGCTCTTATAGGAGACTCCACAGCAGCGAGGTTACATGATTAAGGCTATGATATATGAGAAGTCAAGTCTCTGTCTTCTCCTCAGCTAGTGTCTCGTATAGTGGATTGCGGTTTCGTATGAGCCTTCTCCATATCCATGTGGTTCCATTATATACGAGGGGTCAAATAGTCAACACAGGAACTAAAAAAACATGTCAGAGTTCAAGAAGGAGAGATTAACCCCACATTACCTGCTGTCATGAGCTCTCCAGTCTATGTATATAAAGTGCAATCTGCATGTGTGTTGTCTATAAGTAAGAAAACCAAAAGATTCATTATCATTACCATAATTCAGTAGCCCGTCCTCTACATTATCTTTGACATCGTAAGAGAAGAAAGTTAAGTAACGCCCTCGCATTCATCTCTCTCTCTCTCTCTCTCTCTCTCTCTCTTAATACGAGCGGTATATCTCATGATAAATTTTGAGCTTTTTTTTTTTATTTATACCATGTGGGCTTTTCACGGGAATTTATGGGCTAAAGAGGGGGCCGCCGCGGTACAGTGGAACCATGCGTGCTTTGGGGTCCGAGGGGTCTCCAAGCGCACGGGTTCGAATCCTGTCCACGGTCCGAGTATAGGTTGGGCTTCCTCACTCGGGGCAACGGTTCCTTAGCGGATGGGCTTTGAGATAGGAGATACCCTAAAAAAGTATCTCCTTTAGTCCAGAAAATTCCGTGAAAAGCCCACATGGTATAAAAAAATAAATAAATAAAAAAAGGGATACTTTTTTGGAGTACCTCCTATCTCAAAGCCCACCCGCTAGGAAACCGTTGCCCCGAGTGAGGAAGCCCAACCTACACTCGGACCGTGGACAGGATTCGAACCCGTGCGCTTGGAGACCCCGCGGACCCCAAAGCACGCATGGTTCCACTGTACCACGGGTACGGGTTTGAGAAGCTATTTTGGGTACATCCAATCTGAAGATCGTCTTAACGGTCTGATTTGCATAATAATTAATTGAGATTACACTTTTTGTATATCACTTATGTTACTTATGTATCTTATATATTAGCATTTATATATCCCTTATGAGATCGAACCAGTGATTCACTAGCGCTCTTAATTTCTGGCATCCGCGCGCTGCAACACTTGTCCGAGGCCAGAAAATTTATTTCACCACTGCACATACTGCTGCTTGAATTTCTCTCTCTCTCTCTCTCTCTCTCTCTCTCTCTCTCTCTCTCTCTCTCACTTCAGGAAGAATGATGGGACACGAATTTAATCTCTCTCTCTCTCTCTCTCTCTCTCTCTCTCTCTCTCTCTCTCTCTCTCTCTCTCTCTCTCTCTCTCTCTCTCTCTCTCTGTTTACAATTACAACTCACCGTAAATCTTTTTCATGCAAATTACTCATTTGTTTCAAACTTAAGCGCATTATCATTTTTAACTTTCAACATTCTCTCTCTCTCTCTCTCTCTCTCTCTCTCTCTCTCTCTCTCTCTCTCTCTCTCTCTCCTAGTCATCTTATATCAATGAAGGAAACTAAGTTAAAAACATGTGCAGTGAAAACACAGACCATTCCCACACTCCCATTTTCCAATAGAGACAGAAGTTATTGCAGTGTCAGCGGCAATTTATCTCAGTTTCCTGTATCACAGCTAACTGATAAAAACGGTTCTCTGAATAGGGGTGAGGGAAGGTACAAAAGGTGATATGGATGCAGAACACAGGCAGGGAAAGGGGGGATAGGGGAGGGAAAGGTGGCCTGATGGAAGGTATGTGAAAAAAGTGAAAGAAAAAAGAAAAGGAATGAAAAAAGAGGAAGGATGGAAGGAAGATTAAGGAGACATTGAGTGGAATGTGTCAGGAATTTAACTAATTGATTATTTCAGTTGTGTAATGGAAAAAAAAAATAATGAAAAATGTACATGAGTGTGTTGTTTATAATGGTGGTGTAAATTTAGAATGCAAATTTTTGCGATACGTAAATTTCACGCAAACAAGTTACATTACATCCATGAAAAGTGTCTTCATGAAAATATCACCCAAATTATTTCCTGAATGATACTTTTCTTGCAGGCCAACTTAACCTGACTTAATCTAACTAACTTGAACTATGTAATGTTGTGAAGGGCACCACTGTGTTGAAGGGAAGGCCAAACAAGGCGTGCATACATTCAACATATTGGTAGACAGGCTGAATGCAGGGTCACAAGGAGGACCAACGAGAGTGCGTGAATGCGGACCTGCAGCAGGCCCACGAGGAACTGAGTGACCTGACGCTAGCAGGTGGCGATAAACAAAGTAGCGTGCGGAAGAGTGACCAGTCACATGTAAAAATACTATATATAGAATATATAAGTATACAGAATAGATGAATTAATATATATGAATGTAATGATAATAATAAGTAAACATGTGATAATGTGTGGTGGATAGACACACCACCACAACTATTCTTACCTGACCTTACCTTACCTAATTAAACCTAGCCTAACCAAACCATCCAACCTAACCTAATCTAATCTACATTAATCCTCCCTCACTTAATTTGATTTAATCTAACCCAAATTTAGGTTTAAGAAAGAGATGGGAAGAAATTGGTTTTCAAATAGAGTGGTAGATGAATGGAGCAGGTTCAGTAATCTGATTGTTAGTGCCAAGTCAATGGGAAGCTTTAAAAAAAAGATATAAAGATTAGATAGATAATGAATGGGGATAATATATGGAAATAGGTAGGTATGTCTCATACAGGGACTGTCACTTGTAGCTGATGGCTTCCTGCAGCTTCTCTTTTTCTATGTTCCTTTGTAGTCTGTCCTAACCAAATTTGATCTAGACCCAGCATAACATCTATCGTGGCGGAGTGAAAATTTTTGGGAAGATCATATAGAGTGAAATGTACTGTACTTATGACGTGAGAAATTTACTTGAGAAAGAACTTACACCACAAGAAAACTTACCGCCATGGAACAACATTTTCTGCCAACTTACGGACCCACACTCCACAAAAAGAAAGAAGACCCGTAGTGAACTTGGACCTTTAAATCTTCGTGTCTCCGAAACTTTCCTCTCATTTCTATTACTTTCACTAGGCTCTGTTGGAAGTTATTAACGATAACCAAAGATGCCGATAATGATAATGATATTCAACAATGACTCTGCATAAGTAGTACGAGAAAAGCAACTATGAAAATGTTACTGAATATTTGCACGTGTGGTCTCTTGAATGCATGCATCACAAGAAAAAAGAAAAGAAAATAGTAATTAATTAAGGATACTTTCTTAATTTTATTGATGTTTGACGTTAGAGAGAGAGAGAGAGAGAGAGAGAGAGAGAGAGAGAGAGAGAGAGAGAGAGAGAGAGAGATACCCACACGAATCTGAACAGTATGTGACCTTTTGCTCATCTGTTAAAAAGAATAATGAAATGTAAGAGATGAAAAAAAACAAACAAATCACCTTTGAAAAGATGCCACGTGAGAGAACAAAGAGTTTTCATGATGCACCTTTTCCTAGAGTGAGAGACGCAGAGATGGTGTGAGTGAGGCTGCCTCCTACACCGCAAGGAAGGATTGTTCGAGGGAAGGAGTGGGAAGATTTACGGAGACTGGTTGGCGTCTGTCGCAGGATGTCGCGTCGCTTCAATATCCTTTGTGAAGAATTTCCAGCTCCACATAAATTTTGCGAGTCGTCCAACGCTATTTCTGACTCGCGTATTTTTATCGCTTAATCTTCGGCTTTCTGAAAAGTTGTAAAAGGCAGTGGTAGTATACTGTATGTGTCTATCTTCGGTGTGTGTGTGTGTGTGTGTGTGTGTGTGTGTGTGTGTGTGTGTGTGTGTGTGTGTGTGTGTGTGTGTGTGTGTGCGTGAGAGCGCGTGTGTGTGCGAGAGCGCGTGTGTGTGCGAGAGCGCGTGTGTGTGCGTGTGTGTTAAGTGTGTACACACTTGTGAACTTGTTATTCACATATGTATGACTGTTGTTCTGGTCTCTCTTTCACTTTCACTGTATCTATGTAGGGATTAAGAGCTCCTCCATAGCGTTATTATAAAACACGTAGTAACTTTTCACTCAATTGGATCCTTAGAGACAAGTATGTACAAAAACGCTAGGACTGGTTTTCATTACATGCGAGTCCTCTCTCTCTCTCTCTCTCTCTCTCTCTCTCTCTCTCTCTCTCTCTCTCTCTCTCTCTCTCTCTCTCTCTCTCTCTCTCTCTCTGTAACCGAACTTGATATCTTCACAAATCCTTTTTGCCCCTACTAGGTACTGCTCACCTTCCGCCTGCTTCAGCATGCTAGTCGATTCAAAAACTTTCTAGCACAATTGTTACATATGTTAGAAAATCATATAATACATAATAGTGAGAATAAAACATATTCTAATATGACCTACATTTATGCATATATGACCCTATGTTAACTAGATACATGCGGCAACAAATTCATCTCCCACACTGAAC
>NC_059271.1:21344314-21356814 GCF_017591435.1 Portunus trituberculatus | reverse complement strand
TGTTAGAGTTATTCTCACCTCAAAAAAATTATGTAATACAGCCGAATTTGAATCTCATAACAGGAGTTGAAAATGCCTCTGAAATCTATAGTAAGATTTTATATAGTATGTGAAACCCATAATAAGATTTAACATAGCGTCTGAAACCCATAGTGAGAGCTGCCAGTCGTCCCAGAAAGCTTCTGGTAGTGACAAGGATCAGAATCTCAGAAATTCTTGCTTTGTGATCAAATGCACCACTGCTAAACTGTCTCGTTTAAGTATGCATGGTGCACGTGGTGGTAATACTTTCAGGAACTTACTGTATAATAAAAGACACTCAAGCACATCCGCGGAAATATTAAGAATATCCATTGTGGTTTGAGATTCTGAGCCACTTTCCTGTGTGAAAATACTGAGTTGCAGCTGTAGCCATGATTTTCCGCTGCGAGTAGATTTAGAACGGTAAATTATTTAAATTTTTTTATTTCTACCCGGTCGTCCTTTATTGACGCTCAGAGCACTGTAAAGAAAGCTGCAGAAGCGCAGAAATTATATAATTGTAGGTTCATTTTAATTTCTAGGGAGGATTATTCAAAGAAATATTACCCAATTATAATTCTAAGAAATTCAAAGAGATTATGGGAATCGTTGTGAAAAGACTAGTTTTATGAGAAGATCTGATGACATTTCTGACATCTCTGTTTTGATATTCATTCACAAGTATAATATCTCATAATATAGTAATAGCACATATATACGTTATCTGTGGGAGTGCTGGCCAAATTTACAGATATAAATGATGTCACCTTTATATTGCGAATAAAAAAAGAGAATAAATAAATACTGACAAATTATAATCCTAATCGCCATTTTGTGCCTTCTCGGAATCAATCAATCAAACTTCATAATAGAGCTGTCATACACTGCAAAATGAAGAGTGAAAAAGTGGTGCGTTATCAAGTCTGGGTTTGTGCTGCTCTCGACATCTTCTAGGAGGGGCCGTTGATCTGTCGAAACATATGTTGATTTTTGTTGAGTGAGAGCGGAAGAGGTCAACGGACTGTGAAAGTGTATCCCGTTCCATTACTTTCATACAACAGTGTTACGCATTTGCCGCACGAGTTTGACGCGTGACCGCTAATGTTCGTAAAACCCATATTACGCTCTACAACAGACCAGCATTTTGTAAACACAGGCCAGGAGCACTGAATTAATTAACTTACTGAATTACTTATCTATTTGATAATTTAGCTTAGTTAGTTGTTAAGTCAGTCAGTCAGTTAGTCAATCAATAAGTGAGAGTGGGTGAGTGAGTTAGTGAGTGAGTAAGTTAGCCAGTTAAGATGCTATGATTCTAGTTAACGGAAAATAACATTGGTTCTGAAATGACAAGAAATTATCGAGACAGTAGAATGACGTCCAACAAAGTTTTCAAAATTCAGACAGTTTGTTTTAGTTTCAATATCTGCAACCTTTGATATGATATACCTGAAACACTTGCAAAAAGGAATCGAATTAAGAATGTAGCAGCTGATCATATTCAGTTTCTTAAAAACCATTAGGAATTTCATTTTCATCTAAAGTTAACAGTGGAGCGTAGGATATATTCGCGCACAGTTTACCTCAACCACTAAGCTTAAAGGTGATATTGCTAAGCATCCTCCTGGTCCATACAGGCATACATAGAGAAGAGTTGCTATCAGTAGTAAATTGGATTTTGACATTTTTCATAGTTTTTCATTGTTACTTTTATTGTTTATTGTTTTCTGAAATCAAGTTTAGAATTGAAATACAACCATAAGAGATAAAGAAAAATACAAGTTGTTTAGAAATAGTTGTAAATTTATCTTGGATTATCATGGTTGATATTTCAATATTATTTTAAGTATTCCTTGTTTGGTACTTTGTTTAGACTATAAAAATAAAGAAAAATTATAAGTACAGTATATTGAATTGCAATCAGTCATCGCGAGGCAATAACATTCTGTACAGAGACAATACTAATAAAAAGGTCAAAGTTATCTTTTCAATTACAGTATTAATTTTTTTCCATATTTCCACTCATTTTTATGTCTTCGAATTCACTTCATGGAAAGAAAACAGCACTGGTAATATACCGCATCCGCCCATCCATCTATTCACACATTAACACATGCATTCACGTAAATGAACTAAATAGAAACACAGATACAGAAAATAAGTAGAAACAACAATGAAAATATAATATATCCATTCCTCCACCTAATCATTCATCAATGTAGATTCACAAAGACAGACAAATGAATGCAAACGTAAACCGATAAACATAAAACACATCAAAACAACACCAGACGAAGATAGATTCAGATATATACATACAAATGCACTAACACAAGCAAATAAAAATAAATATTTAAACACATAAACACAAAACACATAATAATAATAATAATATACGGTTTATTAATTTGGCAGTGCAACAAAAATTTACACTGAAAATGTACAGGGGGGACATTAAAACAATGAAATGCTTAACCTAACTATGGATCTAACTTAACCAAGAACTTTTTATTTATTTATTTATGGCTCGCACCATAGTGGGCACCGCGCTAAGGTGGTACCGGTCAGTGCGCGGTGCTCTTAAGGGCGCCACGCGATTCTGGTGTCGGGTGGCGCGGGCAGGGGGAGGCACGTCTGGGGGTAGCAGGTGGCGGAGACGTGGATGATGCAGCAGCCCTTCCCAAATTTTTCCAAGGCTTCCTGGTGTCTTGTGGCCAGCCTCGGCAGACTCAGGCAGGTCAGGGCGTCCTCGTAGGACCTGTAGGCAGGCCCAAGGATGACCCTGAACGCCCTCTTCTGAACCCTCTCCAGCTGTTGTCGTTGTGTGAGGTTCAGGGAGGAGGACCACGCTGGGGAGGCGTACATGAGCTTAGGGAGTATAAAGGTGAGGTACACTCCCCTCAGCTCATCTGCCGGTGCACCCAGGGACCTGAGTCGGCGCAGCATATAGATCTTGTATGAGGCTGACCTGATGATGGTGGAAACATGCTGCTTCCATGATAATTGATCATCCACCAAGACACCTAGAAGCTTGGTGCTGCGGACCACCTGGAGGAGTGAGGGCCCACAGATAGCTGGGGAGGGGACTGCTGCTGTGGAGGTACAAATGTGCATCACCACGGTCTTGGTGTGGTTGATGGTCATTTTGTTGTCCTCCGTCCACGTCTGTAGTTGGTTAAGAGTGGACTGAAGTGCTGAGAAGTCTGGGTTGGTGTTGTTGACGGGTACGCCCACGGTGCAGTCGTCCACATACTTCCAGCGGTGGGGGTGTGGACGAGAGCATCGTTGATAAGGATGAGGAAGCACAGAGGACCCATCTTGGTCCCCTGAGGGACCCCACATGTGAGCTGTTGGAAAGAGGAGACAGAGCCCTGATAACGAACGGCCTGACGCCTTCCCGTGAGGAAGTCTGCCAGCCACGCTATCAGGTAGGAGAGAGACCCAGAGTGATGGCTTTATTTATCACAACAGTGTGATCAACAAGATCAAAGGCCTTTCTGAAGTCCACAAAAGCAATAGCTAGAGAAGTGTTGCGTTTGTCCAGGTGGCTGTGGACGAATTCCAGGAAGCTGACAAGGTAGTGAGATGTGGAGGTGGATTTAATATTACCAAATTGTTGTGTGTCAATAGAGTTACAAATTTTGTTATAGGCCCAGTCGAACACAAAATCTTCACAGATAAGGCTGGGTATAGGGGTGATGGCGACTGGTCTTAGATCATTCAGTGACTGTGGATTGGAAGTTTTGGGGAGGGGGGTGACGTAAGATGTCTTCCAGTCATCGGGGCAGGAATGTTGAGAAAGGGAGGCGTTGATGATAGAGCAAAGGGTGTGGCAAGTTCTGGGGCAAATTCTCTGTAAATTTTGATGGGAGGTCAGTGGGAGTGGTGGATCTGTTTAGTTTAAATTTAAGAAGCTTCCTGTAAACATCAACCTCCTGGACAGGGGTGGAGGGAGGAGGCAGGGAGGTAGGCTGGGAGAGTAGTAGAGTGAAGGGGAGGGAGTGTCTGACAGATCGCAGCGAAGTGACCGTTAATCTCTTCGGCCGCGTTGTCAGGTGAAAGGTGTGAAATACAGGGAAGAGAAGAGGCTTGTTTTGTAAACCACACAAAGACTTAATCTTGTCGTACCACTGTCTGTTGTTAGCAAGCTTGAGATGGTGAATTTTGTCTGGGTAGTAGCTTGCCTTGGCTGTTTTGATCTCCCTGATAACTCTGTTCCTTAATCTCCTGTACTGGTCAGGGCTAGAGTGGAAAGCCCTGTCACGCTGACGAAGGAGTCGTTTGATGCAGGGCGTCATCCAAGGGGCATCAGATGGGTCCACTGTGATGTTCTTGGCGGGGAAGTAGTGGTGGAAGGCTTCCGTTATGGTGGTGAAGTAGTTCCGCCATTCTGTGTGGACGTCTTCCTCATCCAGTGTGTGTGTGTGTGTTTGTGTGTAATTAATCTCGGTCGTTTGCTGGTCACCCAGCCAGTCTTCCCCATTACGGAGCGAGCTCAGAGCTCATAGACCGATCTTCGGGTGGGACTGAGACCACATCAACACACTCCACACACCGGGAAAGCGAGGCCACAACCCCTCGAGTTACATCTCGTACCTATCTACTGCTAGGTGAACAGGGCCACACATTAAGAGGCTTGCCCATTTGCCTCGCCACTTACCGGGATTCGAACCCGGCCCTCTCGACTGTGAGTCGAGCGTGCTAACCACTACACTACGTGTGTGTGTGTGTGTGTGTGTGTGTGTGTGTGTGTGTGTGTGTGTGTGTGTGTGTGTGACTGGTGTAGGACGAAAACTGAGTTATGGGATAACTAAAATGCACAAATAGTGGAATGTAATATGTATAAAGTTTTACGGTAAAGTTTCAAGACATTTCTCATTTTTAGCTATTTATATGATTTTCCTATCTGTATTCTATAGGGTCTACGTTTTCTATAACTCTTTTGTGCCCTTGACCAGTGCTCCTCTTACATAAATGAGATGAATTATTGATCCGTTCTTGCTGCCTCAATATCCGTTCGTGTCATGAATATTGGATCAGAAAATACCCGCGAGATTTAGAAAACTTTCTTTTTCTTATTACTTTGCGAAATCTGTGGTGGCTTTAATACCGACAGGCTATTGATATTGCCGATGTCATTGATGTGACTCCCTAGTGAATCTTTCCTTGCTCTCTCTCTCTCTCTCTCTCTCTCTCTCTCTCTCTCTCTCTCTCTCTCTCTCTCTCTCTCTTATAGTCCTGAAGGAGAGGAATGATGTGTGTGTGTGTGTGTGTGTGTGTGTGTGTGTGTGTGTGTGTGTGTAGGGTATGTGCTCTACATAGTTCTTACTGTCCCTGCAGCCCTGAAGGAGAGGCGTGATATGTGATGGGTGCGTAAGTGGGTGTGTTTTACGCAGAGGAAAACCATCACAGCACTTCTACCTTCTTCCTGTGGCAGTATGAAACGTGTGTGTCATTGTGAACATCCCGGAAAATAATCCACGTATAGCACATCGCAAAGTTAGAAATAGTTAACAGACAGGTATGGAAAGTTTCTGCCGTTGTGAATCCTTACCAGAACATTTCAGAACACTGCATACACCACAACTCTGACGCCAGATAACAGATGGGGTAAAAATTTCATCCACAATCAGAAAACTTAAGAAAATTATCATCACAGTGCTTAAACCGGACGAGATGAAAATTGCATTCGAACACATATCATAACTGCCTTGTCCTTATTCAATCAGATATTAGTGAAGTCGATCTTACAATAGTCTCGGGAAGCAATCAGAGCGAGATGGAGCTGTAGAAGGAGGAGGAGGAGGAGGAGGAGGAGGAGGAGGAGGAGGAGGAGGAGGAGGAGGAGAAGAAGCACGTGGGGGCTTGCGACATATATATATATATATATATATATATATATATATATATATATATAGAGAGAGAGAGAGAGAGAGAGAGAGAGAGAGAGAGAGAGAGAGAGAGAGAGAGAGAGAGAGAGAGAGAGAGAGAGAGAGAGAGAGAGAGAATATCGACCTGGTGCAGCGAGATCTGATAAGTGTTGCTTCATGATAGTGAATATTGTATACGTCAAATACACATCTTCCTTTGTGCACTTGCTCCAGTGTGGATGGAAAGTACTTGCTGGTTATTGGAGAGAAGGATGTACTAGACTAGAGTGAGCGTAATGAAGAAATAAAGGAGGAAAATGTGGAGAGGAAGGAAAGGGGAAAAAGAGGCGAAAGGCAAGGAATAAATATGAGTTGGAGCATTCCAGAGAGAGAGAGAGAGAGAGAGAGAGAGAGAGAGAGAGGGAGAAAGAGAGAGAGTGCACATCTCGGCAAGTGGCTGCTGCAACTGCAACTTTAAGACGCCGCCAAATCATCTGCCCTCACTGATCATCTTCAATGCCTGTTTCTAGAGATAAGACAAACCACTCAAAGATGTCTCCTCTGAAACAACGATGACGACGATGACACCACCACCACCACCACGAAAACAACGATCAGGATAATATCAACAACAACAACAACAACATCAACAACATCATCAACAACAACAACAACAACAACAACAACAACAACAACAACAACAACAACAACAATAACGATAACAACATCAACGGTCCTGATAAGAACAACTACAACAACAGCAACATTATTAACAACAACGCACTGCTATAGCTGCTTCTAGTACTACTACTAGTACTACTATTACTACTACTACTACTACTACTACTACTACTACTACTACTACTACTACTACTATTCCTACTACTACTACTACTACTACTACTACTACTACTACTACTACTACTACTACTACTAATGTTGCTGCTGCTGTTGCTGTTGCTGCTGCTGCTGCTACTACTACTACTACTACTACTACTACTACTACTACTACTACTACAGCTGACGCTATTATTTCCCAGCAGCGTCTGTCAAGAGAATCATTATTGTGGACGTCAACCTTTCCAATTTATTTTCCATGATTTTTGCCAGCGTAATAGAGGAGCATTATAACAGGGAATTCAAGCAGTTCCCCTTCACGGCGGCTGTCAAGCACATCATCTAAATATAACAGCGCAATGCATTTTCCTTGAGGAAGCAATGGGATCTCCGCTAAGCAAACTAAAATTGAGCGTAGGAAGGAAGATAAAAAATGTTATGACGCTGCCTCTCTATCAATGCTGCCGTGTCCGTTAGGAGGGATCCTCTAATGCCTGTTACAAAATTATCTGTCTCTGTCAGTCTACTAGGAAGGAAAAAAAAAAAAAAACGTCTGGTTCTGGTACAAAATTTCTTTAGCTTAGTTATGGTCTTACTAATGATGTCTGTGGAAGCCTTGCCGCGGAAGTTTGGCCTTTTAGCTGTAGCTCACCTGACTTAGCGAAGAAAAGGGCGTCGTCCTTTGTTCCTTCTGGGCGCGCAGTGAACTATGTAGCTACCAAGAGACTGTGCAGCTGCTGTCTCCATTCACTTTCGTACGCCATGGAGAGGATATCGTAAAATGGGTCATTTTATACCATTGAGATATTCGTATTTCAATTCCTATCCTTATTCTGATATATAAGAAACTAGTACCGTGTAGCTCATTTTGAGTGATGCTTATTTGAACCTTCGTTCAATATCAATAATTTAGTGCAAGTTCAGAGTCTAATATCGAGACACGCTTGTTAAATCCATTAAGGGAAAGTGAGATAAGTATCAGTTCCCATGGTGTATTTAGGAATAAGAAAATCGAAAGTCACTCACGTAAGCTCCTCAAAATCTTCTAGCATGTCACGAGCAGCAGCGTGCTGGTTTTGAAATATGCATATTTCTCTTCTACATATTTGTCTCACCTATTTTATACTCCTCTAATCTACAATCTCTCTCTCTCTCTCTCTCTCTCTCTCTCTCTCTCTCTCTCTCTCTCTCTCTCTCTGTCCTATGTCAATCTTATGTAAGTCGCCTGTGATTCTGATTTTTAATGTTCTGTTCTATTAATCCTTAAGCTGCTGGTGACAAATAATTAACCATCCCAACCACTGACAGTTTATCTATTTATTTATTTATTTACGTAATTTTTTTTTATCTATTAGCTTATCTGCTTTTATTCTAATTTTAAACCTGATCCACTTTCTTGTTGATTTTTCTTTTAATCATCTCTCATCAGTCTTTCATCACTTCAGCTGAATGTTGCGTTGCCTACACGTGTAACTTTGTATTTCTGTGTTTGTGGAAGACCAGCTTTCTGAAATTTAGAACGTACTGCGTAAACAACAACAACAACAACGATAACTACTACCTCTATTACTACTACTACTACTACTACTACTACTACTACATAAAAGGTTAATATGTAAAGTAATATAATAGTAATGAATCAAGAGAATGAAGCAGCTATGCATAGGTATTTATTTATCATTTCCTTTTACAAGAATGGTTTGCTACCTTAAGATGTCGATTTTTTACTCATTGTTCTTTGAATTGACCTTTTCAGTAAAGGGACGCATTTAACCATGAGATAAATGGGATCTTATTTACATTAGGAAGGGTCTATGGAGGTCGAAATATTAATGGCCAGAATCTTTACTATTTTAATCTCCACTTAAGATTCCAAAGCTATATAAGATCGCCAAAGAGTAAACATAATTATCAGCATTACTATCGGTAGCAATAGCAACAGTAGCAGTAGCAGTAGCAGTAGTACCAGCAGCAGCAATAGTAACCTTCCTGTGGTGGGACTCGAGGGGCACGTCAGAGGAATTCCACCGCAGTATTCCCTACGCGTCGTGAAGGGTGACTCCGAGAGGCAGTGAGAGGACTGGCAACCCCCGCCTCTATATTTTTACCCCCACAATGAGACAGGCGGGAGGGGAGTGGCGACCAGCCCTCATGAACACGCTTGTCTTGCCTGGCTTCCTTAATCTCAGTCTGGTATGCCAGTAGGTTATCATTGTCATTATTTGTGCTCTTGTTATCATCCTCTTTGCAAAGGTAGGACATAAGAACATAATGCAAGCTGTGTTCCTCCTGTCAGCCTCATAAATCTGTCTAATACGGTTCTAAAATTTGCTAATTTCTCAGCATTAACAACCTGGTGTACAAAGATCAATGATGTGATTTTTTAACTATGCACTAAATTGGTCTGGGTTTCTCCACTCAAAATATGAAATAAAAACACAAATTTCTTTAAAGAATGGCTTTAGAATGAATGAAGCATGAAAACATGGACAAAGAAACACGTGGTGAATAAAGACGACCTATTCAACTTCAACATTGATGCTTTCTCCATCACGCATCACTCCTTCATCACAGGTCCCGTCATTCACTCACTCACTAAATACTTGCACCCTCAGTCGGTTCCTGATTCCCTTCTTCACCCCTTCACTCACTCACTCATTCACGCACTCACAATAATAATAATAATAATAATAATAATAATAATAATAATAATAATAATAATAATAATAATAATAATAATAATAATAATAATAATAATAATAATAATAATAATAATAATAATAATAATAATAATAATAATAATAATAATAATAATAATAATAATGTCTTTTTCAACACCATCCTATTTTTCCACACTCGGCCAAAACTTCACCAAGGTACATTTTTTAATTCATCTGAGTTAGGAATGGGGAACCAAGGCAGTCGTTTGCACGTGGAGGCGAGGCTGACCCAGCTGGGCGAGGGTGGGGTGGACACAGTGAGGTTGTCCCGCCCCCGCTCAGCTGGTTGCTGCGGCTGGGGGAGGCGCACCATAGCCTCCTTCACCTTCCGGGGAGGAGCCGAGGGGGGGACCAAGCCCCTCGTGTCGGAGAAGGTGGCCAGCCTGAAGGTGGGCAGGCTGGCCACCAAAGATCCGGAGACACCCATCAGGGTCGAATGCCTGGCAGGAGACGAGATTGTCTTCTGCCAGGAAATGACCCTGGAGGACCTCCTGGCAGGGCTGAGGAGGACGAGCAGGGCGGCGGGGAGCCACGCCGTCCTGTTCCTCTGCCTTGTCAGGGGGCAGGGTGTCCGCGCGGGGCAGGGAAAGGGCTGCCCAATACTCTTTTGCAATGGCAAGAGAGTGGGCAGCCCGGAGTCCCCCGAGAAGGCCCAGGCAGTGCCTGTCCCAAAGGCGGGGCAGGAGGCCGGCCCCGAAGAGGCTGGGCAGGTGAGACCCAGCCCGGGGCAGGAGGCCGGCCCCACCGAGGCTGGCCAGGTGGGGGTCAGCCCGGGGCAGGAGGCCGGCCCCGCCGAGACTGGGCAGGTGGGGCCCAGCCCGGGCCAGGAGGACGGCCCCGCCGAGGCTGGGCAGGTGGGGCCCAGCCCCAGATTTCATCCGATTCTTACTGTCATTTGAATATTGCAAGTTTTACGTCACAATGTTCTTCTTTCTCTTTTTCGAAAAGTTTCATTACAAACTAATTACACTTTCCATTTTTTTTACCTTGAAAGAAAAAGAAAAACATGACTCATTGTTTTCATGAAGCACACACACACACACACACACACACACACACACACACACACACACACACACACACACACACACACACACACACACACACACACACACACACACACACACACACACACACACACACACACACACACACACACACACAAAACTTTCACCTAACCTACGTACAGCATTTATTTTCTCTCAAGTGACCTCCCTCCTAGTCCTCCTCCTCCTCCTCCTCCTCCTCCTCCTCCTCCTCCTCCTCCTCCTCCTCCTCCTCCTCCTCTTCCGGATCCTCTTCACAAGTCACACCATCATTAACCCTCTCTAGGCCTCCTCTTCCTTCCTCCTCAGCCCTATGAAGAGGAGGAGGAGGAGGAGGAGGATTTAAATATGGAGGAAGGGAAGCGGAAGAGTATGTTACTTCTTACCTGCAAAAAAACAGACAATAATTACCCTTGATGCCGTGAAACTGTTAAAAAGCCACACGAAAAAGAGAGAGGGAGGAGGAGGAGGAGGAGAATATTAGAAATGTGAAGTAAGAGTCTAAAATGAGGAGGAGAAGAAGAAGAAGAAGAAGAAGAAGAAGAAGAAGAAGAGAAAAAAAAAAAAAGAAAACTATCAAAATAACAATAATAGTTACACATAAGAGAGAAAAAAAAAGAAAAAGAGAAAACGAAAAAAATAAACTTCTCCCATATTATTGTGTACTACTACTACTACTACTACTACTACTACTACTACTACTACTACTACTACTACTACTACTACTACTACTACTACTACTACTACTACTACCACTACTACTACTACTACTACTACTACTACTACTACTACTACTACTACTACTACTACTATTAATGAATATGAAAGCGCGTCCTAGCACTGAAGGGGTTAATATGCATGCAGTAACACACAAAGAAAGGAAAATTACTATTGATCTTTTTATTTCATTTTTCAATATCAGTTTATAATCCTTTTCCCCTTTGATGCCTCTGACCAGAAATATGATACTCTTAACAAATAAATGAAATACTCTGACCGAAAATAGGGCACTTTAAAAAAAAATTATAAGTACATGACACTTTGACCAAAAAAAAATGATAAATAAAATAGACACCAAAAAGTATATTACCCTTCTTTTCGCGGTCTCCAACATGTGTCACGCTCATGGCATTAATTAACAGCAGCAGTAATTGGATTAACGATACCAGGATGTGCAGGAAATATATTGGTATGTCATATTTTCCATAACGTAACCCATGATTTTCTCTCTCTCTCTCTCTCTCTCTCTCTCTCTCTCTCTCTCTCTCTCTCTCTCTCATTCACACATTTACACTTAACATAATCCTCATTCAACGCTTCCACGAGGTTTCTTCATTAACTTTTCTGCTCCTCACCCTACAGACACACTACACCTGAGGGCAAGGCGTACTGTGTGTCTAAGTTTTACACACAAGAGCTGGACACTAACTTCAGACAGGTGAGGCAACGTCTGTGTGTGTATGTGTGTGTGTGTGTGTGTGTGTGTGTGTGTGTGTGTGTGTGTGTGTGTGTGTGTGTGTGTGAGGGGGAATGCTGGGTGGCTGTGATGGTAGTTTTCAGTAATAGTCATGTTCCATATATATTTGAGGTTATTGGGAAGAAGTTTATTTATGTTATTAATTTCCATGCTTATCACCTAATTCACTGGTGCAACAGCTTTTTTTCCTCTCTCTCTTATTCTTCTACGTCTTTTTGGGCACTTCGGTTTCTCTCTCTCTCTCTCTCTCTCTCTCTCTCTCTCTCTCTCTCTCTCTCTCTCTCTCTCTCTCTCTCTCTCTCTCTCTCTCTCTCTCTCTCTCTCTCTCTCTCTCTCTCTCTCTCTCTCTCTCTCTCTCTCTCTCTCTCTCTCTCTCTCTCTCTCTCTCTCTCTCTCTCTCTCTCTCTCTCTCTCTCTCTCTCTCTCTCTCTCTCTCTCTCTCTCTCTCTCTCTCTCTCTCTCTCTCTCTCTCTCTCTCTCTCTCTCTCTCTCTCTCTCTCTCTCTCTCTCTCTCTCTCTCTCTCTCTCT
>NC_059271.1:21309314-21339314 GCF_017591435.1 Portunus trituberculatus | reverse complement strand
TCGTCAGGGCTCAGTTTTTTATTAGAATTGCGCACCTTGAGTATCCTGCTGCTGGTTTGATCCCTTTACTAAAACCCTCAGTTGATATCATTACAAGAGCACACAGGAGAGGGATGAGAACCTATCCACCAAACTACTTATCCTTATTTATTTATCTATATACATATATGTTTTCTTTCCATACTAACACTCCCTCCCTCCTACACAGGGGCGGTCAAAGAGGCAACAACAATGACAGTCAGAGATCCAACAGCCTCCTCCCAAAGGCCAAGACGAAAACACTGAACATGACCATTGTTATTGTGGCCACGTTCTTTGTCACCAACACCCCTTATGTCGTCCAGGTGAGGCGGACAGGTATGAGATAAATAGCTTGCCTAGTGGTTATATCTTTTTAGTTACCATGTTCGCGTTTGTTTCATTCCCTTTGTAAACTTTGTTTTGTATTTCCTGAATTTGTTTGAAGTATTTTTCTTGTTTTGTATATTTTTAACTGTCACTATATTTTATGAACACTGATAGAGGAAACAATGGAGAAATACATGATATTTCATCGCTGCTCGGAGATCGGTACCGGAGCTTCAGATGCTAATAATTTTTCTTTGTGCTCAGTCAGAACTAATACAGTGGATTACTTTATTGAGTAGTTCATACATATATGCAGGGATGAGTTTGCGGTCTTGCTCAAGACAGTGATGGCTGGACCAGCTTAACCCTGAACAGCTCCAGTCATGGGGAGCGCTCAGAGCTGTCTGGCTTACTCTCGTCTGACGTAAATTTCAAGGTTATTTGAATCGCCTCTCGTGAATGAATGAAGAAATCACCAACATGACGAGTATATTCAAGGTAGAACTGCGTGAGGTGAAAGCTTTAGTTTTGAAACATTTCTTATACCAACTAGTCACTTAACACCAATTGTTGTTTCCTCGTTTAATAATTATAGCAATCACATCAGTAGGGCTCGCCTTGGTGTCAAATTATTCTACTGTCCACAATATCTATTTTTCAATGGGGCGTAAGTATTGACTCAACATGCAGTGTTTGGTAACAGTGAGAGCAAAGTCGCTCATGCTGCAGGGAAGTGAGAGAACAGGTTGACTCGCAGCGGGACTAACTCATTACTCACCCTCTACGTATATCCAGCCCATCCAGTGCTGCCACTCACTGAAGCTCCAATGCGTGGGGAACTGAGGCAAGTTAATTGAGAAAGGACAGAAGTTAAATGATTTTATAGTGACAAACAGATCAGAGAAATGGGATTCTCCACCGCCGTGAAATTAAAAGTGGCTTTCGTGCGTTATGTGTGTAGAACGAATACAAAACACAGGTTTTAGGAGTACGTACGTACATGCATACATATAACACCGATATTTTAAAGGTTTTATCATTCGTAGCAAAATTAAAATTGTATCAGCATGAAAATTAAGAACAGATTTCGTGTGCATCGTGTGTAGAGCGCTTTTAAAGCACAAACTTTAAAAGTAATTTACTACATACAGTTCAAACTTTTTTTTTTTTGCCATCCCGTTGGGAAGATGAAATTCTAGTGGCATCAGATACAAAATTTACCAGATAATCAATGTTCGTACAATAATCGTAATCCTATAGAGTACCTCAAGCTTGTCTGATTCTCTTTACTAGACCTGTATTAACATATAATTCTCCATGTGTGTTATTCTCTGCCTACAGGAGCTGCTGATCGCGTTCGGAAATATGGACAACATAAATCCTAACGTGGTGGCACTTTTTGGCATCATATCAGCTTCGAATTCCAGCCTCAACCCATTCATCTACCTGCTATTCTGCCCTAAAGCAGAAAGAAGGTCACCAGAGAGCTACAGGGTCACCTTTTCCCGTCGCTGGCCTACCCTGAACAACCACCCGCTCTCCACTCCGGCCTCCGCTCAGACCTTTCTCACGTCCGGTAACTCCTGTAAGAGCAGCAACTGATATGAAGCGAAGAGGAGGAAGGAACACTCTCGCAGACCCGCTGATTGACTCGCTAGAGAGAAAGTTATTGGGAAGACAAGGCTGAACTGGTTGGTCCTTAAGGAATGTGCCGCCATCCCAAAAAAGACGGAGCGAGTGACACACACACACACATTTTTATTTGTGACAAAGATTACGTACGTTTGTTCTCTATGTGCGTATCAATATCAGTGGTCCAAGTGGCTCCCGATGTGCACAGTGACTTGCGGTGCTACAATACGTGATATGTCCAAACAATGACTTGCCTTTAGAACCTGACTGGTGGGGCACCGATTCTCAATATGTATAGATTTACTACTTTTTGTTCCCACATACTGGTGCACCACAGCATTGTTCCCTATGTGCGGTGGTGGTGGCTGTTTTGTGCCGGCAGGATGTTCTGGCTCTATAATATGGAGGTCACTGTCAGCCATGCAAGATGTGAAGAATTACTGCCAGATTATCGTCGCTGAAAACCAAAGTTGCTTCACAGATGTCATCTTTTTCTTTTATCATCATCATTATCATCATCAGCATCATCATCGTCATCATCATCATCATCATCATGTATTTCTTTATTCTTGTTTTTCTATCCTTATTTTTTCTCCCATAAGTAGAAATCCTCTCCTAATACAGACACTCACACACCTAATGGATTTCTTAGTGATTTCAGTATAATTATTGCTTTTACGTCCTCTGTTTTTCAGAGTTGTGTGATACTCATTGATACCGCACCTCGATTGTCTTCAGTACTACGTTTGATTTCGTTTACGGCTTTTTTTTTTTTCTTTTTTTTTATTAGAGAAGTTTAAATATACAGTTTGGTTCGATTCGGCTCGATTAAACGCCAATTTTTTTTTTTTTTCCCAATAGCTCATACTATGCATGAGGTTTTTATTTTTTACTTTCCATTCAGTATAAACTAATCACCAAACAGTGTGCTTTGTGTTGCAGGAAGGTCTGTGGTACCTGCTGAGCCCTGCACACCCACAGGCTTTTCTGGTGTAACTCAAGGCATTTTTTTTTTTTTTCATTCAGTTCACGTCTGTGTCTGTACGAGTGTTAGGTACTACTACTACTACTACTACTACTACTACTACTACTACTACTACTACTACTACTACTACTACTACTACTACTACTACTACTACTACTACTACTAGTATTACTAGTACTCTCTCTCTCTCTCTCTCTCTCTCTCTCTCTCTGTTAGTAAGAAATCTGGAAGAAAATGTATATGAATTCGTATATACAAACTTTTTCTTTTTTGGACTTTTATGAATCGTGTGCCTGCCTTGCCTTTATCTCGTTTCCTTTGTTCTTTTTCGTAGCTTTCATGCACATTTCCTTCTGCAAAGCTGCCTGTAGTGCAGTGACACTCAGATGAGAGACCTCCAACCCTTGATAGATCGGTGGTGGATCGTTGAAAACAAAATTTAATTTTATTGTAACTAAGCATGCAGAAGATTGCCCAAACCGTGTTTGTGCAACAGTCACGGAAGTTTGTACGTTATATATTTAGAAGCAGTGCATTTGACAATTGCTCCCGAATATTTAATTTTCTTTAGTATTTGATAGATTTGTAACGATTAACAATAAAGCTGTGATACATGAAGGTTGCAGTCATTCCCCGGCGCATCGATTCTGTGCATCGGGAGGGGAGGAAGAGGGAACTAGGAGCTCGCGTGTCAGTTTAGTTAATTAAAAAAAGTAAGATGAATGAATGGAGTTGGTGGCGAGGGAAAACTGCGGAACGTGGCTGTAGTAATAACTTTCTCTGACGTTTCAACAATATTTACCACATATTTTGAAAAGAGTAGAAGTGACCATGAAACTCCCATTAAATCTAAGCACCTCATCCATTTCCAGTGTTACAAGATACCACTGGAATCAGGCCCGTACTCTTAAATACTTTGTTGTTTCATGAAGAGTATTTTCAAAACTACATATTGTCAATCGGATGATAGTGCAGAGCCCTTAACTGTCACTCGAATCATCAAAAATACATTTAAAATCTTTAGTTTAAAACCAAGCATGTTGAAAATGAGTCATAATAGGACTGAAAGGTTTGACAATACGTTACATTGCTCAGTACATTCCCTCGTATATTACCTTACTGGTGGCTTTAAAAGAATCACATCGAGTGTGTATGATAGAAGACATATCGTTACGCTGGGCGTTTACTTGGGCTGCCCCTGTTCATAAGGAGTAAAAGGATGGAGTTTAGGGGAGAGCATGGAGTTTTAAAAGAGGCATATGTGATTTTTCTTTTGCTTGATATTATTTCATTTTGCTATCTATTTTGGGGTTATGTGTATTTTATGTCAATAAGTAACTAGAATATTCAATTTGGCATTTATAGTTATAACATGTGTTGTATAAGTGTTGAAATACAGTTTTATTTGTTTACAACATGATAACTTATGTACTGTACAAGCTTTTGAACAATAGACAGACTTGGAGAAGAGTAGTTTCCATTATCCTATCTGCCCACTTGGATGGCCCTAAGGAACATAGGGTACCGCTCACAGTACTCTGGGCTGGGCGACATGAATCACGCAGGGAATTTCACCTTGTCACCTGAGTTGGTAAGGTTTGTGTGCCCAAGGGAAGCCTATGCTGCAAGAGTTCCTGTTCTGGTTCTCGGATCCTACTTCCTCAAGCTGCTATTATAAACATGTTATATTGTCACTTGAAATAACGTAATATATATATATATATATATATATATATATATATATATATATATATATATATATATATATATATATATATATATATATTTTTTTTTTTTTTTTTTTTTTTCATATATAAGAAGAGACAACCAGCCAAGGGGCAACAACAACAACAAAAAGGCCCTCTTAGTTGCCGGTCCCCATAGAGGTCCGATAGAGTTGGCCAAATGAAGGGGATAAATGTCTTGAAACCCCTCTCTTAAAGGAAGTCGTCATAGGAAGTTGGAAATACAGACACAGGTAGGGAGTTCCAGAGTTTACCAGAGGAAGGTATGAATGATTGAGAGTACTGGTTATTAACTCTCGCATTATGGAGTTGGACATAATAGGGGTGAGAGGAAGAAGAAAGACTTGTGCAGCGAGGCAGATGGCGGAGGGGAGGCATGCAGTTAGCAAGATCAGAAAAGCAGTTAGCATGAAAATAGCAGTAGAAGGTAGCAAGAGATGCAACATTCCGGCGGTGAGAAAGAGGCTGAAGACAGTTAGTCAGAGGAGAGGAATTGATGAGACGAAAAGTTTTTGATTTCATCATTCCAGAACTGTGTGAGTGAAACCTCCCCCCTCCACTCATCCATGCAAAGAGAACTCCATATGTGGACGGATGAGGCCCTTGTACAGAGTAAACAGTTGGGGGAGTGGGGGGGAGTGAGAAAAAACTGGCGGAGACGCCTCAGAATGCCTAATTTCATAGAAGCTGTTTTAGCAAGAGGTGAAATGTGAAGTTTCCAGTTTAGATTATGAGTAAAGGACAGACCAAGAATATTCAGTGTAGAGGAGGGGGCCAGTTGAGTGTCATTGAAGAAGGTATGATTGGCTAGAAGGTTGTGTCGAGTTGATAGAAGGAGGAATTGAGTTTTTAAGGCATTGTACACTACTAAGTTTTCTGTCCCAATCAGAAATCTTAGAAATATCTGAAGTTAGACATTATGTGACATTCCTGCGTGATCTGTTGATTTCCTGAAGGGTTGGTCGTCTCCGAAAAGACGTGGAAAGGTGTAAGGTGGTATCATCAGCGTAGGAGAGGATAAGTCAAGAAGTTTGGTTAAGAAGATCATTAATGAGTAATAGGAAGAGAGTAGGTGATTGGAACACCACTGTTAATAGATTTAAGGCCGTTTCACATCGGAGACGACACACACGACACACGAGGCGCGAGGCTGCGTGGCTTAAAATCTCCTCAGTGCATTTCCAATAAGAGTGTTCACACCGGATGCGAAACTTGCGACAGATACCACCCACACCGCGCGCATCGATTCCTAGATGGCCGGGCAGGCGATTTTCCTGGCCATAGCATCGATGGGTCATGTCCCTTGGAGGCTTGGGACTCCCGCCTTTGTGCTTTCGTCTCCAGAGACGTGTTTTTTTTTTTTTTTTTTTTTTTTTTTTACGCACTGAGCTGACTTCTCAACTCACCCTCACTCACTCACTGTCCTTCACCGTGAAATGAAGGAGGTCCTGTAGTTGGTGCCTAGCTTCTTAATATCTTGTTCATTGAATGATAGAACTTAAGAGAACTGAGCTGGAGTCAGTCTGAAATATTATCCAGATTTCCCTCATCCATTTCTAGCTCTTAAATAAGATGATGATATTCACCACATTCCAGTCGTTTCATATTTGCTTGATATACCGAATTCCTTTTCCTCTTATCATT
Source organism: Portunus trituberculatus (assembly GCF_017591435.1). Classification (NCBI taxonomy): domain Eukaryota; kingdom Metazoa; phylum Arthropoda; class Malacostraca; order Decapoda; family Portunidae; genus Portunus; species Portunus trituberculatus. Next base: position 21,332,960 of record NC_059271.1, on the reverse strand, counting down.
CAAGGTTAAAGATAACATTAATAACTCCTCTTCATCTACCTCTTCTTCCACATCAAGAAATGTTAAGTCAACCAGCCTCTACCACAGCGAAAGTCTCGCCTAGCATAGTGCCCGGTGTGAACATACATGCCCGACTCTCGTGCGTCGTGTGCCTCGTGTCCGGTGTGAGAAGGCCTTTAGAACAGTGGCCGTCTACCACAGCAGCAATAGCACGGTCGGAGAGGAAACTTGAGATAAGATTGCAAAGAAAAGGATAGAAGAGAATAACCGAGACTCATTAAGGAAAGCCAGTGGCTGACGGAAGCCATACTGGCGATCAGATAGAAGATTGTGAAGTGACAGATGATTAAGAATCCTCCTATTGAGCATAGATAAAAAAAAAAAAAACTTTAGACAAGCAAGATTGAACCAAACCACACAGTCGTTACAATATATTCTCAACGAACTACTATTACTTATTTGCAGACATAATCTATATTCAGAAACACTTTAGTCAACACCACTACTCTCAAAAGGCTCTACCTAAATGAAGAAACGTAGGTTTCTTAAATATTCTTGTTTTATGGTTCTAGAGGTAGATTAACAAGATTCCTACGTTATTTAAGTGGAAAAAAGAAATTCGCTGAGAACCATGCTAAGAATCTATGAGTCCTTGAAAACAAGCTCATTGGGAGAGCGAAGCGTTTCAGAATGTGTACCTACAGTTCATGAAACCAACAAAAATATTTTACTGTGTATTCATAACTAGTAAGTACAACGTTTTACTAAAGTTGACAGACAGACATATGTAAAGCAAAAAGAAAACATGATAAGATATGTCATTTAAATGAAAAGATGAAGGGGCAAATAAGAGTTGATTCACCGTTGGAGAAGACTCAGAAGAGACATCAACAGTGTTGCCATTCTAGCTTTTTTCCCGCTAGATCTAGCAATTTTTTACTGTGATCTGGCTATCAAATTTTTCATCTAGCGGCTAGCGGGAAATCTGGCGGGTGTAGAACGTCATCTGACGATTTTCTAGCGATTTTTCCTTAGAGACGATGAAACTTCGGGCTTTGTGGCATTTTACAAAAGAACACATTTTAGTTATGAAAACAGGCATGTTTCATCTTGGTGTGAAATTAGTCAAATAATCGTAAATGGTATGGACAGTCTCCCGTTGGTACCAACTTGCTCAAAATTTACACACATATACCGTCTCTGTACGGATACTTGACGGGACTCAGACGCGTCTCGCCGCCACGCGCCAGGATCCGGTCCATCGACCACCGTCCATGATCAGTCAGTCACAAGTCTTTGTTTCACCACAGAGGGCAGCACGTACACCAGTATTAGCTCTGGTAATTATTTTTGCTGTGAATGTTTCTTCCTTACTCGATGCATCTGAATTGCTATATTTTTAATAGGTATGTACTAGTATAAATGTTTCTATTGACGTAAGTGAAACTAATTCTCTCTCTCTCTCTCTCAATGCGTGTGGATTTTCTAGATTGGCCTGAAATCTAGCGATTTGAGGGCCTGATCTAGCGGGTTTTGTGGTTGAATCTGGCGGGATTTGAAATTATTCGATGGCAACACTGGACATCAATCAGAGTATATACTGACATCAATCATGGGATAGTGATCACGTCGTCATTCTTCGAAGTGGTTGCTGGCCAGAGAGTGCAGGTCAACGCTCTGTTTACACTATTTGGCCATTGCTGCTATGTACGGAAGGGAGTAATACATACTAAAGCTGTAGCCATTCATCCAAGATCTCAGGAAGTATGTGGGATGCGTAATGTCAAGATGTTTTCGGTAATACATAAAACATAGGGTATCGGGCTCCTGGTAGCCATATTTGTGTTTTGGGAAATACAGTAGCTGGTGGGATGAGCCCGAGTCGCTGTATGTATTGCCTTTAACAGTGAAATTATGATAAGGTCTATTAGATGGATAATTTTATCCTTGCTGGCAGTGGTGACATGAAGTCTAACCACTGGGGGCCATAGAATAGCACTTGGGTCTAGTTCGCGATGCATCAAGGTGCATAACTGCCAGCTGGACTTAAATTGTGTGCACTTGGACATTGTCACTTAGGCTTCTTCTTTTTTTTTTTTTTTTTTCCAGGCTTGTTTCTATACATTTTAGTTTGGTACCAAATTTTGGTTTAATTCTGGAGGTTGGCTTGCAGTTAACTTGCCTAGACTTGTTAATCATTAACACTGACAGGTTTGCCCTTCCTTTTTTCATGCTAACGTACAAAAAATCTAGTGGTTATTTTTATTGTGCAACATACTGGAACGTGATCCATATGGCAACAATCTCAGCCACTTCCCCTGTATCCTGCCTCCCACCAATAACGCTTCCACAATCTTAGGATCATTGTTATTATAGTTAGCATTATTATTACTTTTGGCCAGTTTATAGTCTTTCACCATACTCTCAATCCAGGATGAAGCTTTTTTTTTTTTTTTTTGGGGGGGGGTTGTTTTTAACCTGTTATTGAATGAATCTGCATTTCGTTTCTGTTGCAAATCAGTACTTTTTATATTCCCCCCTCCCTTCAGAAAGTACTGTATTGCAATGTAAAGAAGAAAAAAAAAGATTAGTACAAAACAGACTGAAATGTAGTACTGGAAGAAAAGAAAATAGTTTCGTTACCACAAAGTACATGAAAGTAACGGTCCAAAATTTTGATTGTTACTGCTACTGCTAATGGCAACATATTGAAACTTCTCTATTTAACCCAAACTTTAACGTCACTTAATTAACTTCACCTCACCTAACCTAACCTATCTAACATAACCTAGTTGAGGTGACTTGCACTGCTGGTATTTCTTCCTCAGAACAAATTAACTTTATCTAATCAAAGCAAACTAGCATAACCTGACCATCAACACCAAGAAATTAATATGAAGTTGTTGCTTTATTTCTCTTCATAAAATATGGCGATACAATGGAAATAATCGAGGTGACACCCATTTTGCCAGGTGTTCTGTCCTGTCTATGTGTCCGGTCCACCAGTGTGCTGGAAGCTCGGTGGACAGGACAGACAGGACACCTGCCAAAACGGAACGTGGCAAAAAAATATTAAAACACATACTACCAATACATATTCATCTATTGTAACATCGAGATTGCCACCTTGTCTACTCGCAAGACCCCGATAGTACAACCACGCGAGATATGAGATAGGAAACATTGATCTTAAGTATTAAAAAGGTGACATTCTTAATGAGACTTTTTTCTGGGTGGGGTGAACACCTACTTCATCACCGCTACGGCTGGACCACAGTGAAAAGAGAGAGAGAGAGAGAGAGAGAGAGAGAGAGAGAGAGAGAGAGAGAGAGAGAGAGAGAGAGAGAGAGAGGTGAACATGTACGAGTACTTACAATGGTGACGCGGCACCCTGACACACACATAGGCCTACTGGCGCTGACACACAGGTCTATGTGAGTAATCCTCGGTGTCACATCACTCCCCACCCCCCCAACACACAGAGACACTTATATAGGCCTACCCCAGGGTGCCACTTTTCTGATAGGCTTAACCCAGGGTGCCACTTTTCTGATAGGCCTACCCCAGGGTGCCACTTTTCTGATAGGCCTACCCCAGGGTGCCACTTTTCTTCACTTGAGCGACGTTTTGTCACTTTGCACAATTGTGGCGGCTTGGTTTGGCGGGAAAGTGAGCGTGGTGTGTCCTGTGTCATGTGTCGTGTGTCATGTGTCTGGCGCGGCGTGTCATGTGTCGTGTCAACACTGCAACACTCTCACAACACTGTGTTACTACACACATCCCAGCAAAGTGCCTTAAATCCACGCTAGAGTGTCGGGGCGCGGCACAGCATGCCCCACCACTGCACACACCCACACAAACTAAAGGGGCGCGGGGCGGGGCACCGTGTCGTTCCTTTAGGCTTCATAATATATCAAAAATCAAACCACACCAGCGAGACAAGTAACAAAAACAAAACGACAAATTAAGAGGTGTGAGAATCACTAATTACACACACAAACAAACAATGGCGTCCTTGGAAAACAAACAAATAATATTAATGATAATATCTGAAGGGTGAGCGGCGCGGCGCTTTGTCGCGCGCTTGGCGCCAACACAGATTTCAAAATTATATTCATTCATTTGCGTCAAAATACTCGTTCACAAACAACACTGTAGTGACGGAGTGGTGTCATCAGCTCAATAAACCTTATAAAACAAATCTTTATAATACATTACATAAATATTACAACAAATATTTGTAATACATTACATAAATATTACAACAAATGTTTGTAATACATTACATAAATATTACAACAAATGTTTATAATACATTACACAAATCTTAGCAACAGTAGGCTAGCAATTCATTTTATTTCATTTCTTCTTGATCTGTTTCACTATTTTTTATAATTTTACAGCCTAACAAGATCATTAATTATTTCCTCCAGTGCTGGGAACCTTCCTTTACCTGAGACACGCCCATCACGCCCACGCCCACCCACGCCCATCATAGCCTACCCACTACCTCCCATACGCCCGCCATTACCCACTATAGGACGCCCACAAGCACGCCAACACCTCCACACCCACCCACGAGGTAGTGGCTAGGTTATGATGGGCATGTGTGAAGGTGTGGGCGTGTTGGTGAGGTGGTGGGCGTAGGGGGAGATGCTCTTAACTTCACCAGTACCATGACGCGTTTTTCATATTCCTTGTGGTGACTATTTGGTGATTTTATACATCTTCACAAACTCATGTTGGGGATTAAAATAGTGAAGACTGTGGCCATTAATCTTCTGACCTCCATACACCCTTGCTAATGTCAATAAAATAGTCTAATGGTGCACAAAACTCAAGGTAAAAATGTCTCCCAGTACTGAAGGGGTTAAAATAGAGAAGACTGTGGCCATTAATCTTCTACCCTCCACAGACCCTTGGTAATATCATTAAAATGGTTCAATGGTACACAAATCTCAAGGTAAAAAATGTGTCCCAGTACTGAAGGGGTTAAAATACGGAAGACTGTTGCCATTAAAATTCTGCCCTCCACAGACCCTTGCTAATGTCAATAAAATGGTCTAATGGTACACAAAACTCAAGGTAAAAATTCTTCCCAGTACTCTAAGGGTTAAAATAGTGAAGACTGTGGTCATTAATATTCTGCCCTCCACAGACCCTTGGTAATGTCAATAAAATGGTCCAATGGTACACAAATCTCAAGGTAAAAATGTGTCCCAATATTGAAGGGGTTAAAATAGGAAGACTGTGGCCATTAATCTTCTGCCCTCCACAGATCTTTTCTAATGTCAATAAATGGTCTAATGGCACACAAATCTCAAGGTAAAAGCGAGTCCCAGTACTGAAGGGATTAATGGTGTTTTCATCAGCGCTAAAACTCATATGAAAGGGCTTTTAATTCATTCCAGTGAAATATTTGGCTGTTACTTCGTGTGTGTGTGTGTGTGTGTGTGTTTCACTGTTTGATCTGCTGCAGTCTCTGACGAGACAGCCAGACGTTACCCTATGGAACGAGCTCAGAGCTCATTATTTCCGATCTTCGGAAATAATTGTTTAATTAATTGTTTAACAATTACTTATTAATTCACAAAATTCATAAAAATAATTCATAATTCATAAAAACAATTCACATCTTGTTTAATGTTAATAAATAAATCCTACATGCCAAAAAAAATACATTTTCTTCTCTTTGGGCATTGTTGCAATAAACAAAACTACAAATATAAAATTTATACTCCTGTCACAAAGGTAACACAACACAACTTTCCTCTCTGGCAGAGTCTGGCTCTCCCCATCTCTTTCCTTATATGGCATACCAACAGTGATACTAATTCCGACACCAACCAGAACCAGCCAGAACACCCGTGTGAGAAATGCAGCAGTAAGCCAGATAGGGTATGCAAGAACAAGTGCCAGAAAGCATGCATGTAGGCCGTGGTGGAATAATGAGATCAGGGATGCTAGGAAGGAAAGAAAGAGACTGAATAGGATGTGCAGACAGTTAAGAAAGAGGAGACATGAGAGTGAGGAAGCTGAAAGGGAGTACCTGAATGCATGGGCAGCGTATGTGAGTCAGCAGCGAATGACGAAGCGAAAGATAATGAATGCTAAAGTTACAAGTGAGAGAAGTGTGATTCAGTCCCTTAGAGAGAAAGGTATGGAAGGTGGGCGAGAATGGTATAGATTCCTGAGGGGTGAGGGATGCCTAACAGTGAGAATGTGGAGAGCCTGAAGGTGAATGGGGCAGTGGTGACTGATAAGGAAGAAATGAGAAGGGCAATAAAAGAGTTTTGGGAAGAGATTGGAGGTGTAAGTGAGGTCTTTGATGTGGATGAAGGACATGTGTCACTGGAGAGAAAGGATGCAGATGAGTTGAATGAAAGGATCAGCAGGGAGGAGGTGGAGAAATGTGTGAAGAAGCAGAAGAATGGGAAGGCAGCAGGGCCGGATGAGATACCGTATGAAATGTACAAAATGGAGGAGAAGTAGTGATTGATAGGATGACTGAGTTGTTCAACCAGGTGTGGGAGGAGGAGAGTGCCGAGAATGTGGAATGAATGCAGGGTGACCTTGTTGCATAAGGGAGGATATAAGAGTAAGAATGAGTTGAGGAACTACAGGCCGATTGCGTTAGTTAACACAGTAGGCAAAGTGTTCAGTGCGGTGTTGAATGAGAGATTGTGCAAATGGATTGAGAGAGTTGGAGTGTTAGGCGAAGAGCAAAATGGATTCCGAGTGGACAGGAGAGCAGAAGACAATCTGTTTGTGGTGAATGAATTGATTGAGAGAAAGAAAAGGGATGGTAGCAAACTATACTTAGGTTTCCTAGACATAGAGAAAGCATATGATAGGGTAAACAGAGAAATGCTAGGTAGGGTGTTAGAAAAAATTGGGTTAAGTGCAAAGATAGTTAACATAGTGAGAAGTATGTATGTGGATACAAGAGCTAAGTATAAACTAGGGATATAGAGACAGACTGGGTGAAGAGTGAAAGAGGAGTTAGGCAGGGTTGCATATTATCACCAACCCTCTTTAGCTTATATACAGAAGAATTGGCTGCTAGAATGAGGAGAATGAATGCAGGTGTAAATGTGGGAAATGATAAGATAGGTGTGCTCTTGTATGCAGATGATGTTGTAGTCATGAGTGAGTCGGCAGAAGAGCTACAGAGTATGCTTGATGTAGTAGATGGGTATGGAAGAGATTTTGGAGTGAGATTTAGTAGTGAAAAGAGTAAGGTAATGGTTGTGCATAGGTCAGAGGATGAGAGGAACCATGTGTGGAGATTAGGAGTGAATGAGGTGCAGCAGACAGATGAATATAAGTATCTGGGGATGTGGATGAGTCCGGATGGCTGTGTAAAGATTAAGAATGAGAAGATAAGTATGGCAAATCAGTGGGTAGGTCGTCTAGGAAGTGCAGCAAGGACGAGGGCGAGTAAATATGACGTGCTGCGAGAAGTTTGGAAGAGCGTGGCTGTTCCGAGCATCATGTATGGTATGGATGTGATTGCTTGGAATGAGAGTGAACTAGATAAGTTAGAAATAGGGCAGAATAGAGTTGCAAGAATGGCACTTAATGCACCTAGATATGCAGCAGTAGAGGCCCTTAGGGGTGATATGGGTTGGAGCACTTTTAGAGAGATATGTGAAAGCGACCCTAAAGTATAAGGCTAGGTTAGAACGAATGAATGATGCAAGGATAGTGAGAAAAGTGTTTCTGTGGAATGTCAGGAGTAGCAAGTGGGGAAGAGGTGTGTCAGGCTGGTAGCAAAGAGTGGGTTAGTAAGTAGTTGGGTTTTTCAACAGGTACAAGAAAGACATTTAGAGAGAGACTGGAGTATGATTGTTAGAAATTGAGAAGGTAGAGAATGGGATGTAAGGAAGTGGAAGAGTGAGATAGACAGAGTAGTGAAAGGTGTGGGACTGGATGACTGGAGAAATAGGATGGAGCAAAAGAGTACCTTGGTATGGTATAGAGAGAAAGAGGCCCCAATGTATGAAAAGTGGTATGACAGAAGCCTGGGTGGTGATCTCTTCCGAGCTAGGGCACATTGCATGGATGTGAATGCAAGGAATTATAGATGGTCAGAGTCCCGCAGCAAAGTGTGCCAGATGTGTGACTTGGGAGAGGATGAGACAGTGGAACATGTGGTGGTGGAGTGTGTGAATTATGCCAGAGACAGGTATGAGATGATGCAAGTGGTGCTGAGGGAGCTGGGGCATGACAGAGTGGAGATGACAGGAAGGGAATGGATGGTGTTGCTGCTGGGACTGTGTGGGGAGACGAATGAAAGGATGATTGAGGCTGTGAAAGAGTTCCTGGAGAGAATGTGGCGTGCCAGATGCAGGAACTAGTGGTGTGAAAGATGGTGATTGCCCTCTTTGTTGTCTGGTGTTCTTTATGTTCCCTACAGGAGCTGCCGATACAAAGGCCTGACCCAGAAGAAATTCTGCGTCACCTGTACCATCAAGATCAAGATCAAGACCGTCATTGTTAGCTTGGAGTGTTGACATTGACAGCTTTTGAACATTTGTGGAGCAGGTGAGTTATTCCCAAGTGTGTGAGTGTACATGGTTATTAGGTGAAGTATGTAGAGTAGTGAGACGTGCCAATTAAGGTGAAAAAAAAGTCTGGTAAACTGAAAATAAGTGCGTCTTTAATAAGCAACTTTCGGGTTTTTTGTTGCCTCATTTGTGGTGGTCATTCCTGCGGTATTACTGCAGTGTTTCACCACAATCAGCTACGTGTTTTTTTTTTTTTTTTACCCACCTCAAGAGATAGAACTCCTGATTACGAGTAATTTGAACCCCATATATACTAGATGCAACCTTTTTGAATGGCGACACATTTTTTTTTTTTTTTTCTTTATTTAAGCGTGTTTTGGTGTTTTGGTGATCAGCCGTGACAATAGCCTCGCCTCCCGCATCAAACCCTGCCGCACACTGATGGTGTGCGGCGGCTCGGCGGGCTCCGTGACATACCATTGTCTGAGCATGGGCTTAATTGTTTACGCTGATTGAATCTGTTCTTTGATAGGTTAGGTTAGGTTAGGTTAGGGCCAATGAAAAAAAAAAAAGCATAATTATTTCCACCAATCACGACGGCCCCTGAGATTAGATTTAGTTGGGTTAGGTTAGGTTAAGTTTAGTTAGGTTAGGTTCGGTTGTATTAGGTTTGGTTAGATTAGGTTTAGTTAGGTTAGATTAGGTTAGGTTGGGTTAGGTTAAGTTCTTTTCTGGAGGAAACTAATTTTTTCAGGTAGATTTCGGCTTGTTTTTAATTCATTTACCAGTTGTTTTTTTATGGAAATCATAATATGTTTCGGGGCTGTAAAAAAAAATTGGTTGATTTGTGCCAAAAACAAGTGGTATTTTAATTAAAAGCAAGCCGAAATCTACCAGAAAAAAATAGTTTCGTCCAGAAAGGGCAAGGTAGTGAAACTCTGTAGGTTTACTATTCCTACCCTCCTACGCCTTGTTGCGCCCCATATTGCCTCCATAGATAGCTTATGCACCCATACAACTTCCATATCCGTAATAGTGTGATAGTTGAAGTGGTTACTGAGATATGGTGGTGTTATTGTGTTAGGCAGTGTCCGCCATCCTGCCTGCCACATCGGCCATTTCTGTGTTAACTATTTTCAGTTTTTCTCATTTACTACGCCCCCATATTGCCTCTGTAGGTAGTTTGTGCACTCCCATATGCTTGATAGTTTGATAGTTGAAGCAATTACTGAGATATGTTGGTGTTATTGTGTGTTAGGCAGTGTGCATCACCCTGCTTCAGTGCCTCCCACATAGACCCTTTTCTGTGTTGGCCTTTAGTCAGTTTTCTCCTTTCCTACGCCTTGTCACGCCTCATTTATACTATTACTACCACTACTATAACAACTATCACTATTCCAGAGGTGCACCATGGCTTGCCACAATGTCACAACTGGTCCTTGGAGAGCCGCTGGTGGTGACGGGCTGCCTGTGTCCTCTCTGCGGCAAAACTCACAAATACTCCACTCACCAAGTTCCAGAGGGAGAGGTGAGTGTGTGTGTGTGGAGAGGTGTCTGCAGGTGTGCTGTGAGTGTGGTGGGTGTGTAAGTGTTTTTTTTGTAAGTTTTTGTAATGTCAGCTATAGCTATGTAGGTATATTGTTTATTTTTTTTGGTGTGGGTTGGCTAGGGTAGACTTATTGTAGGTGTTTTCCAGGTGTGATTTGAGGGTTGTTTTGGGTGTGTGTGTGTGTGTTTTGTTGTGTGATGCAATATTTTAAGGTAATTTTTGGTGCTTTTTGTTTAGGTAATGTTTGTCTTGTTTCCTCTATATCTCCCTCCACAGGTTACCTCCAGGCTTTTCCTTCCATAGACTATTTCCTCCATGTTTCCTCCACCTTCCCTCCAATTTTGACTCTCCTATCTCACTTCTATCATAGTCAAAATAGTACTTTTCTAAATCTCACTTCAAAACCTGACAATTTTTCTAATTTTTCCCTCCACTATCTGCTTTTCTTTCCTCCATATCTCCCTCCACACACCAAGCTGTATACTGTGCTGGTGTGTGCGGGTGTGGGAAAGGTTTCCGCAGGTGTGGTGTGTATGTGGTGCGTGCGGTGTGTGTGTAAGTGTTTTTTTTGTTGTGTAAACTATATATTTTTTTGGTGTGTGTTTTTTACGTTTTCCAGTGTTTGCAAAGAGTTGTTTATGATTTGCTGGTGTGTGCAGGTGTGGGAATGGTGTGTGCTGGTGTGGTGTGTGTTTGGTGAGTGTGGGATGTGTGATAGCATGTTTTTTCTTACAATTTTGTCTCATGAACATCAATTTTTTTCACTTGTTTTGGCCAGAAAATATTTGTCTTTTTAAAATCCTTCTATTACCACCACCATCACCCCCACCACCACCACTACCACTGTCCAACCACACCCACCACCACCACCACTGTCCAACCACACCCACAACCACCACAAACAACCAACATTACCACATCAGATGCTCACAAAACCACACCATTTCACTACCACCACTAGTACTAGTATAACCACCACCACCTCCTCCTCCCAACAGGATCACCAGACACCACCGGCCGTACTAAAGGAAGTTGCTCTATGTAGGGATGGAACATGGCATCTGCACCAGCTGGGACACACTTAGCCAACTGTGAGTATTGAAGGCTGTTTTAGGGTGTTTGAAAACTTTGAGGGTGTTTAAGGCTACTTTAGGATGTTTTAAGGCTGTCTCAGGGTATTTTTAGGCTGTTTTAGATTGTTTAAGGCTATTTTAGGGTGTTTTAAGAATTTTAGGATGTTTAAGGGAGTTTTAGGCTATTTTAAGGGTGTTTAAGGCTGTTTTAGTGTTTTTTAAGGCTATTTTAAGGTTATTTAAGGGTGTTTAAGACTGTTTCAAGTATTTTAGGCTATTTTAGGGTGTTTTAATGGTGTTTCAAGATATTTTAAAATTTTGGCTCCTGAAGTGATGAAGTGTATGCCCACGCCATCGCTCCATCAGTGCTTCATCTACTCGCTTTGTGTGTTTTTTATGATTCAGTAACAAAGTGACTAAGGGCCGTACCAAGAGTCGCGAAGGCCAAGGCACGGACCTTCCCTTCGACCAGCAAGGCAAAGCCTTCGCCCTTACCTTCAATCCATACCAAGAGTCGCCGTGGAAGGTAGGGCCGCGAGAGGTCTGCCGCTAGCATGAGTTGGTAACAGTTGTTTCAGTATTGGTATAACTGTAATCCGGATTTGAGCTCCACGAACAACAACAAAACCACAGTGCGTGCTACAAGAATGGAGGGAAGAAGCTGTGACCGGGCCAAACCACTCACGCACGAAGAGAGAATATTGATTCTCAATCTTGTAAAAGAGAATAAAGACTTGCAAGACCGCTCAACAAACCCAGCTAGCCTTCACAAGAAAAAAAATTAGCTTGGGAGGCGATCACCAAGTCATTTAATGCCATTAACATTTTTTTTTATATTAAGATATTTATAGCTAAATAAAAATTCAAGATTTTAGCATCAGCTGGTGCTTAGAGAGAAAATGACAATGTGAAAAAGAGGCAGGCTCAGGTAGTGAGTAACAAGCCCACATGTGATCAGAGTTATTGAATATCTGTGTTCTCAAGCATTCCTTATTGAAACCTGGCTTGCCACACACTTAAATAATTTTTCTTCTTTTCAAGTTTTGTATATGTATAGCAGTTCTGAATGTTTATTGTTGTTGCTCAATTTCACTATGTGTTTATAACAGGTTTATTCAACAACTTTACAGACTGCAGTGTTTTCATAATTTCCAGAATTCTTAACTTTCTTTTTTTTTTTTGTATCCTTCCATTATCCCTAAAGTGGTAATTTATCATGTGTTCGGAAATCACTGTCTTACAAAATCCATATCAAGAAACAGTGGTAATTCATTACAAGAGTTGAGAAATTTGTATTCTTTGGGATCTGCTAGACCACAATTTGTATGCATATCATTAAAAATTCCATAGTTAACACATTAGTATAGTCAATCATGAATTACATTAATCATGGCCTGAAATGGTTTGGATACAGGACTATACATCTTGAGAACTACCTACAATACTGTCAGTATACCTAGACTTAAATCCTTGCACATCACACCCAACTCAGTGAAAAGTTATCTGTTGACTTAGCTTTAACATTATTGCACTCAATGCTTATGTCACTCACTGTCTTTGTTGAGAGAGAGAGAGAGAGAGTTTGATAAGTCCTGGGTTAGTGTGAAGTGGGGTGCTTGTGAAATTCTCTCTACATCCCTACATAGTAGTACATCTTTGTGGTTTTGTTTTAAACCTGCTTATACAGGCTAGTATTTACCTTGTGACTGGCTTTTCTTTGCATACTTTGACAGCCTTCTGTCTGTTGGCAGTTCACTAGTCACTTCCTATTCTCCATTAACCCATGCACATATTTGGTCTTTAATAGGCTTGGATGATGAGCTCACTAAAGAAAATATTTATTACCATGAAATAAACAGTGTAACTTTCCTGACAAACGAAAACAAGCTTCATAAAACAGCTAGATGGCGAGCTTTCTGGATCCACTGCGTTCTTCCACCTCGCGATTTTAAGGCGATCCGTCACTATTATAAAAAGAATAGTAACTTAAGTGGAAACATAACTATCGGTTTTCCGAGATTGAAAATATTACTTGATGTTGATTTTAGTTCATACTATTCGTTGGTCACTCCAGCTTACGAAAATTATGAAATATTTCTTCGAAGGTCATGTGGAAGACATGGGGGCACCCATGCCTTCCCTTCGACCTTCTCTCTGCTCTTTGTTCCAATAATGACAGCGACTCTTGGTACCACATTACCTTCCCTTCTACCCTCGACCTTAAACCTTCGTGACTCTTGGTACGGGCCTAACTGTTTTCAGGGACACTGGGTATGGTGGGTTGGGGGGGAGGGACCGTGTGGCCTGAGGGGAGGGTGGTGGCCGGCAGGCAGTGTGTTAGTGACCAGTGTGGTGTAATGGTGTCATCATTGTCACCCTTGAGGGATTCTGAGGGTGAGCTGGCTCTATTAGATGAATTACAGGACTCTGAGGACAATGAGAGTCAATCAGAAGGACTCATTAGTGACTCACATGAGGAATATTTGCCAGAAAAGGACAGTGAGGCCAGGAGCTCCCAGGAAGAAAGTGATGGAAGCAGTGAGGATGACAATTAAGGGAGATGGAAAGCATATATGTTGATTTAGAAGGGTGTATGGTTTTAAATGTCAACATGGAAGCAGCGAGGATAAGAATTAAGAGAGATGGAAAGCATATGTGTTGATTTAGAAGAGTGTATGGTTTTAAATGTGGACATAGAAGTGTGGAGGATGAGAATTAATGAAGATTGAAAGCATATATGTTGATTTAGAAGAGTGTACAGTTTAAAATGTGGACATGGAATTGTGGAGGATGAGAATTGAGAGATGAAAGCATATGTGTTGATTTAGAAGAGTGTACGGTTTAAAATGTTGACATGGAATTGTGGAGGATGACAATTAATGGAGATGGAAAGCATAAATGTTGATTTAGAAGAGTGTGCAGTTTGAAATGTGGACATGGAAGTGTCGAGGATGAGAATTAAGAGAGATGGAAAGCATAGATGTTGATTTAGAAGAGTGTACAGTTTGAAATGTCAACATGGAAGCAGTGAGGATGACAATTAAGAGAGATGGAAAGCATAGATGTTGATTTAGAAGAGTGTACAGTTTAAAATGTGGACATGGAAGCAGCAAGGATAAGAATTAAGGGAGATGGAAAGTATATATGTTGATTTAGAAGAGTGTACAGTTTAAAATGTGGACATGGAAGCAGTAAGGATAAGATTTAAGGGAGATAGAAAGTTTATATGTTGATTTAGAAGAGTACAGTTTTAAATGTGGACACAGAAGTGTGGAGGATGACAATTAAGAGAGATGGAAAGCATTTATGTTGATCTAGTAGAGTGTATGGTTTAAAATGAAGACATGGAAGTGTGGAGGATGACAATTAATGGAGATGGAAAGCATGTATGTTGATTTAGAAGAGTGTACAGTTTTAAATGTCAAGACAAAAGCAGTGAGTATAAGAATTAACAGTGTTCGAAAGCATAGATGTTGATTAGAAGAGTGTACAGTTTTAAATGTGGACATGGAAGTGTGGAGGATGAGGAGCGGCCAGGCAGCTCTGCACTGCATGCTTCCCTCCATACTTTCTCTGTCTTATCTGATCCCTTTGCTGACCAGCGTCCCGGTACTGGTCCGGTCCTGACTGAGGATTTTTGTGGCTTGATCCTGATGTACCAAGGAATGACATGAGTGGTCTGCACTGCTTCCAGCTCTTCATGTCTCAGACGATGTGGTACAGTCGCTGTGTGTGTGGACCAATGTCCCGGCAGCCAAGCTTTTTGTGGACAACCCAACAATAAATCACAAAAAGTTTATGGCAAAAAAGTGGCTTCATGTCACAAGCAGTGTATCACTTGTGTCACTATGTATCTTGTATTATCATTTCACTTATTCACTTATTCTCTATGTGTCACTGTCAAGCACTTCACTTACTTACCCACTGCTTCAATAACACTCTCAATTTATGGCCTCCGCACACTGAAACACTAAGGTCTCTCTCTCTCTCTCTCTCTCTCTCTCTCTCTCTCTCTCTCTCTCTCTCTCTCTCTCTCTCTCTCTCTCTCTCTCTCTCTCTCTCTCTCTCTCTCTCTCTCTCTCAGATATTAATCCAGTTTTATTTATTTCAGATTGTGTTAAGAATATGAAGAAAGACAGACCAAGACAAGAAGAAGAGGAGAAGAAGAAGAAGAAGAAGAAGAAGAAGAAGGAAGAGGTGGAAGAAGATGAGAAGAGGAGAAGAAGAAGAAAAGAGAAAAAAAGAAAAGGTAAAATAATAAATATTGTCATTTTATAAATTTTTTTGCTATTTCTCTCTCTCTCTCTCTCTCTCTCTCTCTCTCTCTCTCTCTCTCTCTCTCTCTCTCTCTCTCTCTCTCTCTCTCTCTCTCTCTCTCTCTCTCTCTCTCTCTCTCTCTCTCTCCTCCTCCTCCTCCTCCTCCTCCTCCTCCTCCTCCTCCTCCTCCTCCTCCTCCTCCTCCTCCTCCTCCTCCTCCTCCTCCTCCTCCTCCTCCTCCTCCTCCTCCTCCTCCTGTACTAATACTATTACTATTATTACTATCCCATTGTGACCTGTGTGACCTCTGATCTTTTGCCACAGGACTCCCTGGACTGCGACTTCACTGTGACCCGAGAGGAGGTGGCCACTCAAAGCTGAGGTCACACGGCTTCCTTCCTTATGCAGGTCAGTGGTGTGGTGTGTGGTGTGAAGTGTGGTTAGGTTAGGTGGGTTAGGTTGGGCTGGATAAGATTTTGAGGACATTTTTGAGGCAGTTTGGCATGTTTGATGGGTATTTTAAAATAGTTTGGCATGTTTTAAGGGCATTTTAGACAGTTTGGCATGTTCTAAGGGCATTTTAGACAGTTTGGTATGTTTTGAGGATATTTTAGACAGTTTGGCATGTTTTGAGGGTATTGTAAGACAGTTTAGAGGCCATGTTAAGACAGTTTGGTATGTTTTGAGGACATTTTGTTACAATTTGGCAGGTTTTGAGGGCAATTTATAACAGTTTGGCTGGTTTTGAGGGTATATTAAGACAATTTGGGAGGTTTTAAGGGAAATTGAAGATAGTTTGGCAGGTTTCAAGGCCATTTTAAGACAGTTTGGCAGATTTTGAGTGCAATTTAAGACAGTTTGGCAGGTTATGAGGATATATTAAGAGTTTGACATATTTGAGGGCATATTGAGACAGTTTGGCATGTTTTAAGGGCATTTTAAGACAGTTTGTTTGGTTGAGTTGCGTTCAGTTCAGTTTACAACATAGTGAAGGTGACTCAATGTAAACAGTGCATCTCTCATTACAGGAAAGTCAAGCCAAGCCAAGACAAGCCACGCCACAACACAACACAAGCCTTCTACAACACCTACAGCCATCAGCAACACCCAGGGTACAAGACAACACCTAAGCCATGAAGAAGAGTTAGGATAGATTAGCAGTTTGTCATGTTTTTTTTTTTTTTTTTCTTTTAAGGACATTTTAAGACAGTTTGGCATGTTTTTATGGTATTTTAAGATTATTTGGCATGTTTTGATGGCATTTGAAGAAAGTTTGGCTGTGATAATACCATTTTATTGACATTAGGAAGGGTGTATGGAGGTGACAATATCAATGGGCACAGTTTTCACTATTTTAATCCCCACATGAGTTTGTGAAGCAAGTGTTGGATTCTCAGGACAAAGATGCAGTGTGCTTGTTAAGAGATTCACTCAGCGCTCACTCAATCATTCACTTACTGAGCTAAGAGGGAATGAAGAATGTGCATTGTTGCTGCTTGTGTGTCAGTCAAAGGGCTATATTCACAAACAATTTACTCTCACCACAACTGCTTTCCAAGGCCACAGAGATGACTGGCAGGGTTTTCAAGAGTGTTTCTCCAGTTAATAATGTAGAAATGTAATCACTCTGCCTCTAGAACCATAAAAACACGATTAAAAACGCTTTATTCTCCACCATGACTATTTTCCAAGGCCAGAAATGATTGGCAGGGTTTTCAAGAATGTTTCTCCAGTTAATATTGTAAAAATCTTGTCATCTCTGCTCTCTCTCTCTCTCTCTCTCTCTCTCTCTCTCTCTCTCTCTCTCTCTCTCTCTCTCTCTCTCTCTCTCTCTCTCTCCCTCTTTATTATTGAAAGAGTTGGTTTGTAAGATTGTGTCACTTCAAAACCAAACATTTTCATCTTTGAATATTTGTTAACTTGAAAAATTGTTTAAGAATATTTTGTGAAGTTGAAAATTTGTTCAGATTTCCACAGTGAAGACTGGCCATTAATCCTCTGATGTTTATGGATCTTTGTTAATGGCAATGAAATGGTCTAATGGTACACAAATCTCAAGATAAAAATGTGTCCCAGTACTGAAGGGGTTAAATAGTGAAGACTGTGGCCATTGATCGTGTCACCTCCATAGACCCTTGCTAATGTGAATAAAATGGTCTAATGGTACACGAATGTCAAGGTAAAATGTGTCCTAGTACTGAAGGGGTAAAAATAGTGGAGATTGTGGCCATTAATCTTCTGCCTTCTTTAGACCTTTCCAAGTGTCAATAAAATGGTCTAATGGTATCCAGATCTCAAGGTAGAAATGTGTCCCATTACTGAAGGGGTTAAAATAGTGAAGACTGTGGCTATCATTCTTCTGCCCTCTATAGACCTTTCCTAATGTCAATAATATGTCTAATGGTACACAAATCTCAAGGTAAAATGTGTCTCAGTATTGAAGGGGTTAAGATAGTGAAGAATGTGGCCATTAGTCTTTTGACGTCTATAGATCTTTTCTACTGTCAATAACATGGTCTAATGGTACACAAATCTCAAGATGTCCCAGTATTGAAGGGGTTAAAATAATGAAGAATGTGAGCTACCGGGCCGTGTGTGTGTGTGTGTGTGTGTGTGTGTTGTGTGAGGTTTGGCAAGTGTGTGTGTGTGTGTGTGTGTGTGTGTGTGTGTGTGTGTGTGTGTGTGTAATTTTTACAGGGCCTGGGCTTTATACTCGTGTGGCCCCATCTCCATATCTACAGTCTACACACATCCAACTTTCCTTTAAAACTATGCACACTCCTCGCTGACACCACCTCCTCACTCAGACCATTCCACACCTCCACACATCTCTGTGGGAAACTATATTTCTTCACATCTTTCAAGCATATTCCTTTTGGCTATCTTTATACTATGCGATCTCGTAGTTCTATTTAAATTTTCCTCTCTCAACATCATTTGCTCATTATCCACTTCATCCAAACTGCTCAACAGTTTATAAACCTGTATTAAATCTCCTCTTCTCTTCTTTGTTCCAAGGTAAGCAAATTCATTTCTTTTAATCTTTCCTCAGGTCATTTCTGCCAATTCCGGAACCATTTTTGTTGCTATTCTCTGCAATCTCTCCAACTTCCTTATATGCTTCTTTTATAAGGGGACCAAACCACCCCAGCATATTCCAATCTTGGTCTAATTACCGTACTAATTAATTTCTTCATCATATCTTTATCCATATAATGGAAGGCTAATCCAATATTTATAATCAAATTATATATTTCTCCAAACATCTTGTCAATATGAGCCTCAAACTGCCCATGGTCTTGTATTATCACTCTCAAATCCTTTTCCTTTTCCACCTTTTTCAACACTACTCCTTCACCCATCTTATATGACCCTCTTGGCCGTCTTCCACTCTTCCCCATCTCCATTACATGACTTTTGTTCAGATTAAATTCCATCTCCCACCTCTTGCTCCACTCCCAAATCCTATCTAGATCTGCCTGTTAAATTTCACAATCTTTTTCACTCTTCACACACCTACACAATTTCGCATCATCCGCAAACAAATTAATATAACTGTTTACTCCCTCTGGCATATCATTAATATAGACAAGGAAAAGTATAGGTGCCAGCACTGAACCTTGTGGGACTCCACTCTCCACCACCAACCAGTCCGACTTTGCATCCCTTATTACCGTTCTCATCTCCTCCATCTCAAATAGTTTTCCATCCATTTTAACAATTTTCCCTTCAGTCCTCCATAAATCTTTAATTTCCATAGCAGTCTCATGTGAGGTACCTTGTCAAAAGCTTTTTTCAAATCCAAATATACACAGTCCATCCATCCCTCTCTCTCTTGTATTTTGTCAACCACTCTCAAAATAAAAGCTCAGTAGATTTGTTACACATGACCTCCCTTTCCTAAAGCCAAATTGATGATCCGATAATAACTTATGATCCTCCAAGAACCGTATCCAATATTTCTTTATCACCCTCTCACAAATCTTACCGACCACAATTGTTAGTGACACAGGTCTATAGTTAAGAGGCTCTTCCTTACTGCCTCCCTTATAAATGGGCACCACTTCAGCTCTTTTCCACTCCACCGGTACTTCCCCGGTTTCTAATGAGCACCTTATAATATCATATAATGGATCAATCAATTCTTCTCTACATTCCTTCAATAATTTTCCTGAAACTTCGTCTGGTCCCATCGCTTTATCATCTTTAAGTTCCTCCAACATTTTATATAACTCCTTTTTAGGTATCTTAATGTCATCCATGTGCACATTTCCTTCTACATTTTGAGGCTTTACAAACATTGTTTCTTTAGTAAATACTTGTTGAAACCTATTATTTAGCAATTCCGCGATATTCCTAGGGTCATCTACTATCCCTTGCTCTCCTTTTAATCTTTCAATGGACTCTCTCTTTTAAGTTTACCATTTATGAACCTGTAAAACAATTTTGGATGTTCCTTACTCTTGTCTACAATATCTTTTCAAATTTTCTTTCTTCCTCCCTCCTTACCCTCACATACTCATTTCTCGCCACTCTATAATTCTCCTTATTTAGTATATTCCTGTTCTTTTTCTATCTTTTCCAAGCCACATCTCTCATTTCTTTAGCCTTAACACAAGTTGCATTAAACCAATCCTTTCTTCCTTCCTCTCTCGGTTTATACTGTGATACAAATTTCATATTATAATATTTCATAAAAATCTCATATTTTTTTTGCACTTCTCTGATTTGTAACATCTCCTCCCAATCTAATGTTCTAAAATAATTGTTCAAATTTTGTGTGTTCATCTTACTATAATTCAATCTACCACTCCTGTATGTCTCATTTCTCTCTCTCTCCTTCTTTCTTTTATGTTTCCTCTTCTGCATCTTTCATTTTTCCTCAAGGGATGGAACAGCTGTAGGAAAATAAGAAAAAGTTTTTTCCTTTCATATATAGGACCAGATCTCTATCACTTCCTTCCAACACCACTTACTCTCTTTTCTCACTTCTATATTTTCTCCTCTATCCTTTCATTTTTCCTCAAGAGATGGAACAGTTCCTTGAGAATATCACTTCCTTTCATGTATAGGATCAGAATATCACTTCCTTTTCTCTCTTTTTTCTCTCTCTTTTTTTTTTTTTTTTTTTTTTTTTATCTTTCGTCAGTTTCCTTTCATTTTTCCTCAACGGATGGAACAGGTGTGGAAAAAAGAAAAGTGTTTTCCTTTCATGTATAGGACGAGAATATCACTTCATTCTCCTCTCTTTTTCTCTCTCTTTTCTTTCTTTCTTTCCTCTTCCTTTCATTTTTCCTCAAGGAAGGAACAGCTGTAGTTCCTTTCATGTAAAAAAAAAAAGTGTGTTTTGTTTCATGTCTAGGACCAGAATATCACAAAATCAGCTTTTCTCAGCAGACTACTAATATAAAGAGTCAAATTGTACCAGAACTATGCACAGTCTGGTCATTGATTGTCATTTTGTTGTCAGCAATAAAGGCTCACACTGGTGGACACCTTGGCCGTGGGTGGAGTCGTGGAGGGCCGCTGGCTTCCCACCCACAAAAAATGTGCCACAATAATTATTTTGCGTCTGTACGTCCAAAACAATGTCAAAATTATTGCCGCTAGCAACCACTCTGCCCACTCTGCTTGTAGTGTGAACTTACCCTTAGAGTGTGCTGTGTGGGTGTGTTTGTGCTGGTTAATCACTTTTTTGTGGTTTTTGAAAGGGTATGTTAAGTTTTTAGGAGGTGTGTGTGAGGTGAGGGTGTGTCAGGGGTGTATCAAGAGTGTATCTTAGTCTGCAGATTGCTTCTATGAATTCAGTACTGAGACACATTTTTACATTGAGATTTGTGTACTATTAGACCATTTTATTGACAATAGCAAGGGTCTATGGTGGTCAGAAGATTAATGGCAACAGTCTTCACTATTTTAACCCCTTCAGTACTAGGACACATTTTTACCTTCAGATTTTTGTACCATTAGACCATTTTATTGACATTAGCAAGGGTGTATGGAGGGCACAAGATTAATGTGTGTGTGTTGTTTTTAAAATGTATTATTTTCATGTATGTTATTACTATTTGATTGCTTTCTCTCTCTCTCTCTCTCTCTCTCTCTCTCTCTCTCTCTCTCTCTCTCTCTCTCTCTCTCTCTCTCTCTCTCTCTCTCTCTCTCTCTCTCTCTCTCTCTCTCTGATTGATTGTGTCACTTCAAAACCAAACATTTTTATCTTTGAATAATTGTTAACATGAAAGAATTGTTTTAAAATATTTTGTGAAGTTGAAAAGTGTTTTAAAATTTTGCAAATATGAAAATTTGTGCAGATTTTTTTGTTAAGTTGTAAATGTTTATTTTATATTAAGTTGAAAATTTGTGTAGACTTTTCTCAGTATAGATTAAGTTGAATCTGTATAGATTTTTCACTGTTTTTTCTGTATAGATTTTGCTCAGTTTTTATACTAAGTTGAATCTGTATAGATTTTGTGTAGACTTTTCACTGTATTCTTTGTATATATAATTTTTTTTTTTTATTAAAATATTTGTAGACTTCCTGGCAATGTAATAATGTAAAGAATTGTTAAATAAAAGTCTAGGGAGACTCTTGCATTTAATTTTAACTCCAATATGGATCTGCCTAATCTCCGGAGACTCTTTCGAGTATTTTTGACTTAAGTACATTTTTAGGGCCATTTGTGGGGGTTTTTAGGTCCATTTTCTGCATTTTTAGGGCCATTTGGGGTGTTTTTGGGGTCCATTTGGGGAATTTCCTGCATTTCTTATGGGTTTTTTGGCCAGTAGTGCAGTATTTAGGGTCAGTTTGGGGGTTTTGGCTAGTTTTTTAACCATTTTCTGCTGGTTTTGGCCAGTAGTGCAGTATTTAGGATCTGCTTTTTTTTTTTGCTTTGACCATTTTTGCCGTTTTTTGGCCAGGTATGCAATATTTTTGGACTTTTCCATAACTTTTCAAGGATAATGTCTTTTCTTAATTTACTCATTTTTTTTCACCCCCACATTTTAATATTTTCACATTAGCTCATCTCTCTCCATTTTCTTGTATTGCTATGATAAAAAAAAGCATGAAATTAGTTAGCGTGTTTTTTATTTCTGGCCTGTTATTGTTTAGAGTGAGTGTGGGAGGTTGATGGAGGCAATATTGGTGTGTCAGACAGTGACCTAAGCCAGCCTGAGGCGACTACTGACTAGTCAGCCACAAATATTCCCAGGAAAGGAAATTCTCCAAAACAATAAAGATTTCTTCACAATTTATTATTCAATCATGACAACAGCTCCAGGTACAGTGACACCACCATAAGGAGGTGGTGGTGGTGGTGGTGGCGGCGGCGGCGGCAGGCGTTGAATGGCAGGTCTGCGATGAATCTTTCACTGGACGGAGCCGGCGGTAGTGGTGGTGTAGCAGGTGTCTGGTGGCAGGGGGGTGGGTGGCCGGAGTTGGTAGGGTGATGGGGAGAGGGTCAGTGAACGCGCCGTCATCCACTCAACAAACTATTCTCCCTTAGCGGCGGCAGCAGCAGCAGCAGCGGCGGCGGGTGCGGGGGCGGGGGCGGCGACCATCACAGTGCGCGATGCAAGGCAGAGTCCTTCCCTGATCTTGAAACGGTGGCGGAGGCAGAGGGGTTAGTAGTGGGCGTTGTCAGTGAAGACAGTGCAAGGTACACAAGGCTCATTACCGCTGTGGAGTCAGGCCTTTGGATCGTCAACTCCTGTAATGGACAAAAATGAAAAAAAAAATGAACTTGTTCACTAATTATCCCTACAGCTAACAGGCAACATTGCCCTAAACACTCCTTCACTGCCTCAATCAGCCTTTCACTCTTCATTCTACGTATTCTTGATACTACCACCACCCACCCCACCACCACAAATCGAACATGAACATTAGTATCCGAGTTTACCAATTACCTACATCACTCTTGAACCTCTTAAACATCTACGCCCGCTTACCACTAAGAACTAATTTCAAGAATATATCCCCAAACTTACCGTTATACTACCACATCTCGTTTCTAATGCACGTACCTTGAAACACCAGCCCCGTTACGTTAAGAAATCCACGTTAAGAAATCCTGTCCACTCATTCTTTTCGCAGAGGTAGCCATTGTATAACAAGGGAACCACAACGACTTACCCGAAATATTTTAGCCTCAAATACAACTTACTTAAGGAGTTCTATAGTAACGCGACACGTTTAATCTCTTCAGCACCAAGACGCTTTTTCATATTCCTTCCGTTAGTACTTTATCTTATACAA
>NC_059271.1:21254699-21308814 GCF_017591435.1 Portunus trituberculatus | reverse complement strand
ATGAGTGCAAATGTGCAGTTGTCTGTGGCCACGTTTAGTTTTATTCATGAACATCAAATCAATAAAAGGAAAAATGAATGACGGAGTTGGTGGGTGTCTACACTATGTATGTGTAATGAAACAATACTGTGTTGACTGACTTGAAATTCCAGCATGTGACGGAACTGTATCAAAACGTGACAAGGATACACACAACTGATTTTGTGTTTGTCTGCAATTGGGGTCAAAATTGCAAAAAATAATCATGCCCGTCCACGACAACACTGAACATGCAACTGGACGATCCCACGCTCCTTGTCCACACACACACACACACACACACACGAAGGTTGGTGAGTTGTGTATCATTCCTTTGAGATGACGCCAAAATACCGAAAAATGGCGGATGGAACCCGTTGCGTAACTTTGTGTCATATTTTGACACGCAACGGTGAAGCACTATCCTGTCAACACTGCTACGCAACGGTGATCCGATACGTGGAAATGCAACAAGTGTGTACGAGTACACGCCTTAATTAAAACACAAACAATATTCATACACAGTGTTACACCCGCAACCCCGAACGCCGACCCTCCACGGTCCACCGCTCGTCTGGTCCCGCGGCACGCAGGGTGGCCAGCCAGACAGCCGAGGTGACTCTGGGTGGCGGACTAACCTTCCTTCAAGACGTGTTTGTGTCCGTGGTGGAGGAATGAACTGATGGTGGTAGTGGTGGTAGTGGAGGACAGGATTCAGAGTGAGTGAGTGAGTGAGTGAATAAGTGAGTGAGAAAGAGGACAGGAAAGAATAGAAGAAAGAGGAAAAATAAGAATATCTTATCAGAGCACAACATTTTCTCTCTCTCCCCCACCCCAGGTCTCGTGTCTGGTGATGAAATGGACGTCTGGTCAGTGGTGGTGGTGGTGGTCAGTTGCCAAATGAAAATATTCTACGTCACCAGCTCCACCTTGAAAAGTCGCTCCAGTTTGGTCATTACCACAGACTGATGGAAAGTTTGAAGTTAATTTGGGCAGCATGACGTTATGAGGATAATGAATATAATGATGTAAGAGCTGGAGAACCACTGATGAGAGAAGAGAGGCGAGAACTGAAGTGACAGGAAGCAGCACTTCCTGCTTGCGTCACGTGAGCGTATTGCGCGCTGGTTGGGCACGTGGTAAGAACCCAGTGAGCATGGCGGGAACTTAGTGAGCGTGGCGGGAGCCTGATCACATGCGTGTTATGACCGTAGTTAAACCCGATTGGACACAGTGATATCGTAGCGATATCAAGGGACGTACGCAGTAAAGGCTTGGTAGATACGTAGCAGTGGAGGGATTTCGCAATTCCATCACGTCTCCACTACGTCCTCAAAAATTTTATGAACGTGTTGAGAACCTGCTGCGCGTAGTAAGGACCGCCTCTGGTGTGATGGGGCCTTGACACGGAGAGTTTATCCCTGTCAGTGACGCACAGCAAACTTGTCTCGGGAGCCTCGCTCGTCTCCTCTCCACCTCCCCTTCCCCCGCTGTTCCCCACACTCTCATCACTCGCCTTTTAAATCTCATTGATGTTTACTTGATTGATTGATAAGTTTATTGTTATAGCAGTGTATACACCATCGAACTGTTGTCAATTTACGTATGAATGAACCTAACAAATTACCAGCTTATGTATCTATCTATCTACACACAAGCATGTAGATATCTCCACCAGCACCGCCAACACCCACACCTGCCCACCTTCGCCATCATGAACGGCAGTGTGTCAGTTTACACAATACTACTAGTATTTCCATGCCACTATATTTTAGCATCATATCACCTCAGACGCTGGTCAACAAGACGAGACACAGCAAGGAGACCAGACCAGACGACACGAGAGAGAGAGAGAGAGAGAGAGAGAGAGAGAGAGAGAGAGAGAGAGAGAGAGAGAGAGAGAGAGAGAGAGAGAGAGGAGACACACACACACACACACACACACACACACACACACACACACACACACACACACACAAAGCTATGGGCGGCGTCAACAGCTCCACACCCACTGCCACCCATATTTGTCCCGCCCATGCATGCTCACGCCCAAGCTTCCCCAGTCAGCCCATACGCCTCCGCAGCCGCCCTCACTATATAATGAAGTGACTCAAGACACACAGATCCACGTGTTCCGGAGAAAACTGACGTCTGGCAGGCGACATGTGACACCTTCCTAGTACAGCCTGTCCATCCCGTCTCTGTCGCATCACCGTCCCATCACTAATGACTCTGTGGCACCATTAATAACTACCTTTCACATCCACTCACTCCCACACGTCACGTCACCCCTTCAGTGCATTATTATACAGCTTTCTATTAAATTATCCGCCCCATTACCGTCCCATCACTGTCTCATCATGTTTGTTACCTCCACTCTATTAATAGACTCACCCTCTCACTGAGCAGGTGGAGCTGGTGGACTAGGTGAGGCAAGTGGGGCGGTCACCGTGTTCACAGGTCTCGTGTCTGGTGAGGAAATGGACGTCTGGTAGCTGATTGTGGTGGTGATGATGGTGGTGGGCAGTTGCCAAATAGAAATATTCTAAATCACCAGATCCACCTTGAAAAGCCGCAAAAAGGTCGCTAAATCATTGTTGTACATGCTACAAATGTTCCTAGACGAAGTAATTGGCTTGACTTACACATAGGCTAATCAGTATAGGGCCCCGTTGACTCTAATGACCGTTTATCCCTCCCAGTGACGCAGAGCAAACTTGTCATGAGAGCCACGCTCGCCACCGTCTCATCACTTGCCTTTTAAATCCGATTGATGTTTAATTGATTGATTGATAAGTTTATTGTTGTAACAATGTATACACCATCGAACTGTTGTCAGTTTCCCTGTGAATGAACCTATCAAATTACCAACTTATCTATCTATCTATCTACACACAAGCATGTAAAATCTCCACTAGCACCGCCAACACCCACACCTGCCCACCTTCGCCATCATGAACGGGAGTGTGTCAGTTTACACATTACTACTAGTATTTCCATGCAACTATATTGTGGCATCATATCACCTCAGACGCTGTGGCGCCATGCAGCAAATTGTTGACTAATTTCGCTTCACTTGCAAACCAGATATTGTTTTGCATCTCTTTCAACTGATAGGAAAACAAGTCGATACATTATGCATTTTATTATATCAAGAGATATTGTGTTGCCATTAGAAATATATAGGAGTATCATTCACAAGATATCGTCATATCATTAGGTATAAAAAATAAATGCAAGTAACAAAAACTGCACCACGTTACAAGACACTGGCCAGACACTTAAATTAAGTATTGCATTGAAAGACTCACAAAACATCATCTCGGGAAACACGTAACAATACCTTTGTGCTTCACAACAGGAATGATGAGTGATGAGCAGAGGAATCGTGACCCAAGAGGTTACCTTCCTCTCTTAGTCTACACTCTCCTTCCTTAAATACTATATACATATGTACACCGTACACTCCTATTACAATGCTATGCATAACTTCTAAATATTACCGTTTTCTGCTGGTGTAGATAAGGCATTGCAAAAAACCATACCCGCTACATATCTACAACTGTCTACAAATTCTACAAATTTATCAACCCAATCTACAAATGGTCAATGATATACACTACACCAGTGATGAAGATCTGTGGCCAACCTTCAGAACTTTATTGGTACGTCTCCAAGAATCACCCTTTTCTTCTTTCTCTTCCTTTTTTTTCCTCCTCTTGTTCCTTTGGCAACACCTGCAGTAGTAGCAGTCTGGTGTCTGTTGTATGTCATGCACGCTCACTCCAAAAACTTGCCTCACTTCTTTGGCGTTAGTAGTACTGAATCCTGGAACAAGAGATGGAACAATATTGAAATGGCGTCCTCCTCAATGCCTGTTGTCTTGTAGTACACAGGGTTGGGAAAGGAATTGTGGATGATGTAACGATAAGGATGGTATGTTAAGGAGAGCCAAGGTGGATCGGGTTTGCGTGAGTGGCTCTGTAGACCTAAGGAGGAAAACTGCCGTACCAAACCCATAATACCAAAACAATTGTTCAGTTTACTGTCCATATCAATTTGGAACACTGCCGAACCTGTTATAATGGTCAACAATTTGAAATCATTGAAACTAGCTTTGTCAAATCCCCTTGGATACTGCCAACATGAAAAACCTCATAGTATCAATAAACGCACTTACAATTCACTACAAGCACACATTATGCACCAATACTGACACCACACCACAAAACACACCATACACAACTGACACACACACAAACAACTTAAATCACTCAAAACTAACCCAAAACACCCTGCAACACCTCAAAATATAAAAAGCTCACCCAAAACACATTACAGACACCCAAGTTACCAATATCATCCCTAGACACACACACACACACACACACACACACACACACAGTGACACAACACAACACTACACTAGAGAGAGAGAGAGAGAGAGAGAGAGAGAGAGAGAGAGAGAGAGAGAGAGAGAGAGAGAGAGAGAGAGAGAGAGAGAGAGAGAGAGAGAGAGAGAGAGAGCAAACAAATCTTAACAGAAAAACAAGAACAACAACAACAAAAACCACAACTTCCTTTACTCCTTTATCAAGGGCAGAACACGGAGACACAGGCTTGCCCGACTTTAGTGAACAGCGGCGGGCAGTCAGTGTGATGCAAGGTGTAGGTAATCTGCGCCGTGAATTGACCGCCCACAGCCTCCGCCACGTCCACCTCATTCTGCCTGTCGTCACCTGGGAACGAAGCGGGTAATCAATGATAAAGAACACTTGTTATGAGGGCCCACTGACACTGAGCTAGCCTGTTGAGGGCCTCAAAACATACTCAAAAATCCTTGCAGAGGCCCAATTCATTCTTACACACACCACGACAAACCACACATACCCAAACCCTCTTAAAAAACTCAATAACATTCCAAAACATACTAAGAAAACACAGAACAGGTGAAAATACCTCCAAAC
The DNA here is from genome assembly GCF_017591435.1 of Portunus trituberculatus. Classification (NCBI taxonomy): domain Eukaryota; kingdom Metazoa; phylum Arthropoda; class Malacostraca; order Decapoda; family Portunidae; genus Portunus; species Portunus trituberculatus. Next base: position 21,303,829 of record NC_059271.1, on the reverse strand, counting down.
TCACTAGAAACACCCAATATTTAATGAAATATCTTCCACACACACCCAAAAGACCACTAAAACCCACCCCACCACTTATAACACTCAGAACACCACCCAATTCCTCAAAGTTCTCCCAAACCACACTCAAAACATGCTAATACTCACACACACCTCAATCCACTCCCAAAATACGTAAAATATACCTAAAAGATCTAACATATACTGAAAACAAACGAAATGAACCCCAAAGCATATTTATAACACTCCAAACAGCTTGGAACATTAATGAACAAGCTTAAAATACCCCAAATCTATCCCAAAACCAACAGTATGCATTATAAAGAACTTACCTAAATATTACACCTTGGCTCCTTCTCTTATTCCACCTTTATTTCTCATTTCTTCTTCATCCTTCTCCATTGTTACTCCTTCTTCTTCCTCCTCCTCCTTCCATCCACACGTCTGAGCCTAGAAACACATCAAAACACTAGATATTAGACAAAATATTCAGGAAATGGAGGGTGACTTAAGTATTATGGCTTTGCTGCTGCTCCTCTTCCTCCTCCCTTTCTCCTCTCTTCCTCTTTATCCTCCTTTATTTCAACTTTCTTCCTCTTTCTGCTACAATTATCTAAACATCTGAACCTAGAAACCCACGAAAACACGTAGAAATCACTAGATATTAGGCAAAATATCGACGAACTGTGGATTTGGAAAATTGGCGCCAGCCACTACCTGGGTGGGCTGTGGTCATCCGAGAGAGAACGGGAACGGGGTGACTCGGCTAAATTACGTAAATCATTTCATTTCAAAATGACTTTTAGAAAAACGAAGCCACGGCCAAACGCTTGTTATTTTATGACGTGATAAATACTTAAACTAATTTTCAAAATATCAAAATATCTCCAGCTTAACTGGTTTTTAAAAAAGGTCTAAATTAAGTACGTTAAAAGTACAAAACATTTTAACCCATAAATCTCTTAAAACGTCCTATAAAGTCAAGCCATTTTCACTTGGCGTGTATTTTATCACATTTCAGGGAGTCTGAGCTATCTTTTAGGGCCTTCTACAGCGTGTTAGACCGAGAAGCAGAAACGTGAGCAAATAAAATAAAGAAAAATAAGAGCTTTATACAACAGCACCAAACACCATTTCAAAGTCCACATATTTCACTCAATAGATTGATTACACGCTTAAAAGAGTATAACCGACTTTTGACACCATAATGGCTCAGTTATACCTTGAAATGAAAAAGCTCAAAATTCCAAGTGGGAAATTTTGAGCGTTAAAAAGCCTTTAACATACGCCATAAAACACCACTAAACGCCACATATTTACCCAGCACAGGCGCGGAACACACTTCAAACACAACGAAACATTTATAGAAACCATAAAAACATACCATGGAAGCGCAATATTACCGTCAGGAAATATTGGAAAAAAAGTATTTGACCCAACTGGCTGGTGACGGGTGGGTGAGGGCGGGTGTAGGGTGTTGGCTAGGGGGGAAGCGGCCTGGAGGCAACACCGGCGGCGGGACATCCATATATAGCCTTTATCATCTCACCAAACCAAAATTAAGCCACACAGAGAAATTTTGACTAGACTAAATGAAATGTTAGACTGGTGGCTACCTTGTGACACATGTTTGGCCGAGGGTAAGTGAAGGAAACAAATATGAGAGGGTAATACAGACGCCTTGCTCTTTTTATGCTCCTTATACCATTACTTGAAAATATTTGCGTACTGTTTTCACTCTCATATGTAAAGAAAACCTAACATTAAGTGAATAGCCTTATAAATACCTTTAATAGACGAAGATTAGGCAGTGTGGTGTTGTGGTGAAGGCTTGCTGCTGGTGGTTGGTACTTCTTGAAAACTGTCGGTAATATAGCAACACTTCACTTTATTTGTGTGTGTGTGTGTGTGTGTGTGTGTGTGTGTGTGTGTGTGTGTGTGTGTGTGTGTGTCTGTGGGTGTGGGTGTGCATGGGTCAGTATAGCCCACCGCCACAACTGTGTTCACCACCACCACCGCTAAAGACTACTGCCGTAGCAAAAGGTTGTCTGTGAAGACAGGACGCATGTATATATGTTTATGATAAATATCTGTTACTAAATCTCTTATTAATGAGACGCTATGCTTATACAAATACCACATGTCGATTTATTGGTTATTGTGACATCTTCCTCTTCGTTATCGTGTCCAGCTTTTGTTATTTGTCAAAGCAGGAAATATTAAATTGTATCTTGTTGTACAGCGAGTGTGGCAACTCCGCGAGGCAATAAACAAGGTGCTTAAAAGGCAGACTGTACTATTTTTCATTCACCATTTCTACCGCCTGATATACGAGTATTTCTGACAATAAACCAGGGTGACAGGACACTAAGTAGAGGAATATAGACTTTTTTCTATCTACATGCACATCTATATTGTTAATTATTTACGAATTTATTGACTTATCTATCTGCCTGCCTATCCATCTATCTATTTGTTTGCCCAACTGTCTATTTACATATCTATCAACCCATCAAATTACCCGCTTATCCATCTATCTTCACACAAGCATATAAATACCACTACCACCACCACCACCACCACCACTGCCAGTTCCACATCTGCCCATTCAGTCAGTTAGCCAAATAGTCAGTCAGCCAGATAGTCAGTCATTTAGTTAGTATTTTATTCATTTAATCAGTCAGTCAGTCAGTCCAAATGTCAGTCAGTCAGTGAATCTATTAGTTAGACAGGCAATCTATCCATCAATCCGTCAATCTTTCAGCCACTCAATCAATCAATATTCACGATGCAAAACAAGCAAACACACCATCACCAACAGTCACCACACAATTCACCACCACCACCTGATACACAGCACACTGACATCATCACCACCAACACTTTCTAAAGGTGTGTACACACTTACTGAATTTCACGCATCGTTTCATCGTTGCGTATCACCTGACTTATCTATCTGCAACAGGGTATTGTACCCATTTTTGCCTATCCGCGTGGTGTATCATCGTTGAGTGATCAACAGTGTCATTCAGTTTGTTCACTGACCGTAGATACCATGAGTGCAAATGTGCAGTTGTCTGTGGCCACGTTTAGTTTTATTCATGAACATCAAATCAATAAAAGGAAAAATGAATGACGGAGTTGGTGGGTGTCTACACTCTATGTATGTGTAATGAAACAATACTGTGTTGACTGACTTGAAATTCCAGCATGTGACGGAACTGTATCAAAACGTGACAAGGATACACACAACTGATTTTGTGTTTGTCTGCAATTGGGGTCAAAATTGCAAAAAATAATCATGCCCGTCCACGACAACACTGAACATGCAACTGGACGATCCCACGCTCCTTGTCCACACACACACACACACACACACACACACACACGAAGGTTGGTGAGTTGTGTATCATTCCTTTGAGATGACGCCAAAATACCGAAAAATGGCGGATCGAACCCGTTGCGTAACTTTGTGTCATATTTTGACACGCAACGGTGAAGCACTATCCTGTCAACACTGCTACGCAACGGTGATCCTGATACGTGATCCGAAATGCAACAAGTGTGTACACGCCTTAATTAAAACACAAACAATATTCATACACAGTGTTACACCCGCAACCCCGACCGCCGCCCCTCCACCGCTCGTCTGGTCCCGCGGCACGCAGGGTGGCCAGCCAGACAGCCGAGGTGACTCTGGGCGGCGGACTAACCTTCCTTCAAGACGTGTTTGTGTCCGTGGTGGAGGAATGAACTGATGGTGGTAGTGGTGGTAGTGGAGGACAGGATTCAGAGTGAGTGAGTGAGTGAGTGAGTGAATAAGTGAGTGAGAAAGAGGACAGGAAAGAATAGAAGAAAGAGGAAAAATAAGAATATCTTATCAGAGCACAACATTTTCTCTCTCTCCCCCACCCCAGGTCTCGTGTCTGGTGATGAAATGGACGTCTGGACAGTGGTGGTGGTGGTGGTCAGTTGCCAAATGAAAATATTCTACGTCACCAGCTCCACCTTGAAAAGTCGCTCCAGTTTGGTCATTACCACAGACTGATGGAAAGTTTGAAGTTAATTTGGGCAGCATGACGTTATGAGGATAATGAATATAATGATGTAAGAGCTGGAGAACCACTGATGAGAGAAGAGAGGCGAGAACTGAAGTGACAGGAAGCAGCACTTCCTGCTTGCGTCACGTGAGCGTATTGCGCGCTGGTTGGGCACGTGGTAAGAACCCAGTGAGCATGGCGGGAACTTAGTGAGCGTGGCGGGAGCCTGATCACATGCGTGTTATGACCGTAGTTAAACCCGATTGGACACAGTGATATCGTAGCGATATCAAGGGACGTACGCAGTAAAGGCTTGGTAGATACGTAGCAGTGGAGGGATTTCGCAATTCCATCACGTCTCCACTACGTCCTCAAAAATTTTATGAACGTGTTGAGAACCTGCTGCGCGTAGTAAGGACCGCCTCTGGTGTGATGGGGCCTTGACACGGAGAGTTTATCCCTGTCAGTGACGCACAGCAAACTTGTCTCGGGAGCCTCGCTCGTCTCCTCTCCACCTCCCCCTCCCCCGCTGTTCCCCACACTCATCACTCGCCTTTTAAATCTCATTGATGTTTACTTGATTGATTGATAAGTTTATTGTTATAGCAGTGTATACACCATCGAACTGTTGTCAATTTACGTATGAATGAACCTAACAAATTACCAGCTTATGTATCTATCTATCTACACACAAGCATGTAGATATCTCCACCAGCACCGCCAACACCCACACCTGCCCACCTTCGCCATCATGAACGGCAGTGTGTCAGTTTACACAATACTACTAGTATTTCCATGCCACTATATTTTAGCATCATATCACCTCAGACGCTGGTCAACAAGACGAGACACAGCAAGGAGACCAGACCAGACGACACGAGAGAGAGAGAGAGAGAGAGAGAGAGAGAGAGAGAGAGAGAGAGAGAGAGAGAGAGAGAGAGGAGAGAACAGACACCCACTGACAACACACACACACACACACACACACACACACACACACACACACACACACACACACAAAGCTATGGGCGGCGTCAACAGCTCCACACCCACTCCCGCCCATGCATGCTCACGCCCAAGCTTCCCCAGTCAGCCCATACGCCTCCGCAGCCGCCCTCACTATATAATGAAGTGACTCAAGACACACAGATCCACGTGTTCCGGAGAAAACTGATGTCTGGCAGGCATGTGACACCTTCCTAGTACAGCCTGTCCATCCCGTCTCTGTCGCATCACCGTCCCATCACTAATGACTCTGTGGCACCATTAATAACTACCTTTCACATCCACTCACTCCCACACGTCACGTCACCCCTTCAGTGCATTATTATACAGCTTTCTATTAAATTATCCGCCCCATTACCGTCCCATCACTGTCTCATCATGTTTGTTACCTCCACTCTATTAATAGACTCACCCTCTCACTGAGCAGGTGGAGCTGGTGGACTAGGTGAGGCAAGTGGGGCGGTCACCGTGTTCACAGGTCTCGTGTCTGGTGAGGAAATGGACGTCTGGTAGCTGATTGTGGTGGTGATGATGGTGGTGGGCAGTTGCCAAATGGAAATATTCTAAATCACCAGATCCACCTTGAAAAGCCGCAAAAAGGTCGCTAAATCATTGTTGTACATGCTACAAATGTTCCTAGACGAAGTAATTGGCTTGACTTACACATAGGCTAATCAGTATAGGGCCCCGTTGACTCTAATGACCGTTTATCCCTCCCAGTGACGCAGAGCAAACTTGTCATGAGAGCCACGCTCGCCACCGTCTCATCACTTGCCTTTTAAATCCGATTGATGTTTAATTGATTGATTGATAAGTTTATTGTTGTAACAATGTATACACCATCGAACTGTTGTCATTCCCTGTGAATGAACCTATCAAATTACCAACTTATCTATCTATCTATCTACACACAAGCATGTAAAATCTCCACTAGCACCGCCAACACCCACACCTGCCCACCTTCGCCATCATGAACGGGAGTGTGTCAGTTTACACATTACTACTAGTATTTCCATGCAACTATATTGTGGCATCATATCACCTCAGACGCTGTGGCGCCATGCAGCAAATTGTTGACTAATTTCGCTTCACTTGCAAACCAGATATTGTTTTGCATCTCTTTCAACTGATAGGAAAACAAGTCGATACATTATGCATTTTATTATATCAAGAGATATTGTGTTGCCATTAGAAATATATAGGAGTATCATTCACAAGATATCGTCATATCATTAGGTATGAAAAATAAATACAAGTAACAAAAACTGCACCACGTTACAAGACACTGGCCAGACACTTAAATTAAGTATTGCATTGAAAGACTCACAAAACATCATCTCGGGAAACACGTAACAATACCTTTGTGCTTCACAACAGGAATGATGAGTGATGAGCAGAGGAATCGTGACCCAAGAGGTTACCTTCCTCTCTTAGTCTACACTCTCCTTCCTTAAATACTATATACATATGTACACCGTACACTCCTATTACAATGCTATGCATAACTTCTAAATATTACCGTTTTCTGCTGGTGTAGATAAGGCATTGCAAAAAACCATACCCGCTACATATCTACAACTGTCTACAAATTCTACAAATTTATCAACCCAATCTACAAATGGTCAATGAAATACACTACACCAGTGATGAAGATCTGTGGCCAACCTTCAGAACTTTATTGGTACGTCTCCAAGAATCACCCTTTTCTTCTTTCTCTTCCTTTTTTCCTCCTCTTGTTCCTTTGGCAACACCGGCAGTAGTAGCAGTCTGGTGTCTGTTGTATGTCATGCACGCTCACTCCAAAAACTTGCCTCACTTCTTTGGCGTTAGTAGTACTGAATCCTGGAACAAGAGATGGAACAATATTGAAATGGCGTCCTCCTCAATGCCTGTTGTCTTGTAGTACACAGGGTTGGGAAAGGAATTGTGGATGATGTAACGATAAGGATGGTATGTTAAGGAGAGCCAAGGTGGATCGGGTTTGCGTGAGTGGCTCTGTAGACCTAAGGAGGAAAACTGCCGTACCAAACCCATAATACCAAAACAATTGTTCAGTTTACTGTCCATATCAATTTGGAACACTGCCGAACCTGTTATAATGGTCAACAATTTGAAATCATTGAAACTAGCTTTGTCAAATCCCTTGGATACTGCCAACATGAAAAACCTCATAGTACCAATAAACGCACTTACAATTCACTACAAGCACACATTATGCACCAATACTGACACCACACCACAAAACACACCATACACAACTGACACACACACAAACAACTTAAATCACTCAAAACTAACCCAAAACACCCTGCAACACCTCAAAATATAAAAAGCTCACCCAAAACACATTACAGACACCCAAGTTACCAATATCATCCCTAGACACACACACACACACACACACACACACACACACACACACACACACACACACACACACTGAACACACACTACACTAGACTAGAGAGAGAGAGAGAGAGAGAGAGAGAGAGAGAGAGAGAGAGAGAGAGAGAGAGAGAGAGAGAGAGAGAGAGAGAGAGAGAGAGAGAGAGAGAGAGAGCAAACAAATCTTAACAGAAAAACAAGAACAACAACAACAAAACCACAACTTCCTTTACTCCTATATCCAGGGCAGAACACGGAGACACAGGCTTGCCCGACTTTAGTGAACAGCGGCGGGCAGTCAGTGTGGTGCAAGGTGTAGGTAATCTGCGCCGTGAATTGACCGCCCACAGCCTCCGCCATGGAAGTTTACATAGGCAACAAGGTTTGAATCATTAGTAGACATATTAGAATAAAATTTTAGTACCAGGATTCAAGGAAGAAAGATATATATATATGGAACCAGCACAAAGTTTTATTACCAATATACATAGTCGATATGTGAAGGTATTATTTTAGAGATGAGGGGTATACTGGATAGTCTCTTCTTTATCACAGGTGACTAATTTCTTTATCTAACCAAGTTCCACCAACTCCCTGGCTCATAAGAAGAGGCAGCCTGTTGTGTTGTTTTTATAGTGTATAATTGTCTGTCACAATGCTTTCAATAAAGGTTAACCTTTTCCTTTATTTTTCTTTGATTTTAACTTTCTTATAGGCAATATCAGGATTTCAGACATTTTTAAGTAGTAACAAAATTTTGACATTATTCAGTCTTGCATAACTCAAATGTTTATTGCTGTTCTGATGGAACTAAAAAGAAGATTCCTATGCAGCTTAAAACTGCTGTATGGGAAAGCAAGGGAAAGTTTGATATTTGGAGCTGTTATGTACAACAGGCTACACTCTTTCCTGTGGGCCTTAAGGAAGGTATATGTAGACATGACTGTGATCCTGGTGATAAATTCATATATTCATCATATCACTTAAAATGTATCACATGAAATAATTCATTAAGGTCAAGACATACTTGTGTGGCTTAAGTTTGATTTCTTCATCTCTTAAAGTCTTAAGAAAATTAGAATTATATATTGGTCAACCTGTCTTTTCTTTGGTACAAGTTACTCCATAAAATAAAAATTACATTTAGCTTATGTCTGTGAGCATCCCTTGTGTTCATCATAATCCAATTGATCTACTAGGGACAAGGACAAGGACCCTGAGGAGGATCATAAAGTTGTATGCATGGAAACAATGCAAGCATTCCTATATGTACTTCAGATCTGGTAATGGAGGAGGTACATGGAGGTTGTAGGGGAATACAATAGAAAGAAATTGAAAAATGTACACGCAAGTTGACAAGTGTAATTAAGTAGTACAGTTAAAATGAAATTAATATCTCTGTTTTAGGTTAAGAGATCAATTATGATTGATTAAAGACTAATGATTACAGAAAACTAGAAGACTACACATTTTATGGGCATGTGTAAAGGATACAAAAGGCAGTAAGGAAATTTTTATCCAAGTAATCCAACTTTTACAATAACTTTTATTGGCTAAACTAATTTTCATTCTGTTATGTTTACAAAATAGTAATGTGTTCTGATTTTTCAATTAGCATTGCTCATAGTTCATAATAAAGGTGTACTTACTATTTTTCTTCTTTTTGAATAGCTTGTCTTGGTATTAGTGCTATGATGAGTTTGTCATCTTTATCTATGAAGTTATAATGAATCAAGAAAATAGGTTTCAGTAACAGGTACATAGTAGTATTTCAATACCAAGTGCCAAAGTGGTTACTTTAGTCTAAATTCTATAGGGAGCAGTTCAGTACAAGTTAAGGGTCAGTAAAATGAAATGATATCCAGTATTCTTTGTTCAGAAAGCATATACAATTGAGAGAAGTGTCAGTAAATGGGGAGGACTTGCACAAGCAAGGAAGGAATGTTTGGATGAGGAAAGGTGGAGTCTTTGTGTTTCAGTAGGTAGAGGTTGAAGGCTCCTCTGCCATGGCCAAACCCCTTTGGGGAATGCTCATGGATGAAGAAAGCATTCAAAAAGAAAGAAATAGAGGAAAACATGACCTCAAAATGAGATGTAAAACAACAAATTACTTACAGGCTAAGAGTATGGTACATCATACAATGAATATCTCAAATTGATGGATATCATATACTGGGTAAAAGTTGAGCCCAATTATATATTATTTTCATTTATTTGTTTTATTCATGTTATTTTCTTTTGAATAGGAGTATCACATCAATGGTAGACTGCCTTTCCTGTATTAAACTATTTTTTATAGATGTACTTGATATTGTCTAAGTCATAATGCAACTCCTCATTGCTCTGGTACTTTGGAATCAAAATTTAAATTCTGATCTTAATCAACCCAGATATAATATTTTTATGATACAACAATTTGCTTTTGCCAGAAAATAACTTCTAAATAGTGTACTGAATTGATTATGCAAATCTATTTGCTTTGAATTAAGATTTATTAACATTTTGAGGAGTTAATAGAATTCATATGAATAGCAACACTATTGGATTGTCATGCTACTATCATAACAGTACTATTATCCAGTGTTGGGTTGTGAGATTCATCTCCAAGCAGTGTAGATTTAATGATGTGGGCATGTACCTAATACTAAAGAAGTTAGCATAGCTAGTATGTAATTGTTATCTCACAAGTATGGTAAAGAAAACAAAAAACTTGCACAAGTGCATATGATATGAAATAGTTGAAATTATTAGTTGTCGTCTTTTGATAATTTGTGAAAACAACGTCCTTGTGATGAAAAGTAAAATTCAGTTGGTAAGGAAGTTTCCTAAATTTACAGATAATGTTGGAGTTGAAGAACAGTGTCTTTATTTTGCCAGTCAACAAAGATATTAAGAGACCAAGTCCAGTGTGTTAAAATCATTGTAGAAGGAAAGTGTGTTAAAAATTTTACATTGTGGAAGGATAAAGAAGGGAATGCTGAATGTGATAGTTAAAGGTTTTTAGTGTTAAAGGTTTTACAGTGTGCTAGATATTCCTGGTATGATCAACAACTTAATATTACAGGTAACTACTAATGTAGGTTATTTAAAGAAAGAAAGGTATATGTGATGAAAATTTTCTTACTCAATGTGTTTATTATTCAAATCATGATAGAATAATCAAATTTACATATGTCCAAAATACATTTAGTGTTGGCAGTCAGTAACAGAAGTAAGAATTTTTTGTGCAACAGTTAGTACCTGTAAATGTAGTTGATGGTGAACAGGATACCAGTGACTTAACTGTTCAGTGTATGTTCATATTAGTACTAAGTGATAAATTGTTTCTTGGCACCAGAATACCATAGGCTGACTTGTACTGTGCTTCAGTAGGGTAATGTAAAATGCATGATTGTTGCACTTGGTGGTAAGCTGGTTCTTGAGAGTAAACAGGTACTGCTAAGTGGTTGTTTTTACACTGGTAGTGTTGAGAACATGATGTTTGAAAAGAAAGTGAAATGAGGTCATACAGGGCAGAAGTTAATCTATTACAATACAACATCCACCATATACATAGTGTAATTATGAAAAGGCTTAAAGAATTTAAGTACCTTGGCACCATTGTAAGTAGGAAGTCATTGAAACCTTACATAGAATTATAAAAGTTGGTGAATGAATGTAGATCAAGAAATGATTGTTATCACTAGTGGCCCAACATTATGATTATCATCAGTGGCCTAGTGGTGTAAGAATTAGTGAGCTCAGCTCACAGTTGCCAGAACCAGGACTTAAGTCCTGATCATGTAAGAGAGATGATTAGAATGCAAGCTTTAGATGTAGTTGTGACCTTACAGTCCAGCAGGAGCTAAGGATAGCAACCTTGCCATCTGTGTGTGTGGTCCTGTAGAAATGGAAGGCCAACAACTGTAACCTCATTTGCATGTATATGTGTGTGGCTGTAGGTATACATGTCTGTGCTTGCTTTTCAAGGCCAAAAATGGTCTACACTACACCCTGATGGGTATATATGTACTTTTATAAAACTATGCTTATGGAACATTGATGTGGAATGAAATGCTGTATAGTAACTTGAATGTTTTTCTAGGCAGACTTGCCAATTGATGAGAATACATTGTTCAAGAAAATGTAGGATTGCATTGCCCCTGTGATGTGCAATATTTGCCAGTGAAGTTGGGGAGAAGACTGAAGATTCTTCTTGCCTCAGACATATTTTGAGAAACAGATATTTATATTCCTTGGATCATTGGAATACTGATATTTTGAGAAAATCATATTTATATTCCTTGGGACATTAGTATACTAGGTCTTTTTAATATTTAAATTTTTTTTAAGATGACATCTTTTATGTCTTACTGTGGTAACATTTTATGTCGTACTGTGCCATTAAATGTTAAAAGTGAATATTGGCCATATTTTGTTTCGTAAGATGTTTTGGTGGAGAGCAAAACACATCCTTGTAAATTCTAGACCAATTTAATATGTTAGTGAATGAAATTGAGCACTGATTTTTACATGTAGGTGTGATTGATAAAAACACAAAAGATTGAAGGTAAGAAGTATTGTGTGCATGTCAAGATAGATTAAGACTTGATGACACTTTCTTAGATAGACAAACTTTAACACATTAGTTAAGTTTCCAAATGAATATCCTGAAATATTAGTTTGAGTTCTATCGGATCCCTATTGTAATGTCATTCTGTAAACTGGCGGATTAATTTATCATGCTTTATTCAGGAGAGTAGTTATGAGAATACATTTTGTGTAACATCTTTACCCACATCAATGAAGGCAGTAATTTTATTTCCACAGGACATTACCTCTTGTTTGATGAAATGAAAATTCAGAAGAGTTGTAGACTAATATCAGGTAACCTTAAGATTACCCGTCAGATATTGATAAGACATTGTTAATAGATATACCAGGCTGAGATCCCCTTTAACGGGAATAGCCAAGACAAGGCATCTACTTTAGGGTTCAGGGAGAAGGGAATCACCCTTCCCCTCTGTCTTGTCTCATCATAGGAACAAGCCTAAGAGGAGGGAAGTCCACGGTCCCCTCTTCCCCTCCCTTTAGCTAGATAGAATTTTAAATAACTGCCAGACAACTAAGCTATATAAATTGTACCAGGCTATATAGTATGCTTTTCATATCAAAGTACGTTCTGCTAATTTGTACAAGTGACAAATCTGGTTTGTGATAAACTCTGTATATATATATGTGAGATAAATATATATATATATATATATATATATATATATATATATATATATATATATATATATATATATATATATATATATATTTAATAAATTTAGAAGTTTGGAAAGGATGGTGCAAACTATATGGAATTATCTAAGGTGATTTTTTTTTCCAAACGATATGAAATTATGTGGAGAAACAATATTAAAGTTGGCATTACTGTAGTAAGAAATCAAATACTCCAGATTTTTAAAGAAAACTGACTTAAGTCATGAAGCTTAGCCATTGATTTTCAATAAGACTACTTAGTCTACTGAAGAATTTCCTTACCTCACTCATACTTCCTTGATCATATAACCAAAATTAAATGGTTGTATCTCATTAAAAAAAAGTGTTGCATCATTCACTTCCCAAACATTCCAAGAACTTGGAATGTAAAAAAAAAATCACTACTGCTGAGTGGCAGGTCAAACCAGACACCAACTCCTTTATATAGGGTACAGTGGTAGTCACTCCACCTGCCAAATTTTTTTTCTCCTAAGTTCACTATCGTGTTGGTAGACTTTTCTCCTTTGCCTAATTTAAAAATCTCACTGCTGAAGATTCTTGGGCTTATCCTTGACTACCAATGTCAGAATAAGCCACTGTGTCTTGTTACTTGCAGGCATCAGATTGTACGCTGCAGTCAACAGTTGGTGTCCCAACTCGAGGCAACAGCAGATCACCAAGCACTGCGACTGTGTCCCACTCCCACTTCAGCACTTCAGGCTGAGGGAAGTCCAGAGTGATGCCAAAAGCATCACTAGTGGCTCAAGAAAGTGGGCAGAATGCTGCACTGCTGTCATTACTGAATTTCATCAAAGATGTTGAAGGACTCAATCACATTCTCATTCTGCAAGGGAAGGTAAGTTAATTACTGTTAAGTTGAGAATGTGAATAGATGAAAGATGAAATAACTCAAATTGAGAATGTGAATAGCTCAAATTGAGAAAGTGAATAGATGAAAGATGAAATACTCAAATGAATTAACTCAAATTGAGAATATGAATAAATGAAAGATGAAATACTCAAATTAAAAGTTTTCATATTGTGTTCAAACATGCATTCTCAGTGTCTCTTGTTTACATAATTACATGAAGATATATTCTTCCTCTGAATATACTGGTAATCTGCTACACTTTTTAATCCTTGTAAAGTGCATAGGCTTAGCTAGGATGGGGGGTGGGCAAGCATACCATGCTGATGACTTGTTTGTGGCACAAAAGCACAGATTATTATTATTATTATTTTATTTTTGTTCATATTATTTTATTCAAGCATTGAAATTGTATCAAAATATGAAGTGTGAGATATTTCATGTAAGTAAAAGCACTAAATGGTGCAATATTTCCAATTGCAAAAAATGTGATTCTATATTTTTGGGCTACTTTTGCCTGAATTTTTTGGCAACATTAGTTAATAACCCGTGTCATTGGAAGGCACCACCACTACATAGTTAATGACCCGTGTCATTGGAAGGCACCTCCACTACATAGTTAATGACCCGTGTCATTGGAAGGCACCACCACTACATAGTTAATGATCCGTGTCATTGGAAGGCACCACCACTACATAGTTAATGACCCGTGTCATTGGAAGGCACCACCACTACATAGTTAATGACCCGTGTCATTGGAAGGCACCTCCACTACATAGTTAATGACCCGTGTCATTGGAGGGCACCTCCACCACAAAAATCTTGAGATATCACTGTACCACAAAAACATTGTTATATCTGTACCCTGTGTTTGCAATCAGTTTATAAGGAATGTGATGATTTCACTAAGTAAAAAAAAATATACAGTGGAACCTCACTGTTTGTTTACAGTCCGCTCCACCTTTTGTATGCCTAAGATATGTAACTTCAAGAAATTAGTATTGCTTGCATTGCAACCAAATGGATATAGAATGGGTGGTAGTAATAAGAGATAGATGAGGCAGAGGAGGGGAGTGAGCGAGCCAAGTGCAGTCGGTGGTGGTGGTGATTTCACTTCAGTACACACAATCACACAATAACCTATTTCTTTTTATCTTTATAGGGGTCTAAGATTTAATAAAGTGAGTTAGCTAATACTACTAGTGTTATAGAGTTCATGGTCAATTAGCAGTTTCACCCAACCATGGAATCTGATGTAATTTATGTTTTTCTAATGAGAAATGTGAATTCATGGTAAGAAAGGTGAATTCATGTATAATTTATCACAAATTAATATTTTTTGAGTTATGCCTGTTTTGAAAAATACAACTTATGCCTACCTCTCATTCCCAAATATCTTGGGGGACCTGCAGAAAATTGTGGTTTTTGTGTAGGGAAGCATTAAATAGATGTTGTGATAACCAACTAGTCAAACACTAACCAATTTATTTTTTTTTTGAGACCTTCACAGCAGTTTTTTCCCCCTACAAATCCATAGTTCCCAAGTGGCTGCATAGACAAATGCACGTGACATGGTAAACAAGCCAAAAAAGGCATGCTAGATACTATTATAAGTCATTTTGTTTGTCTACAATTTACAAAACTTGTACACCTAACCCCCTGTTATTGCCCAAAATTGGTGCCTAAAAATGTGTGATAGCGGAAAACGCGATGACGGAAGTGAAGAATAAATAGGAAATAAATAAATTGGTGCCTCAACCCAAAAATTTCCCTAAAAACACCAGTTCTGAACAACAGAATACCATGTGTGTGGGGGGTGATGGTGAGCAGAGTGACCAGAACTAATCAGCTCCCTTATTCAAATCACGTGATGTGAATACACAGCGATGATTGGCTGCTGGCTGCTGCTGCTCCTCATGATCATCGTCTTTCTCCCCCTCCACCTCTTTCTCCTCCCCCATCTAAACATTCGTAGGTGTGAAGTAGTACTACTACTTCTACTACTACTACTACTGCAACGGGTGTGCGATAATGACTTTCCAGATGTGCTAAAACTAAATTTTGCAGGTCTTCATAAGTGCCTAAACGTGATAACAGGAGGGTACAATAACGAAGGGTTAAGTGTAATTAGATGGAGATTGGCGACTGCTTTCCTGTGGGGATCATTTGTGGATCACCAAAATTACACTCATGGTAATTTGTGGTTCCAGAGTGGTTGGATTCGTGGCTTGCTGAAGTGAAATGCTAGTAATGCATTTGTTTGAATGTCGTTGAGCAATTGACACTGCCACACTGAGAGCGAGAGAGTGAGAGCAAGAGCAAGAACCTGCTGGTGTGAATTGCTAGATATGCATTTCTGTTTGATTGTCTGAAACTTTGAAGAGAGAGAGAGAGAAGCAGAGGATAATGAAACTTCCATAGAGAGAGAGAGAGAGAGAGAGAGAGAGAGAGAGAGAGAGAGAGAGAGAGAGAGAGAGAGAGAGAGAGAGAGAGAGAGAGAGAGAGAGAGAGAGAGAGAGAGAGAGAGAGAGAGAGAGAGAGCCGCGACTGACAAATGTGCAGACGACAGAATAAAACTAAAACTCTCCGATCACTTGATTTTGGTCTTCATTTACTAGTCTTTTGGAGGTCTAAAATTTAATTTCTTTCTTCTTTTGACTGAGGACAATATAGTATGAAATGGACTAGGTTTCCTTTTTGTAGATGACTAAATGAGCTTGCTGCTGCTGCTGCTGTTGCTTGCTGCTGCTTGCTGCTTTCACCACAATATGTGTGTTTATGCCCCTCTATTACCTGCTATAATGGATATCATACCTTTGTACATGTAATTCTATCCTATCATTACTATCGTGCATAGTTAAAAAGCTGCACATCTAATAATCGTGGATGAAAATGCTGCTATTGCACTCCCGTTGATAGAAAATTCCCTTATGAAGTCACGTGGTAGTTCGGGTATTTCTATGAAATTTTATTAAGAAATAGTTCTTCGCATTTCACCAATCTACCCATCCACCTTAGCTCCTAATCGTACACAATGAGGTAATGTATTTGATGGCATATAGGACGCACCTTTTTCCAGTACTTTACTTACCCTAACTGCATGCATCATTGTTTTATTGCTGGTATTATTATTGTTACCAGTATTATCACTTTAAAAATGAATTGTTAAAATGAAAGCAATCTAACCTGTGAGGCTGTGATGCACGTTTGCAAATATCAGCTGATCAGCCCTATGACTGAATGCCATCTAGCAATGAGCAACACCAAGTTCTTGATCATAAGAAAACATATCAAGATCCTCACTGTTATGGCAGCAGAAGGGAAAAGATTGAGCTCTATACAATCTGCTACAAACTACAAGTGGTAGATTGTGCAAAGAAGCATGGGAATAGAGCAGCAGCTAGGGCTTTAAGGCCACCACCTGTGGAAAAAATTAGTGTCTTGCGACAGCATAAGACCAACCGAGTTGCACTAAAGAAGATAGATAATTTTTGCTTGTGTTGTGTTGCTAGATTGGTCTCAACAGCATATAATTGAATACACTAAAAATTTTTCTTTTACCTAAATTTGACTTACTGAAATGGGTGTGCATCTCATATACACCTTCATTCTATATGCCATCAGATACACTTACATTAGACCAATTATCTGAGCAATTGCCTCACTCATTAAAATCCTTAGATTTTGACAATGTGGCAAATAAAGCACTACTAATCATGTAAATCCAGAGTCCTGTCACGGAACAAGACACTGCAGAGAACCTCATTTGTCTACTGCCAGAGGCAACCTGAGAGTTGACATTGTGTTTGGACTTGAGTGGGAAAAATTCCATAATGCGCTCATTTTCTTGGTCCCTTTCCGGCACATTAATGGAGGATCCCTGTATATTTATTTATATTGTGTGTATATATATATATATATGTACTATATATATATATATATATATATATATATATATATATATATATATATATATATATATATATATATATATATATATACACACACACACACACACACACACACACACACACACACACACACACACACACACACACATATACAGTAAGTCCTCGTTATACAGTACATATGCGTTCCTGAAAACCTTACCGCAAATCGTAATTACCGTATACCGAACCCATTATAACACGTAATAATAAGGAATGCGTTCCAGCACGTCAAAAGTCACCCCTACAGAAATGAAAATACAGAAATGAAAATACATAGTAAAAAAAGTACTGCGCAAAAGAAAAACAATGTTTTTATTTACCTTTCACTCGCCATGTATTCTATCAGATGATGTCCCTCCTGAGGCTAAGGGACAGTAGGGATTTCAGCCCTTACTCATCTTCTGCTGAGTGGACAGACGAGGATAAGATGTCATCATCTGCACTGTCGGAAGCAGATGTGGAAGGGCCAGCTGTAGCAGGGTCGGCACGTTTCACTGGTTTGAAGAAAGAGGATATGGATGAAGGGCCAGCTGTAGCAGGGTCGGCATGTTTCACTGGTTTGAAGAAAGAGGATATGGAGGAAGGGCCAGCTGCAGAACCGTCGGTGGTGGATGTGGAAGGGCCAGCTGTAGCAGGGTTGGCAGGTGTGACAGGGACAGCATGTTTGACCGGCTTGAAGAACGAGTAGATGGAGGACTGTTTTTTCTTGTTTTTTCATTATAGATTTTTTGATAAATCTTGACACTTTTCTCTACGTCATGAGCCACTTTGCTACTCCTAGCATGATTTGGGTCACGTTCCTTCAGGGTTTCCAGAGCTTTTTTGATACCACCAAGACATTCTCTAAGAGTTTTGATGTCCAGGCCACGCACAGGTTCTTCCTCGTTTCCCTCTTTTTCTGCCTCCTGTGATGCCTTGTCTAGCTCTACAAGTTCATCATATGAGAGAGGTTCAGCATGGCTTTCCAAAAGATCTTGAACATCATCATCATCAACTTCATCGAAGCCAGCCCTACGGCACAGATTTACTGTGTCATTTCTGATTGCACCTATGTCGTGTTCAGCGAAGCCTGGGAAGTCATGCGCGCATTCTGGCCATACTTTATTCCACGCCAAGTTCATGGTAGACGTCTTCATTTTGTTCCAAGATGACGATGTTATCTAAGGCGTGCTTGATGTTATAAGATTTCCACCATTCTCTGATAGTGGGCTTGCCAAGCCCATCTCTGCCCTTTATCAGTTGCTGCATGGTTCGCCGCTGGTAGTAGGCTTTAAATGTTTGCCATAATTATTATGAATATATTTGTGCTTACAATAGACCCTTTAATATTTCATTTATTCATCTAATTGGTAATGCATGTAAGTAATATGTAATGCAGTTAAAAAAAAAAAGGAGGAAGAGGAAGAGATAACAGGCTCCAAGGGTGGTCAAGTTCAAGTCAGTACTAAAAAAAAAAAGGAGGAAGAGGAAAAGATAATTGGCACCAAGGGTGGTCAAGTTCAAATCAGTACTGTGAGTGGCGAGGATGATGTCATCACCCCTGCTCCCCCGCGCTGGGCCCTCTTGGATGACATGAGTGAATTTACCGGATAAATAAGTACTGTATAGCGAGGATTTACTGTATACAGGTAGTCCTTGATTTATACGAATTCAGAGTTATACGGTGTCCAAAAATAGGGGTTATTCATCACATTGTACGAATTCCTCAGAATTATACGGTTTCAAGAAAGTTCAAATTCACGCGGTGATTACCTGCCTGCCAGCTGTTTCCCCACCACTCGCATCTCTCTCACCCTGGCTGCGCGCCAAGCAGGCTCATTGTTCACCTACGCGTGATTGTGACAACATCTCCCTCTGTAGTGCCCAGTATTTACCATGGCTACCAAGCACCCTTCTGCATCTCCAGCTGGCAGTGATATGCCCAAGAGAGCAAGGAAGACACATACACTGGAGGAAAGGCTGGAAGTCTTGGACAGGGCAGAAAAAGGTCAGCGAAATAGTGTTATTCAGACTGCATTGGGCATGAATGAAGCCACGGTAAAGTGCATAAAATGTAACGCAATGAAGATCCGAGAATCAGCTAGGAGGTTCTTCTCAAAGAAAAACAAAAGAAAAAACAGCAATCGATAACAAGCTTCTTCATACCGCACACACCAAGTCAAGTAGTAACAGAATCGGAGACAGATGACGACAATGGTGACACATCAGAGGAGGAAGTAGCAAAATGGAGGAAGAAGGTACTGTACTACTAAAATAATTTTGTGTTTAAACATTTCCCATTTTCATAGTAATTTTTAGTCATTTTTATGTCTTTATAAGTTTATTAATAAAAGCATTAATAAGCATAATAGAAATATGTTTAATGCAAAATGTACGTACAGTGAAAGATTATTTTATTTTAAACACATCCTTCAGAATCTAGTGGTGGTGGTGATGGTGATGGTGGTGGTGGTGGTAGTGGTAGTGGTAGTGGTGCCAGTATGCCTCTGAGCCTTGCCCTGGAGGGTGAGGCTGTTCAACCAAGGGATGAAGTGGATGTGCAGGGAGTCACGCTCATGAGGATCGTGTGGCTGCTTGATGGAAAGGGGCTGGAGGTACTGTACAAAGCTCAGGTCTGCTCTTTTATACTAAAAAAAGTCTAGGGAGTTGGTGTTCATTCCTTACTTTATATGATTTTTACTTTATACAGTCCCTTTTGGAACGCATCTACCATTTAAATCGAGGACTACCCGTATATATAATTTATGAACCAAAACCATTTTCCCCATAATAATCAGTGTAAAATAGATTAATCTGGCCCTGCAAGGGCTGCGTCTGAGAGTGACTGGGCATGCACTGTGTGGTCCCTGCAACATGTATCCTCTATAAAATGCCTTTGTGCACCTCTCAGGTGGAATAAATACAAGATTGTCATTTTCATAGTAATGGCATCTAACTGACAGCAAGACAGCATCTGCTGATTATCTTAATGTTTATCATACATAACTAACTGTCCTGGGAGGTGAAGTGCCTCTGTGCTTTATTCAGTTGTGATGACAATATATCGGCCCAAACAAGCATCTCGCAGAATCTCGTAATTCGAGATTTGCCATACCAGCAAAGCATGTTGACATCGGATTATTCTAAATAATTCATGTAATTTGAAAAAATGACTAGGTTTTTTTATCTTGTGTTATTTCAAAATCCTATAATCTAAACCCACATAAATTGAGAAATACCAGTACAGGCAAACCCTGCATAACGAATGAATTTTCGCCACAACAAATGTTTCGTTTTATTACACTTAAATCACATAATGAACACCAAACCCCGCTATAAAATTTTTTTTATTGGGGAAATTTTGGCCGAGTTTTGAAAATGCTGCTGAATCACCACCACCACTATCCACTGCCGTATCCGAATTCAACACATTCAGATTTTTTTTATTTAATTTTGTTTTTTATTTTATTTTTTATATATTTTTTTACTCATCCTAGGACCCCATACAATGAATTTTTGCATAACGAACACTTTTTTTGGAACCTAATCCATTCGTTATGCAGGGTTTGTCTGTATTTGATAGATGTATAAAAAAACGTAATATTGCCTGTATTTGATAGATGTATAAAAAAAAAAGTAATAAAGTTATTTTCTTGCAGAGTCTTACACCTCACATCACATCACAGCCTCCACCACAGCCATCCACTTTACCTTTGAGCAGTACTCCATGAACTCATCCATAGTAACCACACCATCCTTGTTGAGATCAAGCTTCTGCAGGAGAGGAAATAATTTTGGTAAGTATATTATTACAACAAGATTTGTACAGCTTCATAGGTAAATATTATCAACTGAAAATAACTGAATAATCTTCCTGTTGGTTGCCTACCTCATCACATTTACATATATAGCCATTCTAATTCTTTTCTTACCTCTTAAGATTTTTTTTTTTTTTTATCCACGTTTCATATTTACTACACCTCTACTGCATGCATTTTGGCCATTTTAGCTGTTCACTCTACTCTATATATTCATTTAGCTTTTTTTTTTTTTTTTTTTACATGACCACCCACCACCCACTCCTAATATCATAAATATCTTTAACACAAGCTGCATCATTCATAAACAACTACTATCTTCCACATTGGCATGAGGAAAGGAGAGTAGGAGCAAAGAAAAGGATATGCAATGGGAAAGAGATGACTGCAAGCATGTAGAAAGTTTGTTGAGTTTTGATGGGAGCCTGCTCTGGTATCAGGTTCTGAGAAGAGATTGAGATTGATGGTAAAAGAGTTTATTATAAAAGGATATTGAGAGTGAAAGCGACTTGAGTAAAGTAGTGAGTGAAATGAATGAGAAGAGATATAAGGTAAGGAGGATGAACATAGAGAAGGTAAGTAGATTGTTTCAAGTATCTAGGATTGCAGTTACTAAAGATGGAGGAAAAGATGAAGTTCAGAGTGAATGAAGTAAGAAAGGTGTTGGAAGGAATTTAGTTGTAGGTCACCTTGAATGAATACATAAATTGTATGAGCTATCCTGTGGGGCTTAAGTATGTAACTTGGGAGGAGCAGGAAAGAATGGGAGCAAGAGAAAAGGAGAGTTAATAATGGAATGGTGATGACAGTGTTGTATCATGAGGATACAGCACAGGAAATGAAGAAGTTAGAGGCAAAACTGTTTAAGAAAGAAAAATTGGTTGATAAAACAAAGCAGAACATACTCTGAAGTCTCCTCTCATTAGCACAATACAATTTATATAATACAGTGAGTTGATCCTAAGAATTTTGGTAAACTTCACAGCAAGTGGAGAGTAATACCTGGTATAACAACTGTATCCATCTCAGTCTTGCCAATAGCTTCTGCATTCCTATTACTCTAACCTTGGGAATATTTCCTGTTGTGGTGAGCTTATGCTATATTTTCCCCTCACTTTGCCATTTTGTGCGCCAACATTCTTGTAACTAATTGTATCATTCCACTTGTGCAGCCTCCTTTTTCCTCTTAGCATTCTTCAAGTGACCTACACCTACACAATATCCATCATTCCTCCCTACATCATTCTTGCTTAATTAATTTAAAATTTTACCAATCTAAAATTAATCCACATCAATAACTCTAGATATTGGAAACTTGCCATTCAGAAATAATCTATCTGTAACACCTTCCATCACCATACACTTACTAATCTTAATCCTGCTCACTGCCAATTTTCTTCTTTCACACACTCCACCAGACTGCTCTTCTACCTTGGTCTCTCCTCAATCAGTATAGTATCATTTGTGAACAGCACCTAATTTTGATTTCACTATGTAGTCCATCCATTTCCTTGAAACCCTACTACGTCCAATGTTCTTAAGGATAATTAATTTAATCCTCCGAACAACTGACATATAACTTTAATTTTCCCCTGCATTTACATTAGTATCAAGGATTCTAGGGAGGATATACAGGTTCAATGGGTGGGCTAGAAGAATTGATTAGGGAACCTCGCTTCTAACAGATGACGCGCGGGTCGCAGGTAGTAAGGAGGTGAGGGATGGGGGCATCCATCAGCGGGGGAGGATGAGTGCCGTTACAAGATTCAAACAGTCAGTCAGTCATGGGAAGGAGCGCAAGGCACATCAACCATTGCCCGCCTCTGCCTGGGCCACACCACGCTCAGTGCTCACTTGCATCGCCTATGTCTGTCTTGTGACCCCTTCTGCCCTTGATGTAGGACTCCCCCTGAGGCCATGGAACAATTTCCTGCTTCAATGCCCACGCCTCCTCTCTCAACATACTGCATTACGCTCCCAGCTCTCCGCCGTGGTCATCACAACACTCAACCTTCCCACCCTCCTGGTGGCCTCAGGCATCCACCTCTCTTGGCAACCTGCTGTCCTTCACCTTACTTGTGCCTTCTTGAGTAAGACCGGCCAGCTACCACGCCTGTGATACCCACACAGGACTATCCCAGGGCTCATAAGGATCCATAGATTTTTGTGGCCTCTTTTGAATCCTTATGAGCCCTGGGGTAGTCCTGGGTGGGTATCACAGGCATGGTAGCTGGCCGGTCTTCCTCAACTTTGAAGACACAAGTAAGGCGAAGGACAGCAGGTTGCCAGGTCGAGTGTTGTGATGGCCAGGGGTCGAGTGTTGTGATGGCCAGGGCGGAGAGCCGGGAGCGTAATGCAGTATGTTGAGAGAGGAAGCATGGGCATTGAAGCAGGAAATGTTCCACGGCCTCAGGGGTAGTCCTACACCAAGGGCAGAAGTGGTCACGAGACAGTCGATGCAAGTAAGGACTATGGTGTGGCCCTGGCGGAGGCGGGCAGAAAACGCATATAATATATATATATATATATATATATATATATATATATATATATATATATATATATATATTTTTTATTTGCCTTATAAGTTCATAACCACGAAAGAATGCAGGGAAAAATAGGGGGTGGGGGAGGAAGCATGGGAGAAATTTTAAGTTACTCCTAACAACGTTTTCTATGAAAGTACTCGCTTCCAACAGATGGCAGCACCGTTGCTGTCCTCCAAACTTTAACTCACACCAAAACTTCCTCTCTGTATATTCCTTGATTATCTACCAAAAGACTAACTATCCAACACAATGTTCTTATATTTAAGATGAGGTATAAGATTTGATAATCTAGGTTTTGGATGTATGAAAGTGATTTTCAGACAAGTATATTCGGAGCAATGATTCCTGCTGTGAGAGTAGCTCTTCAATCATTTCAACTAACTATACTGACTCTTACTTCAAAGATCCGTTCCACATGGTCCACTGGAGTGCCATCATCAATGGCTGGACTTGTCTGTTCCCCCATCAGATCATAAATCGATGTGACAATGTCAACTAACTCTTCTTTTGTAATATACCCGTCATTGTTGATGTCATACAAGCTGAAGGGTGAAGACAAACAGTTAACCAAATGTACAGTCGTATATTATGGAATATTTTAAGCAGATGTACTACTTATCACATTATTTTGGTGGTCATGCTGGATCAGAGATTGTTTTTTAATTAGATTTCCAATTCAAGTAAATATGATTTACTTCATTGTTCATGGTCAGTTAGAATGAAAGTAAGAAATGAAGGGATTTTACATAATTCTTGGTATACAAAACACAAGGAGGTTTTAATTGAAAAAAGAGACTGGTATGTTAGAAACATCAATTTGCTTGCATATATTCCACTTCATGTTGGTTTGAGTTTTCTTAAGATAATTAAATTGTACTGTACTCCATCCTTATTTTAATTACACAAAATTGCACCTGTAAAGCAAATATTTTAGGAATAATGAAAGGTCATGTATGTAAAAAATATAATACAGGCAACCCTCGCTTAACGAAGGTTCACACAACAAAATTTTTGCTACAATGAAGGTTTCCTTTTACTACCATCTGCTCGTTTAACAAACACCAAACTCGCTTAAACAAAATTTTATCCAGGTAATTTTTTCCAAGTTTGAAAGCCCCGCTGTATCATGCAAGCTGACAGGCTTTTGAATACACCAACGCCTCTTATGGACAAAACACACACCACACATTCATTCTCCTAGTTCAAAACAATAACAGCGTCAGCAGCAGCTCGTCTTCCCTCACTCTACATGCCACCAAGCGTTGCTAAGAAGACCGGGAAGTCTCTTACTCTCGAAGTGAAGCTGGATATTATTCACAGACATGAGAAAACTAATAGCATTGCTTCCCACCATGGCTTGACTCCATCTACTTTCTACCATTTTCAAGTCAGCAGAAGGCTGGTGAGATCATATCTTCCTTTCAAGCTAAAAGAACCACCTGAACTCGTGACTAAAATGGATAAAATGAAAAGCCTTGTGGAAATGTGGTACATAAGTTTTGTATGCGGTACAATGATGCACCCTTTGTTTACATTCCACAGGTTGCCAGCTAGTGTGTTTCCCACCCCACTTTCGCTCCCTTCATAAATTTAAGATCATCAACATTATAAAATTACTTACATACATACATTAGTGTACATTATAATGACTTAGTCTTAAATTAAACTGCTTGAATGTTTAACTTCATAATTTTTACTTTCATTAAATCTTTTACTGTACTGTACTGTACTAATGAGAAATACTGCATTATTTCATTAGTAAATCACACCACCTTGAGAGGTGGTGTTCCCAGCAACCTGATAGCAACCTCATTACCATCCCTCCAATCGTTCATGGATGCCATTTCGCGGCAGGAGGTTGCTCTGACGTTAAAGTTTTTTGGATCCAGCTCCTGGGAACCAATGAGCACTTTTAGGTGGGCTACCAGCCTCCACCCGCCAACAGCAATGAATCTTTGTGGATGCTATTTTACAAAGGTTGGTACAAGCAACCCCCGCTTAATGAAGGTTCACAACGAAATCACACAACGAAATTTCGCTACAACAAAGGTTTAATTTTACTACCATCTGCTCATTTAACGAACACCAAACTCGCTTTAACGAAGTTTTATCCAGGTAATTTTTTCCAAGTTTGAAAGCCCCGCTGTATCACGCAAGTCGACAGGTTTTTTAATACACCAGCGCCTCTTGTGGACAACGCGCATCACTCACTCCCCCTAGTTCAAAACAATAACAGCGTCAGCAGCAGCTCGTTTTCCCTCGCTCAGCTTACCACCAAAACGCCTTCAATGTCGCCTAGCATTGCTAAGAAGACCAGGAAGTCTCTTACTCTCAAAGTGAAGCTGGATATTATTCAGACACGAGAGAGGCAAGAAAACTAAAAATAGCATTGCTCGCTGCCATCTTGACTCCATCTACTGTCTCTACTATTTTCAAGTCAGTAGACTCTATTAACCCCTTCAATACGGTGACGCCTATGTGGGCGTCATGAAGCCCCAGTAGCAAATACGGTGACGCCTACGTAGAAGTCATATTTCTTTTCTGAGCTTTCTTCAGTTCAGTTGTCCCGTATAGTGTGTTGGATACCAACTACACACGCCGTATGCTGTCCTTGAAATTGTAGTGCTCCTCCCACCATCCTTGTTTCCACCAATCACTAAAGATAAGCTACATGCGTCCCGCCTTGTGTCTAAAATGACCCAATGGCATAGACTGTTCCCATCTCTCTCTCTCTCTCTCTCTCTCTCTCTCTCCGAAGAGAGAAGCGTCCACTTTCCTCTTCGAAGGCGATATAGTGACTAAAAAATACCAGCATAATACACAAAGACGACAAGTATGACAAGCTTGCACGAGTTTCCCGGCTCAAGGCACTACCACCCGTATATCATACAGGCGGGCTTTTTTAACATCCGGCGTGAAGGGGTTAAGAAGGGTGGTGAGACCGTATCTTCCTTGCAAGCTAAAAGAACCATCTGAACTCGTGACTCTACAATGGATAAAATGGAAAGCCTTGTGGAAATGTGGTACATAATAAGTTTTGAATGTGATACAATGATGCGCCCTTTGTTTACATTCCACATGTTGCCGGTTAGTGTCTTAACCGTTTCACTCTCCCTCCCTTCATAAATTTAAGATCATCAATATTATAAAGTTACATACATACATATATTAGTATACATTATAATGACTTAAATTAAACTGCCTGAATGTTTAACTTCATAATTTTTACTTTCATTAAACCTTTCATTGTACTATGATGCACTCTCGCTTTGTTTACTCTCAATGGAGTCAGAGGTTAAACTTGTTATAATCGATTCGCTTAATTTAGTTTCGCTTAACGAAGGATTTTTTAGGAATGTAACCACTTTGTTAAGGGGGGTTGCCTGTATGTGAGCAGGAGGTTGCTATGGAAGTTGTCTGTACCAACATAGACAACAACCAGCTTCTTGAATCCAGCCCCGGAGTTCACACCTATTGGCCAGCTGCGGAACTCTCTGGCGCGCAGTTTGAAATTGCATCTGGCGCTCAGTTTGAAAATGCGGTTGGGCCAGATCACGTATAAGCAAACCGATCGTGCAAATTAAATTAATTTTAATATTTTTTTGGTTGCGTTATAACAAAAACGCATAAATCAATTACACGTAAATTGAGTTACCAGTATTTGCCAACTATATATATATATATATATATATATATATATATATATATATATATATATATATATATATATATATATATATATATATATATATATGACTGGAAACATGCAGAAGGGTTAGTATGGAAACATGCAGAAGGGTTAGTACAGAGACTGAGTTATGCTGGTTGGTGAGTTGTTGGAAAGTGTACTGTTGGGCTGAGATGTAAAAAGTTTGGGCTGAGATGTAAAAAGTGAGCATTGAGTTAGGAAAATAATAGTTGGTTTGTAACCTCACATTTGCCACTCAGTCTTACTGATTTTTCCCCTATTAACTCATTACAAATGTTGCATGAAGTTAAAATTTAATTTGGAAAAAAAAAGAAAAGAAAATGCTGTAGGATAATGGAAAGTTCATCAGTTTCATGTGGGAGGAGCAACAAACAAGAAGGGGGCATATCATTGGTGTAGGTTTTCTGTAAAGTGCTGCCCTGACTACAAGTGATGAGAGATAATCATATAAAATTTAATTTGGAAAAAAAAAGAAAAGAAAATGCTGTAGGATAATGGAAAGTTCATCAGTTTCATGTGGGAGGAGCAACAAACAAGAAGGGGGCATATCATTGGTGTAGGTTTTCTGTAAAGTGCTGCCCTGACTACAAGTGATGAGAGATAATCATAGAGCAAGAGTGGCAGTGATGGCAGAGTGAACCAGAAAGTATGCATTTGTAGTAGGAATACAAATGTTATGAAAACAAAAACATAATACACAGAAAAATACTACAGAAACAGAAGGTGTGTGTGTGTGTGTGTGTGTGTGTGTGTGTGTGTGTATGTTTCACTGTGTGATCTGCTGCAGTCTCTGATGAGACAGCCAGACATTACCCTACGGAACGAGCTCAGAGCTCATTATTTCTGATCTTCGGATAGGCCTGAGACCAGGCACACACCACACACCGGGACAACAAGGTCACAACTCCTCGATTTACATCCCGTATCTACTCACTGCTAGGTGAACAGGGGCTACACGTGAAAGGAGACACACCCAAATATCTCCATCCGGCCGGGGAATCGAACCCCGGTCCTCTGGCTTGTGAAGCCAGCGCTCTAACCACTGAGCTATCGGGCGTGTGTGTGTGTGTGTAAAAATATTGATGCCTTAACAAGTTATGCATAGCTTACAAAATTAGGTACTATTTAGATGATGCTAAAAGAGAAGTGCTTAATATACAAATAAATTTCTGCTCACTTGAATATCCAGTTGATTCTCTCCTGCAATGTGCCCTTGAGCAGTACCGAGAGGCCCATGATGAAGTCGCCGAACGTGATGGTACCTGAACCGTCATGGTCCATGGTGCCAAACACGTAGTGGGCGTACATGGCAGAATCTGGGGGGAGGGGAAATGCCCTTTACTTAAAAAGAACATCACAACATAAGCATCACTATCATTTGGACCTCACTATTACAATGTTCTCATTCAATTTTTCATTCAATGATTACAAGTCCGAATGGGTCAATCAATCTATTACTCATTGTGTGTGTGTGTGTATTTACCTAATTGTATTTACCTAATTGTAACATACGGGAAAAGAGCTATGCTCGTGTTGTCCCGTCTCCATATCTATTAATGTCCAGCTTTTTCTTAAAATCATGAATATTCCTTGCGTTGACCACTTCCACGTCTAAACTATTCCATGCTTCCACCCTTCTATGAGGGAAGCTATATTTTTCACATCTCTCCTATAAGTGGCCATTTTAGTTTTTTCCCATGCCCTCTCGACATTCTTCCATTCCACATACACAGATCTTCCCTATCCATTTTTTCCATGCCAATCATCACTCTGTATATTGCTATCAGGTCTCCCTTTCTTCTGTTTTCCAGGGTTGGAAGTTGCATTCTTTTCAGTCTGTCTTCATAAGTCAAATCTCTTAAGTCAGGCACCATTTTCGTTGCAGCCCTCTGTACTTTCTCTAGTTTCCTTATGTGTTTCTTAAGTTCGAGCCCACTGTATTGTTGCATATTCAAGCCTCGGTCTTATCATTGCAGTAATTATTTTCTTCATCATTTCTTCATCTAGATATACGAACGCCACTCTTATGTTCCTCAATAAGTTCAATACTTCTCCAATTATTTTGTTTATATGTCTCTCTGGCGATAGGTCATTGGTAATTGTCACCCCAAGGTCTTTTTCTTCATGACTGGTTTTATGTCTTCATTTCCTATCTTGTACATACTCCTGATTCTTCTTTCACTCTTGCCAAACTCTATTTTCTTGCATTTTGTCGTGTTGAACTCCATTTGCCATGTACAGCTCCATTTCCATATTCTGTCCAAGTCTTCCTGGAGTAGTTCGCAATCTTTGTCACATCTCACTTTTCTTAACAATTTTGCATCGCCTGCAAATAGGCTCACATAACTGGACACCCCATCCACCATGTCATTTATGTAGACTGCGAACATTACTGGTGCCAACACTGATCCCTGTGGAACTCCACTTCCACCAATCCCCATTCTGATGGTCTGTCCTTAATTATTGTTCTCATTTCTCTTCCTACCAAAAAGTCTTCCATCCATTTTAGTAAACTGCCATGCACTCCTCCTACCATTTCAAGTTTCCAGATCAGTCTCTGGTGTGGTACCTTATCAAAGGCCTTTTTTAAATCCAGATATATTCCATCAGCCCAACCATCTCTTTCCTGTATTACATCTATCACCCTCGAATAGTAACATATCAGGTTTGTCGTGCATGAACGCCTCTTTCTAAAACCAAATTGACACTCACAAAGTATGTCATTTTTCTCCAAGAAGTCTGTCCATCTATTCTTCACCACCCTCTCACACATCTTAGCTACCACACTTGTAAGTGACACTGGTCTATAGTTCAATGGGTCTCTTTGTTACCTGATTTATAGATTGGGACAATGTTAGCTCTTTTCCAGTCTTGGGGCACTACACCTTCCCTTAATGAGGCATCAATTACTTCACAAACTTTTTCTGCCAATTGCTCCTGCATTCTCTTAAAATCCATCCTGATACCCCATCAGGTCCCACAGCTTTTCTCACTTCTAAACTCCCCATCATGTTCTTGATCTCCTCCACAGTTACTTGAAACTCCTTCATAATCCCTTTCTGTTCCATTACCAGTGGTTTGTCAAAAGCAGTCTCCTTTGTGAATACCTTCCGAAAGCATCCATTCATAGCCTCTGCCATTTCCTGGGATCTTCACTGCATACTCCATTTACTTCTAAACTTTCAATACTTTCTATTTTTGATGTTGTTGTTCACATGTCTGTAAAAAGCCTTGGTTGGTCTTTACATTTATCAATTATATCCTTTTCTTGTTTCTTTCTTTCTTCTCTTCTAATCAACACATATTCATTTCTTGCTCTTTTGTAACTTTCCCACTGCTTAATCCGTGTGTGTGTGTGTGTGTGTGTGTGTGTGTGTGTGTGTGTGTGTGTGTGTGTGTGTTTACCTAGTTGTGTTTACCTATTTGTAGTTTTACAGGGCCTGGGCTTTACGCTCGTGTGGCCCTGTCTCCATATCTACATTTATCCAATTTTTCTTTAAAGCTATGCACACTCTTTGCTGTCACCACTTCCTCACTCAAACTGTTCTAAGTCCCCAACACATCTTTGCGGGAAACTATATTTTTTAACATCTCTCAGACATCTTCCTTCCTCAGTTTTTTACTATGCGATCTTGTGCTTCGAATGTCATATTCTTCTCTCAGGATCAGTTTCTCATTATCCACTTGATCCATTCCGTTAATCAATTTTATAAACTTGTATCAGATCCCTCTCTCCCTTCTCTGTTCCAGAGTTGGTAGATCGATAGCCTTTAGTCTCTCCTCATATGTCATCCCTTCAAATTCTGGAACTATTCTTGTAGCCATTTTTTGTAGTCTCTTCAACTTCCTTATGTGTTTCTTTTTATGAGGGGTCCACACAACTCATGCATATTCCAATCTGGGTCTTATTATAGTACTTATCAATTTCTTCATCATTTCTTTGTCCATATAGTGAAAGGCTAATATTCCTTATCAATATGGCTTACCAGTTGATTTTTTACTTTCTCTAGTTCTACTCCATCTCCTATCTTATAGATTCCCACTGGTTGTCTTTCACTCTTTCCCATTTCCACGACATGGCTTTTGTCCATATTGAATTCCATCTCCCATTTTTTACTCCATTTCCAGATCTTATTTAGGTCTTCCTGCAGTATTTCATAATCCTCTTTTTGCTTTATAACTGCACAGTTTTGCATCATCTGCAAACAGATTTATGTAGCTGTTCACTCCCTCTGGCATGTGGTTTATATATATATGACAAAAATTATTGGTGCCAATACTGACCCCTGTGGCACTCCGCTTTCTACTGCTCTCCACTTGGACTTCATATCTTTAACTACCATCCTTATTTCTCTCCCCCTCAAATAATTTTACATCCATCTCAATGTACTTCCTTTTAAGCCACCCTTCTCCTGTAACTTCCACAGTAATCTTTCATGTGGCACTTTATCAAATAACTACAGTCAATCCATCCCTCTCTCTCTTGTACTCTATCAACTACTTTAGAGTAGAAACTCAGTCAATTTGTTACATACGACCGACCTTTTCTAAAACCAAATTGGCTATTTGATAATAATTTGTTGTCTTCAAGAAACTCAATCCATTGTTTCTTTATTATTCTTTCATACATCTTGCATATTACACTAGTTAGTGATACCGGTCTGTAATTTAAAGTCTCTTCCTTCTTTCCTTTCTTATATATGGGAACCACTTCAGCTCTTTTCCATTCTACTGGTACTGCTCCATTTTCTATTGAGCATTTTATGATGATGTATATAGGACTTGCTAGTTCTTCCCTACATTCTTTTAATATTCTGCCTGAGACTTCATCCGGTCCCATTGCCTTCTCTTCATCTAATTCCGTCATCAACTCTTTTATTTCAAGCTTGGTTACTTTAATCTCTTTCATATAGACAGTCTCTTTATTACCCTGTGGTCTTTCGAATTTGGATTCCTTAGAAAAGACCTCCTGAAATTTACTATTTAACAGTTCTACCATACTTTTGGGTCTTCCACCATACCGTTCTCTCCTTTTAACCTTTCTGTTACTTCTTTTTGCCTTATTTTTCCATTTATGAATCTGTAGAACAATTTTGGTTGCTCCTTACATTTTTCGACAATGTCCTTTTCATAGTTCCTTTCCTCTTCCTTCCTCACCTTAGCATATTCATTTCTTGCTGCTTTGAAGTTTTCCTTATTTTCTGGATTTCTATGTCTCCTCCACCTTTTCCATGCTCCATCTCTTTTCTCCTTTGCCCTAGCACACCTTGCGTTAAACCAATCTTTCTTTCCTTCTTCTTTAGGTCTATATTTTGGGACATATTCCCTGACTCCTGTTCTGTATATTTCCAAAAATAAGTTATATTTCTCTTGCACCCTCTCTGAGTTTTCCATCTCCTCCCAGTTAACGTTTTTAAAATAGTTCTTGAGGTTCTCAATATCAGCCTTTTTGTAGCTTAATCAGTCTCCTTTGTATGATTCGTCTCTATCTTCCTTTCCCTCTTCTATATCCATTTCTAGTATTACATGGTCACTCTTTCCCAATGGGCACTCATATCTTACATCATCGTTTATTTGTATACCCCTTGTAAAAACCAGGTCCAATCTCGCCGGCTCATCGTTTCCTCTGAATCTTGTGTTTTCCTTTACTCGGGTTCATCATTATCTATCATTAGATTCAGGAATCTATCTCCCCAGGCTTCTTCCACCATACCACTTTCATAATTTTCTCAGTCCAATGATTGCTAACTCTTTTTTTAATTAATATGTATCTTAATATATAGTACTTCTGCTTTTCCTTCCCCACACTCCACTTGGTTTACCACCATCTCTTTCCTTAACATCTTCATGACTCCTCCTCCTCCTCCTTTACCCACTCTGTCTCTCCTCCATACATTATACATATTATCCATGTCTATTTTTATTGCCTCATTTAATTTTGTTTCAACCAGGCATACAATATCAGGTTCTTTTTTTATGTAATCTCTTAATTCTAATTTACTTGATAAAACCCCATCTATGTTTGTATACATCATTTTTAATCTCTTGTTCTTTTATCATTTTTAGTTAAACTTGCTCCTTTTTTTCTCTTTCCTTCTTTTTATATACCATTTCCTTATCATGTCTCCTAGAATTCTCCAAAAAAAAAAAAGCCTTCTTCCCCTCCTCTGACCTTTCATTATTTTTTTTCCCTTGCTTCTGCCATCAGTTCATTGTGTCTCTTCCTTTCTTCCTCATTTCTATTTTATATATATATATATATATATCCTTGCAACCTTCTGTTTCTCTGAGTTTTGATGTTCTATATAGCATTTCTTCTGTTGCTGCTTGTGAGTTTAGTAGTATCTTAATTGGTCTCACTGTTCCTTCTGGATAAGGTCCCATTCTGTGGATTTCTTCTACCTCCTCTTCTAAGTTCTGTCTATCCTTGTCATTTAGATTCTTTAGTAGGTCTTTGACTGATTTCATTTCCTCTTTTTCCCTTCTTGGTCTATATTTTACATTTTTTCTTTCAGGCCAAAAATGATTACACTTTTTTTTCTTTTGCAATTTCCCTTACTAGATTCTTTTTTCCTAAGGACTCCTATAATTTTGTTTGCCATATTTTCATCTTTCTTTTAATTATTCTTGAAACACTTCCTGAAAATTTTCCTTGTCTTTCTTATCTTGGCCATTACTTCTTTTTTAATCACGTCCTGTATTCCTTCCTCTTCTTTGTTTACTAGATCTTTCAGTTCCTCTTTTACTTTCTCAGCTTTACCGAGTCCTTCTTCCATCCGTTTCTTGTACTTAGCTACTTCATTTTTCAGTTCCTCGTTTCCTGCTCTTAGCTTAGCTTCGTTTTCTTCCACTCTTTATCCTATCTTTTAATTTCTGGAACTCTTTTTCCTGTTCTTCGTTCTCTTTAATTCCCATACTCTCCTTTATCCATTTATCCAATTTATGTTCAATAGTTAACACTCTTAAGTAGGGAAATATTTGCCGTATCAAAACCTTTGAATGCCCTCTCACCATCATCAACATATTCATCCTCTTCTTGCATTCTTTCCCTGGTCTCATACCTGCATTTAGATGTAATCCCTTGTCTTATACCTGCATTTAGATGTAATCTCTTCCTTACTCATCATGCTTCTGTGTGTGTGTGTGTGTTTGTTTTGGTTGGGGTGAGGATGGGGAGAACCTAGAATTTCTAAAAAAAGAGACCAATATAATATGCAATGTATGCATGTTTATCATTTCAGTGCTTGAACACATCTACCTATGACCAGAACTTATTTAAGAGGGAGATAAATAATGAGATAGATGGATAGTTACATAAATTGACAGATAGATAGATAGTGGGAAATAGATGGATAAATGAGATAGATAAAGATGAGATAAATATTGAGAGATAGATATAGATAGATAAAATTGTGTGTGTGTATGTGTATGTGGGAAATAGATGGATAAATGAGATAGATAAAGATGAAGACAAATATATTGAGAGATAGATATAGATAGATAAAATTGTGTGTGTGTGTGTGTGTATATATATATATATATATATATATATATATATATATATATATATATATATATATATATATATATATATATATATATATATATTACACACACACAAATAAATAGATAGATAGGTATGTGGATGGATAGATAGAAAGATAGATGGATGGAGAGATGATAGATAAATGGATAGATAGATAAAGATATGGATAGATAGATAAATAGGTAGATAGATTGGTATATAGATCTCTAGATAGTTAGAGAGACAGATAGATAAATAGAGATATACGTATAGATAAGCAGAGGTCAGATCGCTGCCATGGAAGATCAGCATGTTTTCAGTGTGCATTGCGTGTCCTGATCCGCCCCACTGTAACGCAGAAAGACTCTTCATCTTTGTCTCCACATGTGTTTATACCTTGAGAAAAAGGAAAGACTGGAAGTGACCTGTGATAGACACTGTGCAATATCTAAGTAAGTAGTGTCTATCACAAAAAAAGTGCTTTCTTGCCACTGATACTCCCTTTTTTGCTGTAAATAAATGGCAGAGCATAGGCTCATTAAGAGATGTGGTCTCCCTGGATACTGTGTTCACTGATGTGTCATGTGTAGTAGGACGGCTTCAAAAACAGCCCCTGACGTGAGTTGTGAGAGTAATAACGAATATCCAAATATGTGCCACACTGCTTGTCTAAATGATAGAGAGAGAGAGACCTACACAATCGGACACTTGGCAACTATGACAGGAAAACATTGTATTGGACAAAGTTGTATAAATCGGTGAAAAACCTTGTATAGACCTTTCATCACACCTGCACATGATGAAGAGGATGACGAAGTAAGGCAACACCTACTACAGCTTGAGAAAGATGAGCTTGTTACCACAGTTACCCAGCTACAAAAAAAAAAAGTAAAGAAAAATAGTATTGTTATTCAGTTCTTCCATCTACAGAGGGACTGGATCATTCACAAAAAGGCACAGTTGATGAACCTGTTAGGGCTTAAAAAAAATACCTTTACTGTTACATGAATGGCTGATACCTCTCAAGCATGTGTTAGTTGTGGCACCCCACCACTACTGCAGCTGGCCACCGTCACTGCCACTACCAGTGAAGTAGCCACTCACACCGGCATTGACGCTGCAGCTGTCTCTGACACTATCATCATCAACAGGAGCAGTAGTAGCAACAACAATGACAGCAGGAGCAGCAACAATGACAACAGGAGCAGTAGTAGCAACAACAATGACAGCAGGAGCAGCAACAATGACAACAGGAGCACCACTAGCAGTAGCAACAACATTGACAACGGGAGCAGCACTAGCAGCAACAACAACAACAGTAAAAACAATAACAGGAGCAGTAGAAACATCATTAAAGAAAGATAAGAGGAAAAAAAAGATGATAGATAGATAGAGAGTGATATTTCAATAAAGAAATATAAAGGAAGAAAGAAAAAGATAGGTTGATAGATAAAGATATAGATAAAGATAGATAGTTAGATAGGTAAATAGACAAATATAGATAAATAGATGAATAAATAAATACTGCAGATGAATAAAAATAGATAAATAGATAGAGAAATATTTATCTAGATAAATAAATCCATTTCTCTATCTCTTTCTAGATGAGATAAAATTAGATTGATAAATCAAAGATACATAAATAAAGACATTAGTAGAGAGATAGGTGAAGATAGATAGATATATAGATATTAATGAATGATAAAAGATACATAGATAATTATTTGTCTATCTCCATCTATCTTTATTTATCTAATTATTTCTATCTATATCTATCTTTTTGTCTATTTGTCTATCTATCTATCTTTGTATTCATCTATTCTTGTCTTTATATATCTATATTTATTGCTCTCTCTCTCTCTCTTTTTATATTTTTTCTTATTTCCTTTCTAATAGTTTTTTTTCCCGGTATGGCAATAGATTTTCGTAGCTTGAAAATTAACATTTTCTTAAGCAGCGACAACTTACTTCTGCCAGTGCCGTCCTCGGGTTGTCCTCCGAGGGGGAAGAACTTGCCATATATCTCCTTGAAGGTTTCCTCGGAGATGACACCCGTGGGACATTCCTGCTTGAAGCCTCGGTACCTGACGGAGACCACAGTCATTTCTTGGAACACTCGGAACACAATGGTAAAAGTAGTGTTAAGAGATGCCTGTGTCTAACGTAGGTGCTTGACTTAAGGAAGGAGCGGAAGTATGCTATAAATAACAGAGAGAGAGAGAGAGAGAGAGAGAGAGAGAGAGAGAGAGAGAGAGAGAGTGTTGAGTTAGTGTTCTAATAAGTAATAAAATATAACACGATTTAACAGATTACAAGAACATACACAAGTAAACTAAGAACAAGAAATAAGAAACAACAATGGCTATTATTTCTATCACCAGTGGAGAGTTACTGAGTAAGCCAATAATGCCAGCACTTACATGAACTGCAGCTCCTCTTTCGAGAACCTGGTGGCTTCGCTTAGCTGATCCAAACCCTCAGGTCGGTACCGTAGCGGGGTGAGCTCAAAGTCCTCATACTCTTGATCTGGGGAAGAAAGAGGTACCAGTTATACCCACAGAAACAACCCGATAAAATGCTTGTGAAAATATACAGTAAATAAACTTATTGCTTGTTATCTTGTTATTCTTTTTCTTCATTAACTTTTTTATCTTTTAAAAATTACCATTCTTGATCTTTCTCAATCACTCGATACGCCATTCTCAGTCTAGAAATAGTTTGTTTCTTGAATCCATGAGGACAGCGAGTCGTAATACATGAAGTAACACTGCTTCCCCCACGAGCGAATATTTAGAAAGTAATTAGCTAACTAGTATGTACTCGTAGAGTGGACAAATATTCTTGGTAAACACAGCTTCTCATAAGGATTAATTCCACGAGTTAAAAGGATATGATGATGGAACAGCCCTTTCTTCAACTACCGCTAATCACATCTAAACTCGAAAATCTCAATAATTTCTGCTTCAACCAGTTGAAATAATAAAAAGCCAATACACCATCACCAAAAAAGTGGTAATTTGAACCTCAATCCTGCCCTTCAAGTGTCATCTTCGTTCATATCAAGATAATGATATTAATAAAACAAATAACACGCGTTCAAGCTAAAGGACATTCAAATTTTCACCACCCTCCACACATGTAAACTTTATCTCCCCTCTTCACGCCATCTGTTCTTTATCACCTGCACATTTTCATGAAATTTTTCACTCCCAACCCTCATCCCTCTTTTAAAAACTTTCGTTCACTTAATTACTGCTTATATCATTCTGCATTTATGACCTGCTATCCCATATACTTACGTACATCAGCTCTAAATGCAAGCACTCTGGACTTCCCACACCTACACATTCAGTCACTACTACATGTGCCACACTCATCACTCATACCACCGCTGCTGCCGCCCGGAACTCCCAGCAAATGCAGACTCTAATTACGCACCCAGGGAATCACATGGTACGGTAGCTGGAACGGGGAAACTGTCCAACGGGGGGTGATACAACACAGATTACAACCTTCCCTTAACTGGCAGCTCCTATTCCTCGTTCTCGTTTCTCTGCCTCTATCGTGACACCTCTCTTATTGGTCTTTTCTCACGCCTTGCTGATGATGGGGGTCTTGGTGAGAGTGGAGGGGCGCTATGAAAGGTCAGGGTGGTAAGCGAAGGGAAGGAATGGAGTGGCTGCGAGTAGTGAGTGCGGGTTAGTGAGGACAGCGAGGAATGGGAGAAAATGGTGATATGGTAGGGAGTATAACTTTGTCGAAGGGACTGAAATAAGGAAGAAATTGGAAAGAGGACAGACAGAAGGAATTGAAATAAAAATCCCGAGTAGAAATAAGTGAAAGAAAATTAAACGAAAAAATTAGAAACCTTAACTAAGATCATAATTGATCGAACGAATTGCAAAGGAATATTACGAGGAGCGAACGAAAGGAACCCAAGCCATATGTAATCCATTTACATACTGGTACAAAGGAAACAACCTCGGAAAATTAAATGGAAGAATACGTAATCTGTACACCTAACGGACATACGAGTTCTCATGAAAGAGGAACACTCGAGACAAGGCGACAGAAGTGATACTGTTCAAAGAAATTAATTCACGAGGCAGGGCGACTTTTCTAACAATCGTCGTTTTAAGATAAGGTTACTACACAGCCAGACATGCTTGAGAGAGAGAGAGAGAGAGAGAGAGAGAGAGAGAGAGAGAGAGCGCTTACTGCACATCACGAAAAAAAACGATAACGAAATCTCGCAAAAAAAAAAAAAAAAAAAAAACGGCTTTACAAAAAAAAAGCCTAACCGCTATTAGAAGTAAAACATTAATAACAATCACAATAGCTTACAAACGCAAACATAAGCACAAATCCCAAACGAGCAGCATATAAAGCCACAAGCAGACATTGGTGACGGGAGGGCGGGGGGATCGGAGCTTTGGAGATCAGGTGGTAGGGAGGCGTGTGTGGCTCTGTGCCAAATGCCCCTCAGTATCCCCTCGCCTCCTTATGACCCTCTATTGCATTGTTCCCACCCTGCAGGAGCCCGCTCTCACTTTCACGTCTCGGAGAACCAAGAATCGAAGTGGTAAGTATGTAATGCGAAATCACTCTTTACTCCGCTACTGCCGCCCGTAACAACAAAGTGGAGACTAATTACGAAGGAATCACGGGGTTTTATAAGCTACTTTTGAAATTTATAATAAGTAAACAGATACGATAATAATTTCTTTACAAGTTGAACGACGTCCACTCTTAACTGCTTTACTGGTACATACACGGAAATCTTAATGAATAATACATGATAAGACCTCTGTATGTTCCATTAAGTGACACTGACATGTAGGCCGCCAACTCCCTACCCATAGGTGCCACAAAAGTACCACGTCGTGAAAATATTTGTATAAGCACCGCTGAGACCCGGTCCTCTTCACCATTCGCTAAGCAGAGATATTCCCCGTAAAATAAACTCTTTTGGCTCCTTTCTCTACGCCAACGTAAAGATTTAGGCCAATTTATGTTCCAGTTTCATCTTACCGTGAAAATTTTCCCTCATCAGCATACTTGACACATTCATCAGGATTAACGTAAAGCAGCATGTTTGTTAAGTCGTTACACAAAATCCTGGTTAGGGCTAAACACGGCGACAGTGGCACCACTGATGGCTTTGTGTCACCCAGCCAACCGTGTATCCTATTTCTGTTTCCTGTGCTTGTGTTTGTAGAGGCGCATATGTCATAGGTGTCATATTACACACACACACACACACACACACACACACACACACACACACACACACACACACACACACACACACACACACACACACACACTTTTTACATAAAAAAATGGTATTAAAAGACAAACAAGACAGTACGAGCTCGACGCTAAGCTGTTAGAATACAAATAGACAAATGATATGAGAGAGAGAGAGAGAGAGAGAGAGAGAGAGAGAGAGAGAGAGAGAGAGAGAGAGAGAGAGAGAGAGAGAGAGAAACAGATACATAGAAGATCATAGTCATAATTCCTACGTCTATCTTACTCGTTCTCTTCCTCCACTTATTTACTCCGCTCTTTTCCCTCTGCCCTCGTTTCATCCTCCCCTCTCTCCTTCCTTCCTCCTTCCCTGGCCGCCGATAAGTCAGTCTACAGACGAGGGAGGGGTGGAGGAGTGGCGATGGGATGGCAGAGGGAGCAGGAGAGGTGGGTAAGAAGGCACTGTAGGGAGTCAGGGTGAAAACAGCCTCGTGACCTCGGGTATATAAACATAGATAGAGGAGGCGACTTCTTGGTATAAACGCAGACGAGAATGGAGAGCGCACACTGGCAGTAATAAAAAGAGAAAGTGGGAGGGTGGTAGTGAAAGAAAAAGGAGAATTACATTGTGAATAAAAGGAAGAATGAATATGAATGATGAAAAAAAGAACAAAAAATAGCTTCAATATTAGAGAAAAAAAAAAAAATCACGAAAGTAGTGTTATGTTCAAGTTGGAATTAATTAGGTAGGAATA
Source organism: Portunus trituberculatus (assembly GCF_017591435.1). NCBI lineage: Eukaryota > Metazoa > Arthropoda > Malacostraca > Decapoda > Portunidae > Portunus > Portunus trituberculatus. Next base: position 21,262,749 of record NC_059271.1, on the reverse strand, counting down.
AAGCCAGATTTCAGAATTTTAAGAACTAGATTTGTGATTAGACATACACTCGGCTCCCCACTCCCCTTCTCTCACCTCCTCACCATACACAGATAATGAGAATAATTAGTCTTTACAAATTCACTCCAATTACTAATTATGTCATGTAACGAATAGCACTGACTCGCCACGCCCGCCTGTCTCCTTTGCTCTAACACACTAATGAACTTCCATATGCATATTCTGTAACGGCTTCAGAGCGCTAAATTTTCAATTGTTAATCTATTTTTACCAAACTCCTCGTTGAGAAACACTTCAAGGTAGTAACATTAAAGTGATTCAAACTTTGCACTCTGGCGTGGGTGGAAGGAGCGTAAAAGTTCGTGGTTGGAGATTGAAACTTGTAAGTGAATTTGCTTAAATAAATAGATAAACAAATGTAAACGAATATATATATATATATATATATATATATATATATATATATATATATATATATATATATATATATATATATATGCATTAATAAAAATTACAATATGAGTAGAGAGGACTGATATAGGTTAACACTATAGTTCATGAAAAAAGTGAATAATTAAAACAAATAAAAAATAAGGTAAGGTAATAATATCTTAAGCTGAGAAAAGTCTCGCTTTAGTGAAAGAAAAAAGGGAAAAGGTAAACGATGTATGTGTGGCAAGGACAAATATGAAAAATAAAGGGTTTTGATAGAATAGTAAAAGAAAAAGGGAAAATCAACATGTGTGATTATAATAGAGCAAAAATTTAATGTTTATCGTCACTGTGAAGAGAAAGAAAAATGTGAAATAACATGTATAATATATATATATATATATATATATATATATATATATATATATATATATATATATATATATATATATATATATATATATATATCAGTCGTATAGGACCTTTCTACGTGTTCACACACAAAAAGAGAGATGAAATAATAAAACACCATGTCGCATCTGATAATAAAATGTAGCAGCAAAAGGTCGCGTATGAAAATATCAAAAAGTGAAAATTGTTCAGTTTTATATCATAATGAAAATATATCAAATCATGAATATTGTGTTTTTTTTCTTTTTAGATACCAGTATGAAGCATTCATGGATTACTTTTTTAAAATACCGAAACAGAGAGAGAGAGAGAGAGAGAGAGAGAGAGAGAGAGAGAGAGAGAGAGAGAGAGAGAGAAAGTAGAGAAGAACAAGATGAAAAGAGCAAAGACAATAAGAGAAGAAAATAAAAGAAAAAAAAAACGGGAACAAGAGAACGACAACGACGGCAAAGAAAGAACACAAGAACAAGGACGAGGAAACTAACAAGCAAGTAAGCCAAGAGTGTAAAACGGGGAGGCGGGAGGCAGCAGGCAGGTGAGGTAAGGTGAGGTGATGAACACCCACGCCACCACGAAGTCCCCCTGGAGCCTGCCCTGCCCCTGGGTAATGAGGAAGGCGGAATTACGGGATTTACAACGCCTGGAAGAGTCTCACCGAAAAAAAGCCTTAATGACTCAAACCAAGCCAGGTCCTCGTTAGGCTTTCTAGGGATCGTGGCGTCACCCCTACACGAGTACTCTCCGTCCTCTGAAGGGGCGTCCTCTTCTTTACGATCCTGGGCTTTTAAGTATATTCCGGTTCTCAGATTCTTTCCCCCTCCTGTTTTCAGTCCCACTTCCTTTTTCACTTTTTTTTTGTTCGTTTCTTGTGTTCTTTTAATTTTCTGTATTAGAGTGGTATTTATAAATTCCAGAGGTTTTATTTCTTTTTGTATTCCCGAGCAGTGTTATGTGCTTTTTGGTTTATGCTCTTCCTTGCTTTCCCGTATTCCGCTTTTCATTTTTTTTCCCATCTAGTCCGCGTTTCTTTCCTACCTTTTCTCCTTTCTATCCATTATCTCTCCTCTTCCTTCTCATGTATCTCAATGGCTGACGCTTTCTCTCTCTCTCTTCCCCACACATCCACCAGAGGCCTCCCGTTCTTTATTTTGGCCAGCCAGGTTGTGGTATCTTATCACGGCGGGAGATACGAGACCAGAGGATGACCTTCTGCACTTACCAGTGAGCTGCTCCTCCTCCCTGCTGTATCTGAAAACACGTGACGGACTGGACGTGACGTGACGCTGGTGAGGAGGAAGGACGAGGATGGAACTGACCTTAATATGCCACCTTGTTTTTGTTATGAGTGAAAAAGATCGAGAAGACACAAATTGGAAGAAATAGTAACACGCTAAAAAAAAAAAAAAAAAAATAAATCTCTTTCTTACTCCTGATGGATTAAAAAAAAAAAAACACTATGCAAGTTTGTGTTTTCGGGTTGAAACATACGAAGGAAGTTAGAAGGCAAAAATGACTGAAAGAAGAATCGAAAGATACTTCATGAATCACTAGCGATACATATTACCAATTTACTTTAAACTTTTAATTTCCCACAGAAAGAAAGGTGAATAGAAGAGAAAGGGAGAAAGCAAACAGTATGTGACAAGACAAAAGATAAAGACAAGACAGGGAAAAACACTGGCGCGTGAAATTATAACTCCACAGAGAGAGAGAGAGAGAGAGAGAGAGAGAGAGAGAGAGAGAGAGAGAGAGAGAGAGAGAGAGAGAGAGAGAGAGAGAGAGAGAGAGAGAGAGAGAGAGAGAGAGAGAGAGAGAGAGAGAGAGAGAGAGAGAGAGAGAGAGAGAGAGAGAGAGAGAGAGAGAGAGAGAGAGATAGGAAGGCTGGGAGGGGAGGGGAGGGAGAGGCCATCACAGACAGAGGCACATAGAATTATAATACAAACGAGCACTCCGAGGATACGCAGAAACATTACATACACATTTCTCAAGCCGCTGCAAGACACTTTGAGGAACAGAAATGCGTGTGCATCTTTCCGTATGCTGAGTAATTCCTACCAAGTCACCCTAACTGTCTTCCTCCCTTCATCTCCACCTCCATATCTCCTTCTCCTCTTCCTCTCCTGGCGCCTCTTCTCGTCTCCTCACAAGTCACGTCCGGATAGTCCCTCCTTCGGCCTCCCGAGAGCAACAGGTATTGGCTGGAGGAGGAGGAGGAGGAGGAGGAGGAGGAGGAGGAGGAGGAGGAGGAGGAGAGAGAGAGAGAGAGAGAGAGAGAGAGAGAGAGAGAGAGAGAGAGAGAGAGAGAGAGAGAGAGAGAGAGAGAGAGAGAGAGAGAGAGAGAGAGAGAGAGAGAGAGAGAGAGAGAGAGAGAGAGAGAGAGAGAGAGAGAGAGAGAGAGGTTGGTTTGTATTTCAACAACTTGTATATGAAGAGTAGCACCTTGTATAGCTACGGGAATGAAAAATAGTTGTGAAAGGGTTTCGAAGATGAAGAGGATGAGGAAGAGGAGGAAGAGGAAGAGGAGTAGGAGTAGGAGGAGGAGAAGCACAAAGAAAATAAAGATTAGAATGGAAAATATGAGAACACGAACGAAGAAAAATTGAGAAAGAAATAGGAGAGTATGAAGAAAGACGACGACGAAGAGCAGGGAACTTCACACTCCACTATACGGCTCCAGTCCTCCACTCACTTCATTTTCAACCTGCCAGGAATCTTCACGAGGAAAGTAAAAAAATGTTTAGGGTCTTTCCAAACCACCAAAACCACTTCAGGCCTTTACACCAGGACGATATCACCACCAAAACACTTCCCATTCCCTTGTTCCCACTCCCTGCCGCTCCCACTATCTTGAAACCTTTAGCTCCATCAGTACCATCACACGCTTTCATATTCATTCTGTTTAATATTTGGTGACTTTATACAGCTTCAGAAGGTGAACACTTTGGCCATCAATCTTCTGACCTCCATAGAACCTTCCTAATGTAAATAGAATCGTCTAATCATACACAAAACTCGTGGTAAAAATGCGTTCCAGTACTGAAAGGGTTAATTCACTCATAAGGACTTTTGAAAACCATGCAGATCAATAGTTGGGTTCTCAAGTATCCTTTTTTTTTCTCTTCAATAATAAAGAATTTTTGTTAAACCATTACTGTAGAAATGAAAACTCCTTTGAAAACTAGGGTAACATCGACTAAAGCCTGTTTAATCATGTCTCATGAAAACAGCCTTTCACATACTTGTAACTACAGTAACATTTGAAAAAAAAATTAAATTGATTTCCATTTGAATCATTAATAATGGAATTTCTCTTGAAAATTTCAGTAACTTTCACAGGAGCCTTAATTTGTTACTGGCCATGAAGACTACCTTGAAAACACCAGCAACTTTCATTAAAGACTGTTTAAAGTATCATTGATATATGGAAAACCTACTTGAAAACTTTAATAACTTCTAGTAAAAGCAGTTAAGATATTAATAAAACTATAAAAGACTGCCTTGCAAAATCCAATAACTTCCACTAGGACTTGTCAACATCATTGTGAAAACTCGTTAATCAATTTCAATAACTTTTACTACACTTTACTTAAAATGAGAGCTAAGTACTATACATTTAGCAATATTGTCACACTGACTCTTGAAAACACCAAATTTTTCATATCAGGAATAAACTAGCAATGCAACTGAAGTGCTTGCTATGCCAACACAGGTAACGAAAGTCAATTAGCCGCTGAAATACCTTTGTTGCGAGATTCAGGTGAGTGACAGTCAGGGCACAGGTAGTTGAGACAAGGTATTAATTAGAAGAGAACACACGTGCTCGCACTTTTACTATTGTTCCAATGAAGTGTTTTAGTGGGAGTTTAATTCAATTCTCGATGTGTTGACGTCAAATTAGACAGGTGAGGGTAAAGTGGGCTGGCAGGCAGGTGATGTGTGATGAGAGAGAGAGAGAGAGAGAGAGAGAGAGAGAGAGAGAGAGAGAGAGAGAGAGAGAGAGAGAGAGAGAGAGAGAGAGAGAGAGAGAGAGAGAGAGAGAGAGAGAGAGAGAGAGAGAGAGAGAGAGAGAGAGAGAGAGAGAGAGAGAGAGAGAGAGAGAGAGAGAGAGAGAGAGAGAGAGAGAGAGAGAGAGAGAGAGAGAGAGAGAGAGAGAGAGAGAGATTCTTTCATACCTGATCAAACCAAATGCTAACAACCAAGTAACAAACTCTCCCTCTCCCTCAAGTTAAGGGCGCAGCAGGAGAGGGGAGGAGAGGAGGAACAAGAAAAGTCTCGAACAAATGTACAAACGGTGAGAGAGGTGGAGAACTCAGAAGGGAGTTTGGAATGAGCAGAAAATTTAGTCTATAGTTTCGAGAGAGAGAGAGAGAGAGAGAGAGAGAGAGAGAGAGAGAGAGAGAGAGAGAGAGAGAGAGAGAGAGAGAGAGAGAGAGAGAGAGAGAGAGAGAGAGAGAGAGAGAGAGAGAGAGAGAGAAGGGCAGGGATTAGCTACATTATGGTTAGAGTGTGAGAACTTTCCAAGATTAATTGTAGAGCAATTCTCCTCTATCTCTCTCTCTCTCTCTCTCTCTCTCTCTCTCTCTCTCTCTCTCACCATCATGCTCATACTGCCTCGATTCATTTCTGGAAACTTTGCTCGTCTTCTTCCACCCAGTAATTCAGTCATCTGTTATTTCCTCACATCTCCAGCCATTCCGGTCTGCAGTGCCTCTCCCCGCTCGCCCTTCCCTCCCTCCCACTGTGGCAATTACTCAGCATGTGGCGTCCCATTTACCAGTCTCATTAGCACGTTGGAACCACGGGAGGCTCAAGATGAAGGGGTGTCGTGATCCGCTGACACTCGACAGAAAGAAATAAAAAAATAAGAGGTGACTGTTGTTTTCCTGTATTTTATTCATCATTTACTAGTTTAATTTGTCTATCAATTTATTTTTGCCGTGGGAATGTTGCTATTATTTTGGGATTGACTTTTTTTTGTTTTTCTTTTTAGGGCGACAAAAGTTAGATAAATTTGGGAGGAAAATGTAATTCATTCATTCATTTTTTTTTTTTGTGTTATAACGTGACTTTAATTTTTGATTCATCTATTTTTGGTGTGTTTGTTTAAAATCACAAATGAAATTGAACAAAAATAAAGTTCGGTCAATAAATAATTCATGTATACGTTTGTTCTGATATGTAATAAATGGATTCTCTCTCTCTCTCTCTCTCTCTCTGGCATGCACATCAAAACGGAGAGAACAGGAAATTCACTGATAATAAATTGCTTCATTTCCATCCCATTCCTCCCAGTAATGACTCTTCGCCTCCTGTTCCGCTCCCCTCCCTCCCTGTTCCACACTTAACCCTTTCCCTCCCGTCCTCTTTCCTCACATACCTGTCTTCTCTCTCCCGCCAGGTTCCGCACGTTACATATTCTCCTGCCCTAACCTAACTGTTCCATAGAATCCCTGTTCCATATCACACTCTCTATTATCTGTTCTCTATGTGTTACTTCTAATTCACTCTGTTTCATTTTGATTTGTTTCGTAGCCATTCATTTCCTGTTTGTTCCTATCCGTCCCGAACCTCCATAAGAATATGAAAAAAATAGTAAAAAAAATCTAAAATTCTCAATGCGAGGATCGTGAGAATAAACCAAACTCTCTCTCTCTCTCTCTCTCTCTCTCTCTCTCTCTCTCTCTCTCTCTGATCATAGGGAGTCCGGCAGGTAAGGTAAGGTAAGGTCAGGTCAGGTAAGCCACATCTGTACTAATGATTTCCGTGCTTAATTAGGCGTCGCTCAAGTTCTCCCCCGCTTGGTTGGTGGATCGTGTTTGTTAGCGAGTGGCGCCTTGCCCTCGCCTTCCCTCGCCTGGCTCATTATAGCAGGTAATGATAAAGGTCCTGCTGAGGTCACTGAGTATATGCTCCTCTGGTTTGGATTGCATTAACTCCCCTCTCTTTTCTTCCTCCGCCTCCTCTTCCTGTGCTTCCTATTCTTGTTACTAAACCTCGAGAATTTACTTAATGGAGTAGATAACTAATTTGGGTTTCTGTCTATCTATCTATCTGTCTGTCTGTGCCTGTCTGTCTGTCTGTGTTTGTCTGTCTGTCTTTTTCCGTTGCTAAAATCTGATACGAAGGCGTACTGTACAGTTTACTTGTTTGTGTTGTCCTGGCTCCGTGTTTTGAAACGGTATGGAATCTCATTAGCGCTACTTTTAAAGCCCCACAGAGATGATTAGTCCGAGTTCTCAGTGGTCTTGATCGTTCAGGATAATTGCCAAAACTGTCATTGGGATCATGAGAACATCATCCTTGAAAATGTTAATTACTGCTACTGGAAACTGGAAACTTTAGAGACAAAAAACAATTCTGCGGATCAGAAATTGTACAAGAGTATTTTTTTCACGATTATTTTTGACAAGCTGTAGTGGAAATCATTAAAGTTAAGAGTTTTCAGCTTCACAAGTACTGAGCAACATCATTGAAAGTTACCGAATAATCATTTCTGCCTTTGAAATTAGTTACCAGGAGATTCAAAGACATTTACGAATATGATCTACAATATTTATCTAATTCACTGCAAGATTCAGCGAGAGAGAGAGAGAGAGAGAGAGAGAGAGAGAGAGAGAGAGAGAGAGAGAGAGAGAGAGAGAGAGAGAGAGAGAGAGAGAGAGAGAGAGAATGAGAGAGAGAGAGAGAAAGGTAATGCGAGAAGAGAAAAGGTAAAACCATTAAGAGAAGCAAGTAAATACGGTAAATATTTCACCATGTTAGTAATACATTTCCACTGCGACGCTGGGCAGGCAATCATTTACTACTTAAGAGAAGGAAAAGAGAGAGAGCGTAACAGAGAGAGAGAGAGAGAGAGAGAGAGAGAGAGAGAGAGAGAGAGAGAGAGAGAGAGAGAGAGAGAGAGAGAGAGAGAGAGAGAGAGAGAGAGAGAGAGAGAGAGAGAGAGAGAGAGAGAGAGAGAGAGAGAGAGAGAGAGAGAGAGAGAATGGTGTGGGGGAGAACGGGGAGGAGTAGCGAGCAGAGTGAGGCGAAAAAGACTGGAAAAGGGAGCACGGAAGAGGAATACATGGGGGGGGGGCCGTGGAAGAGTAGTGGGAGTGTTGGGGCAGGATTGAGGGGGCGAGAGGAGAGGGAAATGGAGAGGGTGGAACTGTAGTGTGGAAATAAAGCGAGAGGGGCGATGTGGGGAGTAAGGACAAATGAAAGG
>NC_059271.1:21147199-21252199 GCF_017591435.1 Portunus trituberculatus | reverse complement strand
AAATACTACAATCATCTTTACTACTACTACTACTGCTGCTATAAATACTACAATCATCTACTACTACTACTACTACTACTCATCTCTACTACTATCTACTACTACTACTACTACTACTACTACTACAATCATCTACTCCTCCTCCTCCTCCTCCTCCTCCTCCTCCTCCTCCTCCTCCTCCTCCTCCTCCTCCTCCTCCTCCTCCTCCTCCTCCTCCTCTTCCTCTTCCTCTTCCTCTTCCTCTTCCTCTTCCTCTTCCTCCTCCTCCTCCTCCTCCTCCTCCTCCTCCTCCTCCTCACAACATCAGTAATAAGAGCAACCACAAATACCTAATTTCGGAGAGTACCGTAAGTTTTCTTTTACTCTGAGTCGGGGAAGAGAGAAAGAGAAAAAGAGAACAAGAAGGAAAAGTGAATAGAGTGAATGAGTGAGCGAGCAAGAGATCTGAAAGAAAGAAGGAAGAGAGGAAGGACGGAAATAATTAGCGAATGCGTGACTGAAGGAAGAGGGAGCTAAGATGAGAAGATGAGAGGCGAAGAGGAGAAAAGAAGTAGTGGAAGATGCAAGGATAATTAACGAAAGAGGGGAGAAAGTAGAGAGTTGAAAGGTGGCCGTAGGAGGAAGTGACTCAAGAGTTACCAAAGTAAAGATGTGGGTAGAACATGTCATAAAAGCAGAGAGAGAGAGAGAGAGAGAGAGAGAGAGAGAGAGAGAGAGAGAGAGAGAGAGAGAGAGAGAGAGAGAGAGAGAGAGAGAGAGAGAGAGAGAGAGAGAGAGAGAGAGAGAGAGAGAGAGAGAGAGAGAGAGAGAGAGAGAGAGAGAGAGAGAGAGAGAGAGAGAGAGAGAGAGAGAGAGAGAGAGAGAGAAATCCTATGGAACAATATATTTCCTTACAAACGGCAAAAAAAAAAAAAAAAAAACAAGAAAGGAAACAGATAATAGAAAAAAAAAAGAAAAGGGCAGAACATGACATTTTACTTTACACAATCTTTACAATCCTACACATCACACTGAAGATTAGATAGAACACTTCATCACACATATCCTGGTAAGAGCCAATTATTTCCCTGGCGTTCGTTCATCATTTCTGTTTCTCACATAATTGTTAGTTTGCTTTACATTAGGAGTCTGCTTCCTCGTCTACTGTCCAACTTTCTTGTCCACTACTACTTCATATGAATCTCTCTCTCTCTCTCTCTCTCTCTCTCTCTCTCTCTCGTGATATAAACAAAATATTAAAAGAAAGGTGACCAAAAAAATATGAAAATCTTTAAGAATGGAAGAATTTACAAAAGACGAAAATAATGGAAAAGTGAAGAAAACAATGCTAAAATCAAGGTGTGTGTGTGTGTGTGTGTGTGTGTGTGTGTGTGTGTGTGTGTGTGTGTGTGTGTGAGAGAGAGAGAGAGAGAGAGAGAGAGAGAGAGAGAGAGAGAGAGAGAGAGAGAGAGAGAGAGAGAGAGAGAGAGAGAGAGAGAGAGAGAGAGAGAGAGAGAGAGAGAGAGAGAAGGAGACAGAAAGGAAGGAGAGAGAAATGGAAACAGAAGAGTGACAAAAAGGAAGGAATGAATAAAAATGTGAACAGTGAATGCAAGGGAACGAGGAAGTAGATAATAAAAACCTTGAAGAAAATAAAAAAGAGGAAAGGAAACGCAGGAATGGGACATAAACACGCAGAGAGAGAGAGAGAGAGAGAGAGAGAGAGAGAGAGAGAGAGAGAGAGAGCGAATTTCAAGAACGATCATGGGTGGCAAGAGGATGATTTGCTTATTTTCGTCAAAGTCACTGTCTCTCTCCCTCACCTTTCTCTCTCTCTCTCTCTCTCTCTCTCTCTCTCTCTCTCTCTCTCTCTCTCTCTCTCTCTCTCTCTGTATCCACTTTCTTTACTGCATTTCAATACTTCTCGCTCGTTCATTCGATCACTCAAACTCTTCTAAACTTTAACTTCCTTTCATCCTTTCCCTTTTATCCTCCTCTTCCTTTTCCTCCTTCTTCCGTTTTTTCTCCACTTCCCTTCAAAGGTTTAAAGGTCTCCTCGCTCTCGTCTTGTACCCTCAGTTACTCCAGTTGGCTTTCCCTTACCTTCCTTTAATCAAGAAAATGACATACATATTGTACAGTTATGTGTATATTTTCCATGTTTTGTATTTATTACAGGAATACAGATCCTCACTAATCTTCATAAATCATATCTCTCTCTCTCTCTCTCTCTCTCTCTCTCTCTCTCTCTCTCTCTCTCTCTCTCTCTCTCTCTCTCTCCATACGGTTCTCTTCTTCTTTTCTTCTAATTTTTTCCCACCCTCTTTCTCTCCTCATTTTTTCCCATATCTCTTTCCGGTCACCATTTAAAGATTTTTTTTCCTCCTCCTCTCTACTCACTTTTATGTCCATTTTGCATTCCATTCGTTTTCATTTTCATAGATTCTCTTCTTATTTTAGTGATGTTCCTTTCCACTACTTTTCCTGTCTGTGTGTCTATCTGTCTGCCTGCCTGTCTGTGTACTTATCTGCCAACATATTTGAGTATCACTGCCTGCTTGCCTGTCTGCTTGCCTGTTTGCCTGTGTCTGTGTTCTGTTTCTATGTCTGTCTGAGTCTACTTGCCTATATAAGTTTGTCTGCCACTCTGTCTGTCTTTCTGCTTCCTTGCATATTTCTTCCTTCCATCCAAAAATATATTCATCATACTTGTGTCCACATAATGCGCGTTACATCTTCCAACATATCCACAGTAATTCATTTTCTTCCCTGAACAACGGTCATGACAAGGGACCAATGACGGACCAAGAGGGAAGCAGAGCAGGGGAGGATTCCAGGGTATACGTTTTAACCTTGGACACGGTAAATATAATGTTGACCTCCATAAAGTTTGTTCTGCTTGATGCATTGATCCCATCCATCTTCACCATTTTATATAAATTCTGCCTCTTTGTATCTGTTTGTTTTTCTGTCTGTCTGTCTGTGTCTGTGACTCTCTCTCTCTCTCTCTCTCTCTCTCTCTCTCGTCTCTGTCTGTCTATCTCTCTCTCTCTCTCTCTCTCTCTCTCTCTCTCTCTCTCTCTCTCTCTCTCTGTCTTCGTTCGTGTTTCTTCCCATCCTCTCTTGTCTCAATTTTCTCTCTCTCTCTCTCTCTCTCTCTCTCTCTCTCTCTCTCTCTCTCTCTCTCTCTCTCTCTCTCTCTCTCTCTCTCTCTCTCTCTCTCTCTCTCTCTCTCTCTCTCTCTCTCTCTCTCTCTCTCTCTCTCTCTCTCTCTCTCTCTCTCTCTCTCTCTCTCTCTCTCTTTCTCTTCATTCCTTTCATCACTTTTTTTCTCATCTTTCGCATCCACTTCCCTATATTATTTTTTCTCTCTTTCTAACCGACCGCCTCGTCTCCCTTCCTCCCTTCATGTCTTCCTTAACTTTTACTTCTCCATCCCCTTCCTCTTCTTTTCATATATCTCTCTCTCTCTCTCTCTCTCTCTCTCTCTCTCTCTCTCTCTCTCGTCACTCATTTCTGCCTATACTCACAAAGGAAGGGACGCATTTCCTCCCTGTGTTAAATTTAATGGGATACCCGTTCAAGCAGGTTACTGATTCAATATATGTTAGCATATAGATAGCTTGTTGAAGGAGAAGGAGGACAAGGAGAACGAGGTGGAGTTTGCTCTCTCTCTCCCCCCACTCTTTGTGTGTGTGTGTGTGTGTGTGTGTGTGTGTGTGTGTGTGTGTGTGTGTGTGTGTGTGTGTGTGTGTGTGTGTGTGTGTGTGTGTGTGTGTGTTTTCTTTTACTTTCCTCCTCTATCATTTTCCCCTTAACTTCTTCAATCTTTCTCAGCCTTCCCTTCACTTTTCTTTCCTTTAACTTCCCATTCTCTCTCTCTCTCTCTCTCTCTCTCTCTCTCTCTCTGCAAAATAAAACAAAAGCAAATAGATACGATACCAAGACAATTTCAAAGTAAAGCTCACTAATATAAAAATGAAAACGAGGAAAAAGAAAAATAAATAAATAAAACAACTTCCTTCCTGCAGGCCTCGAATCAAGACTTTCCCAGCCACCAAGTTGTTGAGGTGCAAGAGAGGCTTGCTCTGATTTCAAGCATAAGCAGCCACACGAGAGAGAGAGAGAGAGAGAGAGAGAGAGAGAGAGAGAGAGAGAGAGAGAGAGAGCGCAACCGAATTTATTTTGCTTTTATTTCCATATCTCATCTATGAAAGTAATCAGCAATATACCCCTTAATGAACTAACCCTTTGCTAATTAACCTGATGACAACCAGTTCTCAACTCAGCAGCCAAAGACAATTTTACCGGGTGGAAATAATCGCGCAGTTACTAAAAGAAAAAAAAATTTGCTCGATAACTCATACACATTTCCAAATAAAACCTCGGAACATGCACCACACAATTTCATTAACGCCAAGGGGAGAAGCCGCAGCAAGTCAAAGGGCTGCGTATTGCCACTAGGAACAAAGCACGCCTCTCTTTAGAATCTGGCGACCATTTCACGAATAGACTTGATGATGTAATATCTACGACTGCAAAAATTCCTGACCTTACATGGAATATATTTGGAATGATCAAAGCCCGAACCTGATGGCTGAGATTGTCAGGTGGAGGGGAATGAAGGGGAAGAAGAGGAAAAGTGTTTGTTGAGGTGGGAGTGGGAGGGTTTGTGGGAGAGATGAAGGAAAAAAAAATAATGGAGGAGAGAGAGAGTTGAAGGTAGGTAGGAAGGAAGAGCAGAGGATGAAGAGAGGGTATGGTATATATGGGACAGACAGAGGAGGGACGCGAATAGAGGAAAATCAGAGTAAAAGAGAGAGAAGGTAGGAGGAGGAGGAGGAGGAGGAGAAGGAGAAATATACAGTAGCGAGGATGTACAAGATAAGAAAGAGTGGTGGAAAAGAGAAGGAACGAAACGAGGAAAGAGGGAAGTAAAGAAAACAAAGGGAAGAGGAGGTGGAAGAGAGAGGGAGGCAAGACAAATGGAGAATGGAGAGCAGAGACAAGAAGGGAATACGTGCTTAGCAGAGAGGGAAAGAGGAGAAAAGCAATTTAGATAAAGAATGAAGAAGAGAAGGATATAAAGAGGAACGAAATACGAATAAATTACACGAGAGAGAGAGAGAGAGAGAGAGAGAGAGAGAGAGAGAGAGAGAGAGAGAGAGAGAGAGAGAGAGAGAGAGAGAGAGAGAGAGAGAGAGAGAGAGAGAGAGAGAGAGAGAGAGAGAAAGAGAGAATGTGAATTGCTAGTCGCTTGCTGATTGAGTCCACCTGTCTTAGTTAAATTTAGTCTTACTTCCTGTCCATACGCACTCGCCTCTCCCCTTCCTCCTCCCCACCCACACCCTCCCTCATCCTCCCGATTAATGTGTCAGCCGCAGCCTCCCTGACCCAACCCTTGATTATCTATGCTTGCCCCTCATCCCGTCTCTCCCTTTGTGTTCTTGCCCTTAACACGTTACCTGCCTCTCTCTCTCTCTCTCTCTCTCTCTCTCTCTCTCTCTCTCTGTGTGTGTGTGTGTGTGTGTGTGTGTGTGTGTGTGTGTGTGTGTGTGTGTGTGTGTGTGTGTGTTGTGTGTGTGTGTGTGTGTGTGTGTGTGTGTCCTTGCTTGCTATGAGTTTTGTTTAGTTTGCTTCCCTGCCTGCCTGCCTCCCTGTCTGTCTGTCTGTCTGTCTGTGTGTGTCTGTCTATTTGTCAATCTCCCTATTTGTCAGTTTTATCTGCATTTGCTTTTGGTATGTCCATGTTTTCTGGTCTGTGTGTCTATCTTGTCTTTGTCTGTATTTGTTTGTCTGTGCCTAGGTTTGTTTATCTATTTTTAACTTGTCTTGTCTCTTTTTCCATCTGTTTTTCGATCTCCATGCATTTATGTTTATCTTTTTTCTTTCGCTGTCCACCAAAGCAACATTTTTTGACAGGGTATACGACCAAATGAGAGGTTATGCAATGTTTGCCAATAATATTCTTGCATTATTTATTCGCTTGTGTTGTGTTACGTTCGGCTTGAATTTCTTTTTGTTGTGTGTGTGTGTGTGTGTGTGTGTGTGTGTGTGTGTGTGTGTGTGTGTGTGTGTGTGTGTGTGTGTGTGTGTGTGTGTGTGTGTGTGTGTGTGTGTGTGTGTGTGTGTGTGTGTGTGTGTGTGTGTGTGTGTGTGTGTGTGTGTGTGTGTGTGTGTGTGTGTGTGTGTGTGTGTGTGTGTGTGTGTGTGTGTGTGTGTGTGTGTGTGTGTGTGTGTGTGTGTGTGTGTGTGTGTGTAATTCACTGTTTGATCTGCTGCAGTCTCTAACGAGACAACCAGACGTTACCCTATGGAACGAGCTCAGAGCTCATTGTTTTCGATCTTCGGATAGGCCTGAGACCAGGCACACACCGGGACAACAAGGTCACAACTCCTCGATTTACATCCCGTACCTACTCACTGCTAGGTGAACAAGGGCTACACGTGAAAGGAGACACACCCAAATATCTCCACCCGGCCGGGGAATCGAATCACGGAAATCTGGCTTGTGAAGCTAGCTACCGGGCCGTGTGTGTGTGTGTGTGTGTGTGTGTGTGTGTGTGTGTGTGTGTGTGTGTGTGTGTGTGTGTGTGTGTGTGTGTGTGTGTGTGTGTGTTCGTTCCTGTCCTTGTCACCTGTTTACTAATGAAATCTACAGTACACACACTCCCTGCATGCACTAGAGCAGTAAAAAAAAAATAAAAAAATAAAAAAAATAAATAAATATATTTCACCAGTGTCAACTTTCTATTCGGTGAACAACACGTATAATTTACCCATGCACGGCTCCAGCCACTCAGTCACGTCCAGATAATTCAGCCAACCATTCACCCTCTGGTCAATTTTCAATGCTGTATCTACTCGCACAATCACAACCACACGCACCCACGCACTCATTCACCCACTTATTTCTGCACGCACTGATCTATATAAAATCAGTCCTCGTCTCTCTCTCTGTCTCTCTCTCTCTCTCTCTCTCTCTCTCTCTCTCTCTCTCTTTCAGCACCCATAACCCGCCATTCCCCACAGCTTTACGACTCCATTCTCTCTCCTGCATGGACGAGAAGATAATGAATTACACAGCCGACTTTCCCCAAAACGCTGATGAACCTGAGAGAAGAGTAAGGAATGGAAGGGGTCGTGAGAGGGATACGAGGTGAAAGGGGAAAGAGAAGAGAGAGAGAGAGAGAGAGAGAGAGAGAGAGAGAGAGAGAGAGAGAGAGAGAGAGAGAGAGAGAGAGAGAGAGAGAGAGAGAGAGAGAGAGAGAGAGAGAGAGAGAGAGAGAGAGAGAGAGAGAGAGAGAGAGAGAGAGAGAGAGAGAGACCAAGGGGCAAAGATTGTGAAAAGTAAATATGAGATGGTTTTTTCTTCTTTTTAATTTCCGAGGATAGAGAAAACTAAAAAAAGAAAAAAACCGAAAAGATTTTACAGCGACGCTATCTTCCTTTGTAGACATGAAGGACGCAAACACACACACACACACACACACACACACACACACACACACACACACACACACGAGACAATCAGGGTCATCGTTATTATCTTTCAAATCAAGGTTACACTATGTTATTCAGAGGACGCGTGTATTTACTTTCCGTGCCTAACATTCCTCTGCCTTCCCTCTACTTTCTCTTCGCTTTCTTGTGCTTCAGGATAAGATTCTCATGACTTTCTCTTCCATCTTTATTTCTGCTTATTAATCACCTGCCGGACTGTTTCTCTTAACCAAATAGCTAATCCCACGTTACTTTCGTTTACTTCTCCTTGCCTTTAACTTCAACTTCTTCAAAACATCATTGTCTTTATATCAATTTGAGTCTTCCCTCCCTGTTTTTCTTTCGCTCCTCATCGCTTTTATTCTCTCTCTCTCTCTCTCTCTCTCTCTCTCTCTCTCTCTCTCTCTCTCTCTCTCTCTCTCATAACCTGGGATCACGTCAGCAGAGGATAATATTTCACACACACACACACACACACACACACACACACACACACACACACACACACACACACACACACACACACACACACACACACACACACACACACACACACACACACACACATTTCGCACATTCCTGCATCCTCTCCCTTCTACCACCTCACTCACAAGCATGCCTTCAATCTTTTACTCCTCTCCTCTTATTATATTCTCTCTCTCTCTCTCTCTCTCTCTCTCTCTCTCTCTCTCTCTCTCTCTCTTTACTTAAAGCGCCTGACGTGAATGAAGCCGTGGAATGCCTTATAGGGTGATCAAGAGATTACTAGGAGAGAAGGTGACGTGCACTACCGCTCCCCTGGTGATAAGGCAAGAAGGGTCACTGGTGGAGGTTACTGAAGGAAGAGGTGGTTTGATGGCATGTGAAGAGTTATGGTTCCAGGGATGCAATCTCTGTTAAGGATTAGCTAAAAGCGAGGTTTTATATGGAAAGAACAGGTTTTATCTTGTAGCGTTTAAACTATTATAGGAATATGAGGTACTGCATAATGATGGATTAGATAGGAGTGAAGTTATATATGGAAAGAATAGGTAGTAAATTTCATTATCAATCGATTAAAGCTTCATTATTAGCCATTGCTGCTACTGGTGCTACTGCTATTCTACTACTACTACTACTACTACTACTACTACTACTACTACTACTACTACCACCCATAATAAAAAAAAGGTCTTCTGTGTCCCAATTTACCTGCTTGTCAATTTTCACTGTCACGCTGAAAATTGACACTTTAAAAGAAAAAAATACTGAAGAAAAGAAAAAGGTGAAACACATATTTCGTGTAAAGATACGACTGACAATCAATCAATCAAACAATCAATCAATCAAGTAGAAAAACAAACACCAATGACTTTACATAGCCTCTCAACCATCACCACTAGAAAACGAGATAATTTATCATTTCAATAAGTCAGTCAATAGTTATCTCGTATTTCAGTTGGTCTTCTACCTGACTCCTGCGACTCCCTTCATCAGCTGTATAATTCCCCCTGCAGATAAAAACCATCCTCCCCTAACTTTCCTGACTTATCTCTCGACATTTGAGGCCAATTGGTTAAATTATATACCTGATATCTAAACTCGTACTCACTTTACCTCCAACCCTTTAGAAATATATGTAAAAGCCTAATCTTTTCTCCCTTTCCTACTACTCTAGCTATTAAGAATATTTGTTACTTCATTTATTTACCTTATTCTCAAACTTCCCATAGATTCACATTAAACCCTTTAGAAATACGATCTTCAAGTTTCGTGACTAATAATTATGTAAGAGTAATTCCACATAATCAATGGACAAAAAAATCATACATGAACCCGTATATATGTGGCCTTTAAAAGACAAAAGAATGAAACGTTTTAAAATACAAAACCATCTCACTACTTACCTTTAACAAAAACAACTCCAACTACAACAATTCCAAACATATTTCTGCCAAAAACAATCTCCTGTAGCATTAAAAAGTAAATAAAGAAAGAAAAGAAAAAAAAAATCCGTAAAATGAATTATATAATGTCACACACGAAAACTTCAATATCTATCAGCATTGATAGTTTCAGAATACAAGTCCAAGATTACAATGAATGCCTGACTAGAGGAGAGGCGAGGACGTCTTGCCGCAGCCGTGGAAAGCTATTAAACACATCAATCATGTTCATTTCAAATTACCCAACACATTGATGGAAAAACACGCCCCGGAATATTTGAAAACATCGGTGAATCTTTAAAACTTTCAAGAAATGATTAAACGCGGCTTTTTCTTTCTTTGAGGCAACACACTAACGACACAAGGGAGGAGAGAGAGAGAGAGAGAGAGAGAGAGAGAGAGAGAGAGAGAGAGAGAGAGAGAGAGAGAGTAAATATTTGTTCCATCACGGTGTAAGAAAACGGAAGACGAAATTTTTTGGTCCTGTAGGCTTATCGAGCGTGTGTGTGTGTGTGTGTGTGTGTGTGTGTGTGTGTGTGTAGGCCTACCACAAATCGAATGAAGTTACTAAAGCGGCTATTAATAAGTGTCTTCGTCGATCGCGTGCCACACGTCACTTACACACACACACACACACACACACACCTTCCCGAATAAGTTGTCTGTTTTCTCTCTCTCTCTCTCTCTCTCTCTCTCTCTCTCTCTCTCTCTCTCTCTCAGCATAACATAGGTCATAAGTTTTTCAGCTGTGTCCACCTCATTTAGCGAGGGACCAGGCGGCGCTACATGTATAAAAACCGGAGCTTAACTTCGCGTGCACCCTCACAACGACATCCATTTGGAGCTGGACAAGTGATAACACCGTTAGTCCTTGTTGTGTGTGTGTGTGTGTGTGTGTGTGTGTGTGTGTGTGTGTGTGTGTGTGTTTTACAAGCTGTTAAAACAAATTAGCGACATTGATTTGTGTGGATAATGATTTTTTTTTTCATCACGGCTTCCAGATTACTGGGATTAAGTTAATATTTTGATCAGCTTCCATTTGCCAGAAATAAGAATAAAAACTAGCTGGGTACTGAATGTCATGGAGTAGCATTTGCTCTCTACTTGTGTGCCCAAATAGCAGTGGGAACATTGAGTTACTGATGGATGGGTGGATTGATTTAAGGCGGCAATAACGAGGTTACTTGACATCGCGCGTCATAACACTATTTACATATCTTGGCGCTTCTTCCCCGGTACCGTATTCGTAAACAATTTCAGTATCTACTAGTCTGCTTACAACAATAGGGGAAGGCATTGTGACTTTCAAGCGTGCTTTACCGATTGGCGTAATAGTCTAAGAATTAATTCCGTATCCTAAGTAGGATACATTCCACAAAAATAGATGAAAATTAGATTGGTTATCTTTATGGCATCTGAAAATTCTAAGAGAAAGAACAAGCGTCTCAAAACACATGCTGTGCAATAAACGAACAAGACTAGAAAGAAGCATTACAAAGTGAATCAGGAGAAAACTTCGTGAGGTTTTATCATTACTGCTTTGAGAAAGGGTTTACTAGGAAAAATAGAAGAATTAAAAAGCATGATGAAGGTATGATTGAAGTTTGCAGACAATTTACTAGATGACAGATGGGAAATGAATAACAATGTTCGTAAAGATGACGTGCCGAAAGAAATACGAACTGAGGAAAGAAACAGTGGTATTCCATGGTCACCGACGTCACGTAACAAGTGATTTGAAGAGGCAACGACGCTCTATACTCTATAGTCTACTACACAATTATAATAAGTCACGTGTTTTATATAAGGTTCCTTGAGGTTAGTGTGTGTGAAATATTTATTACTACCATAATTATGAAAACAATACTGAACTAAAACTTTCCGGGAAGAATAATGAAGTAATTATAAATAAATGGGAGTATCAAATTTAGATATCAAATCCTGCATATGAACACAAGGGAAGCTGTAAGAATCCAGCAAGCATACATGTAACAACTCCGATAAAAGAATAGGTATTTAAACCCACCTTCCTTATAGCTACGTAGAAGAAAACAGCTTACAGTTGACGAGAACATAATCAACAAGTTGTTACCTCATCGATGTTGGTTCATGACAAGTAACATACACATACCTGACCATGTGTTTCTATCTTGACTTCCTTGTAACACTCCTAGTTCCGATTTTACGTAAGAGTAGCAGAACAAGTACCACAGCTCCACCCAATAGAGCCACACCGCCACTTTTGCCCTACCCGCCCGGCTACACCACACGCTTGGCAACAGCAGTCTTATTCGGTTATAGGTTCATTGCGTCCCAGGATGATTCGAAGCCTTTCACGTTTGTTCATCCTTTGTCACCATTGATTGAGTCTAAGTGATCTTGTTGTGTTAGGCCATGCTAGCTAGGTCTATCTACACATTCGTTCCATACAATGGGGCTAAAATCCAGCAGGCATTCAAGCTTAATGTCTAAATGAGTTTTGACAATCCAAATCAGAATCGTCAAAATTTGATCGAGACAGTGTTCATAAAGAAAAAAAAAAGCTACGTGTCTAAACTTTTAGTTTAATGCAGTGTCAATTAAACATTAGATCTGAAGGACTAGATTACTGTTATAATCACAGTAAGACAATGTAACGAACAGAATAATGATTGCTGGCATCTCGCGGAGCGTCGCAGGGGAGGATAAGGTGGTTCAGTGGCGGCTGGAGCAGCGCAGGAGTGATAGGGAAACAAAATCTACAAAACAGATTATTTAGGACGCTGTTCGTTTTTTCCAACTAAAAGTATGTAAGCAAATACTATCGTTCAACAATTAACCCAAACCATCAGTTTTTTTTTAATTAGTGCCACAACTTTCAACACAAAAATCTTCCGTGAACGGCTTGTTAGTTTGATAAGACATTGAGCAATCGGGGAAAGAAATAAGCTTAAAAAAAAATCAACATCTGTATCTAGAACTGTAAAATATAATCATACAACTTTAAATTATTGAAGAGATCTTCCCTAGTGCAATGCAGATATTAAATAGTTTCAGAACGCATTCAAATTTATCTTAACGGCGTAATGATACATAGGAGTAAAGTAATTTCAAACACAAACATACACTCTACCCCCCTCCTACTCTCTCTCTCTCTCTCTCTCTCTCTCTCATGATTATATCTTTCTGGCTTTCTCCCCATCCCTCCATCGCCACCTCAATCACCACCAGAGCCACAAAACACTAAGGATTCTTGCCACGAAACTTGTCTATCAACTATTTCCCTGGACTTGGTCGGGTGGAATTCCTTCAGCACCCAATATTGTGAAGGTCTTTTAATATGGACTAAATCACTCGCACTGGTCCTGCTGAGAGAGAGAGAGAGAGAGAGAGAGAGAGAGAGAGAGAGAGAGAGAGAGAGAGAGAGAGAGAGAGAGAGAGAGAGAGAGAGAGATTCGCTGTGAGTACTGCCAAAGACCTGGACACTTGACAGAAAGGTGCCGAACTCGTGCTGCTGACCGACGGCAGGAGGAAATGTTTCGACGCCAGGAAGAGATGTTTCAGCGCCAGGAAGAAAGGCTAAGGAGGGTCATGGCGAATGGCTTGGGCCGGCAGCAGCAACATCAACCCCCGCAGACCTTCCCAGCCCCTCCCCAGCCTTCACTCTGGCAACATCCCCAGCCGCAGCAGACTTTTCAGCCCTTTCTCTACCCTGTCAAGCCCCCAACTTGGCAACCACAGTCTGGGCAGCCCTTCAGCTGGAATGCGTCCGCCTAACAGGCCAGCCCCTAACACGTCCTGTCCTTCTACCACCTCTCGCAGCCACACCTACACGGCCCGCCGAGGGAAAGGACGCAGCAGCAGCTGCCTCACTGTGGTGACGGCCAATGTGAGGGGACTTAGGACAAATGTTGGTGACCTCACACACAATTTCGCCCTGCGACATAGGGCTGACGTTGTAGCAGTGACAGAAACGTGGCTCACTGGAGAGGTAGAACCAACGTTTGGTAAGGTCCCTGGGTACTCCCACTGGATAAGGAAGGACAGGGAGAACAGAGCAGGCGGAGGGTGGCAGCTTGCTTTAGGGACGGCCTCCAAACCCAGGAACTTGAGGTGACGGTTCCTCTTCAAACGGAAGCACTGTTCTTCAGGGTGGTACTGGAAGACAACAGAGGTCTCCTCCTCTGTATCATGTACCGCCCCCAGGCAAGGACAGGCACCCCTGGACTTCCTGACGGAGGAACTCGACACCCTTCTTCTACGCCATCAATGCTCCCACGTGATGGTAGTGGGAGACCTAAACTGCCACCTAGAGCAGAACGCTTATGACGACCTCTTGGAGGTGCAGGGCCTAACAAATCATGTTACCTTCCCCACGCATGTGCGAGGAGGGATGCTAGACCCTGTGCTGTCAGACCTCCCGAGACGAGCGTCCGCTGTCAGCAGCTGGGGCCTGTAGGCAGCTCGGATCATTACGCTGTCCTGGCCCGAGTCGAGCTGAACGCAACGCGAGAGGACGCTGTCCCACGCACCATCTTGATGCCGAGGAGCAGGCACGAGCACTCACTACTAAGCTCCTCATCCTCCAGCAGCAGTATGTCCCCAGCAGAGTGTATCTCTCCAGGCCTGACGATCCTGCTTGGTTTGGCTTCCGCTGCAAGGCCGCTGCTGAGGCCAAACACGCCGCCTGGCTGAGGTACAAGCGGCACCCGACGCAGAGGAACAAGGCACTACACAAGGCTGCCTGCAAACGGGTGGTAGCTGCCTGCAGATGGGCCAAACATAGAAAACAGGAGGATCTAAAACGGAAACTTTGTGGCCCAGGAGTAGGAGGCAAGACCTGGTGGAGCTTAGTCAAGGAGCGCCAAGGAGCTAAACACCAAGACGCCATCCCTCCACTCCTCAGGCCTGACGGTTCCACTGCCACAAGCAGCTGGGACAAGGCCTCACTCCTGGCTACAAGCTTCAGCAACAAGATGAGGGTTGGAGACCCGGGAAGACAAGCGCCTCACCTGCCACTGGAGACTCAAAGCACCATCACCCTGGTCTCAGTGACAGCTGGACAAGTTGAGAGGCTCCTGAGAGCAGTGGAAGTGGGTAAAGCCACCGGCCCGGACGACGTCAGCCCACACCTCCTTAAGAACTGTGCTAAGGAGCTGTCAGGTCCTCTCTCCAACGTCTTTACGACCTGCCTGAGGGAAAAAAATGGCCCTCAATGTGGAAAGAGGCACGAGTCGTTCCGGTCCACAAGAAGAGCTCGCGGTCTGTACCCAGCAACTACAGGCCGATCTCCCTGCTCTCTGTGGTGGGCAAGGTGCTGGAGCGGATAGTGGCTGGAGCCATCTGTCAACATCTGAGTGAAAACCATCTCCTCTCAGAGAGACAGTTTGGCTTCAGGCCAGGCCGGTCCACCTCCGACCTACTCCTGCTCCTCACCAAAGACTGGCAAAACGCCCTGGACGAGGGCCTGGACACGCTTGTGGTAGCCCTGGATATAGCTGGAGCCTTTGATAGGGTCTGGCACGCGGGACTTCTTGAAAAGCTCCGTGCCAAGGGTATCCAGGAGACCTACTGCTACTGCTTGACGACTACCTACGTGGGAGGACTCTTCATGTGGTCGTCAATGGGAAATCGTCAGAGCCCTCGCCAGTTCAAGCCTCCGTTCCACAGGGTTCAGTGCTGGGCCCAATCCTGTGGAACATCTATATCGACGACCTGCTCCGAAAACTACCGACAGTGGAAGCATATGCGGACGACTGCACCCTCTCCCGGTCCTACTGCCGCCTTGATAGCCAGAGCGCTGTCCGGCAGCTAAACAAGCAGCTACGGCTGGTGGAGCAATGGGGAGAAACGTGGCAAGTCTCCTTTGCACCTGAGAAGACGCAGGCGATGGTCATCTCGCGGTCGCCAGGAGCCTCCAGAGCGGTCTCAGAGCAACTGTGCTTTGGAGGCAAGGCTCTGTCTCTCCAGGACCACATCAAGGTCTTAGGGGTGACGGTGGACCGCTGCCTGCGCTTCGACGGCCATGTAGGTGCAGTCACCCGACAGGCGTCTCTAAGAGTCTCTGCCCTGCGGAGGGTGGCGGGAACGCTTGACCCACACGGCATCATCACGCTATACAAGGCGCAGATACGTCCGTGCCTGGAGTACGGCTGCCTGTCGTGGATGTCAAGTGCCGCCACCCACATGCAGAGACTTGACAAGGTGCAGCGACGAGCTCTACGTCTGGCGGGATACGACGCACACCAGGACGACCTGCCGCCACACACCCCCGTCACGTCGTTGGAGCACCGGCGTGATGTGGCAGCGCTGGTGGTGTGCCACAAAACTCAGGTGCAAGGAGTACCGCACCTCCGACGCCTGGGACTTCCACCACGCGCTGCCCAGAGGCCCACGCGAGCTGCTGCCACCAGTGAGCAGACTGTGGAGGTGCCCTTCTCCAACACACGGCAGCACCAACGAACATACAGTGCCCGGACCTCAAGGATGTGGAATGCATTCACCACAACCACACCCCAGGTGGAGGACATGTCCACCCAGCAGGTCAAGGTGGCAGCACACAGGTGGCGTGGAACGCAGGCCACTCCTCTGGTGCTAACGTGAAAGTTATTAATGTAAAAACAATATTCTTAATGTATATTAATTATTGATAGGCTTTTTAAATAATTCCATACCCAACGTGGAATTTTAAGCCGAATATGTAAATATATGTGCTATGTTTAAATAAAAAAAAAAAAAAAAAAAGAGAGAGAGAGAGAAATAGGATGTGATGCTTATTATGAAGGCACACTGAATATTACTTCTGCTATTACAATTATCGCTACTTTCGTCA
Source organism: Portunus trituberculatus (assembly GCF_017591435.1). NCBI lineage: Eukaryota > Metazoa > Arthropoda > Malacostraca > Decapoda > Portunidae > Portunus > Portunus trituberculatus. Next base: position 21,235,981 of record NC_059271.1, on the reverse strand, counting down.
TAACTATTACTGTGATTGTTAATACTGTTCCAGCTACTACTACTACTACTTCTACTACTACTACTGTTAATACTATACAACAACAACAGCAACATTAACAACATCAACAGTATCAACAACAACAACAAAAACAACAACAATAACAATAACAACTATTACTACTACTAATGCTACTACTACTACTACTACTACTGTTACTACTGCTACTACTATCTCTACTGCTATATCCGCATTTCTCTCTCTCTCTCTCTCTCTCTCTCTCTCTCTCTCTCTCTCTCTGTGTGTGTGTGTGTGTGTGTGTGTGTGTGTGTGTGTGTGTGTGTGTGTGTGTGTGTGTGTGTGTGTGTGTGTGTGTGTGTGTGTGTGTCCATATTACCAGAAGTGTAAAAAACTAACATAAGTGGATAATACACCTATAAATCAATAAAAACTAACAGCATTCCCCAATCCCAGCAAGCGACGTCTCAAGTTCACAAGAACACAACTTTTGCTCAAATCCAGTGAAGTTTTGCTGATTTCTTGCTCACGCTCATTCGTACAAAAAATAGATCGTTTAACTTCTTGTCCATTGGGAAGATTGCACCTCACTTTTGGCTTTCACTGAATCTCGCTTTTATTTGTATGTTTTTCTTTTTCGGTTGCTTTTACGTATATTGAATTTGTGTAACTATTTTCCTCCGGGTGTAAGGTGAAATGATTATACTTAACTTTATGTAAACTCGTATTCTTCAATAGTTTTTTTTTTCAAGAGTGTGAGGAGATACTGAAGCATGAGGTGTATGAGTATTTACGATCCTAGGTAACGTTAAGGCATGGAATCCAATTGTGATCCTTCTGATACAAATTACTTCAGTAACATACAAATGGCGCTCGTGTGGGCAGTTATCATTCCCTTGGTACGTAAACTTTTGAGAAGCTTGAAGCCTCCTACAGATTTTAACATAATGTGACTTCAACAAAGGAGGAATTTTTAGGAAACCCGAGGATAAACGAGGTGCTGGCTTTTCCATTACTGTGATTAATATGAGTATTGGGGTGAGTGACTAAAAATGCGGGACAAAAAGCGTGATTTTGTTTCACGATCAACATGATTTACGTTCACTTTGCCGGAATTACGAAAGCTCTTCCCGGTGATACACATCTTTGTTGAAAATTTGGAACATTTTGTCACTTTCAATCTTCGTTCACTACTTTGAGAAAGTTTTACTAACATTTTTTTTTCGCATATTTGCTTCGTTACTGTACACTTCTCTCGAAATTTCACGAAGACCTTAACCTTAATTTTCCTCCACTTTATTGTTGTGCTCTTTACGGAAATTTCGCGGAAGGTTTTAATTCTCATCTTTCTCTACTGGTGAACAATTATTTTGGAGACATTTTTCTTCGTTTTGCTTCTTTAAGTGCACATCTATATCGAAATATTGAAACATCGAAAAGACCTTAATCCTGATCTTTCTTCGCTAGTGTAATATAATTTGGACGACATTTCTCAATTCTTTCTCTCAATTACCTTCCTGCTCTTTATCGAAAATTAGAAAAAAAGAAATAACTTCGTATCTTCTTGAATTTCTTTTAGACTATTCTGGCAACATTTCTTACTTCCCTTAGTTCCTTGCAATAAAACCGTAAAAGAAACCTTGAACTCTCCATGTTGAAGTTATGTCTCATTTGGCTTCATGGAGACAATGAGGAAAGAGATGAAGATGATGAGTTACGACTGAAAACGTGAAGTGAAGATGGGTGACTGATTTGCTGTGGTTGCCCATGACGAGAGCAAGCAGCTTCAAGGAGGAGGAGGAGGAGGAGGAGGAGGAGGAGGAGGAAAGAGAAAGAGAAAGAGAAAGAAAAAGAGAAGAAGGATGAGAAGGAGGACGGTAATAATAATAATAATAATAATAATAATAATAATAATAATAATAATAATAATAATAACAATAATATTAGTAATTATAATAATGATAATGATAATAATAATAATAATAATAATACCAACAATAATATTAGTAATTATAATAATAATAATGATAATAGTAATAATAATAATAATAATAATAATAATAATAATAATAATAATAATAATAATGATAGTAATAGTAACAACGATGATGATAATGAAAATAATATGAAGAAGAAAAAAAAGAAGAAGAAGAAGAAGAAGAAGAAGAAGAAGAAGAAGAAGAAGAAGAAGAAGAAGAAGAAGAAGATGAAGAAGAAGAAAAAGAAGAGAAAGAAGAACAAAAACGTATTTCATGCGTTCAAAATAGAAGGAAAAAAACGTAAAAGTATAACCTTCCACAATTTAACAAAAGCAATCTTCCTTTCAACCAAATAACTAACTACCTTACGAACACCTGACTAACTTTACCCTTACATTACATACCAAAAACACTTGTCGTTGACTTCGCGAAGAAAAATAATTAAGTAAAAAACGAGTCTTTAGCCAAACACACACACACACACACACACACACACACACACACACACACACACACCCGGTAGCTCAGTGGTTAGAGCGCTGGCTTCACAAGCCAGAGGACCGGGGTTCGATTCTCCGGCCGGGTGGAGATATTTGGGTGTGTCTCCTTTCACGTGTAGCCCCTGTTCACCTAGCAGTGAGTAGGTACGGGATGTAAATCGAGGAGTTGTGACCTTGTTGTCCCGGTGTGTGGTGTGTGCCTGGTCACAGGCCTATCCGAAGATCGGAAATAATGAGCTCTAAGCTCGTTCCGTAGGGTAACGTCTGGCTGTCTCGTCAGAGACTGCAGCAGATCAAACAGTGAAACACACACACACACACACACACACACACACACACACACACACACTACCATATCACCATCACCACCACCACTACCTTTACCAGTGTCACGTGATCCTGGTGGTGGTCTAAGCGGGAGGCAGGGCGGAGGGAGGGAAGGTCGCAGGGAGTGGCAGGCTATGGAGCGTGTCGTGCTGGAGTAATCAATCAGATGTGTAAAGACTTTCGATCCTCCGACCGTGAGTGTCCAATCATGTGATGGTCCCCGGAAGCACGACGCGTGGAGAGAGAGAGAGAGAGAGAGAGAGAGAGAGAGAGAGAGAGAGAGAGAGAGAGAGAGAGAGAGAGAGAGAGAGAGAACTTTCTATCCTCTCTTTCTCCCTCTTCCTTCTCTCTCTCTCTCTCTCTCTCTCTCTCTCTCTCTCTCTCTCAGGAATCTATAGGTACCTAAGATACAAGCCAATATCACAGGTAGCAACAAACACCTGATCTGACGTAATTAGGGATGCTGCAATAAACATACGTGCTCTTAGGTAACAAGTGATGCTCCTTCGTTCCCTCTCTTCCTCTTTTTCTTATCTCTTTTTCTCCCTCCTTCCTTCCTACCCTTCACGTCACCCAAGGAGCAACATAGAGAAATAATTATCTTTAGGGCCTATCCTTCTTACAATAAACATCATAATAAATCTAAAAGAGATGTCACAAAGAACGCTTATCTCCTGCCCCGCCATGAACAGAGGAAGTTATTGTGTGTTTATATTCAAACCTTCTGAGGTGTTGAAGAAAAAACAAAGATAAGTATATATACCATGACTTGATGATACGATGTTATTGAGTGCCACTGGAGAAGCAGAAAACAAAATTAACAACATCAACAACAAGAGAGGGATATTAATATTGGCTTCCCTTTTGGTTCTACTTCTATCTTCTTTTCAGGAAGGACATTTTGAGAGCGTAATTTATTATTTATTCATTATTTTTGGCCTTAGCCGATTTTGATACTACACCCACCACCACCACCACCACCACCACCACCACCACCACCATCACCATCACTAACAACAACCATATTAGTATCTTAAGGATGATATAGAAAACGTTTGAAAACAAGTTCTACCTTAAAATGTTGATTCTGTACGGTAGTTTTCCTTTTTCCTGTTTTTTTTTTTTTTGTAAGGACAGCAAGAAATTCTAGCTTATCTGAAAACTACTTCGTTTAATCTACCTAATTTTCCTTCTCATTGTGTACTCTTAGATTATTTTGTCTTTCTCTACATGTATTTCAACAACTTTTTCCGTCCTGAGTGTACTGCCAGCTTTTGTTTTTCCTGGCACGTTCAGCAGCAGGAACAAAAATGTCGCGTGAGGTACTGACAGCCTCGCCTCTCGCCCCGCCCGCCACAGAACCCGTGTGTCCCCTTAAGGCTGTGGTCAATGCATGACATTGGTGACCTGCAGGTGTTGACTTATGTGGGCTATTGATTCAGGGACATCATGCACGCGAACTATGACAGCGAAGATCCAGGAAAAGACAAATACAGTATAAGAGATGCTGAGTAAATAAACCCCAAAACTAAAAGTACTTAGAAGAAACTAAGCACTTCATGACATGCCAGAATAAAACGAGGCCCTGGGTAGATTAACGAAAAATATTCTATGATTTAAGACCAGAAGTATATACGTAAGTGAGCTGAAGCTGCAAAAAAGATTTCATGAGTTACGTTCATTGCTGTGGGCAGCCTTTGTTAATATTTAGAACTCTTCAAGGATATATTTGCATGAATAGAGAAAAACGAAGAGAACAAGAGGTTAATTCACGCACCAGAAACGAGGCCTGCTGTGGCTTGTAATTTGAAACGCACCGTTACGCCTGGCTCTGGAAGGTACGACAATGATTTGGTCAAGAACACCTTTCATTTACAGTGTACATCACATGTAAAAATTGCGATTTCAAGTTCGGTAACCTTTGCCATATTTTGCATTATTTTTTTTACTTCTATGCATGTGAGGGAAGGTTTCTGACTCGTAGCAAGCGCAACTAAGCCTCCTAAGATCTAGGACCAGCGCGCACAATGCCCGAATTATATGTCATAAATCACTTCATATACGACTTAACAAATTTTGTTGACACCATCAGACTGTAGAATAAAAAAAGTTTAATAAAAAAAAGTATTATGACAAGCTGAACTGCGGTGTTAAAAAATGTATATAACATGTTTTATTTATGCTTGCTGTTTTCAACAAATAATCAAGGAATGCTGAAATATATTATTATATTGAGTAAAAGAAACTCACAAGAGCACGATTGTGTGATCAGAATGCAAATAAAACTCCATATACTGAAAACACAGTCATTTATAGCAACATGTCACTTGCAGTAACCGTCACGGCGGCACGACCCTTGGCATGATGGTTGGTGGTAGAGAAGCTCTCTCTCTCTCTCTCTCTCTCTCTCTCTCACACACACACACACACACACACACACACACACAGCATCAGGGGCCGCCGGGTGTGATGGGCGTCGGTCACCTGTGAGCTGCAGGTACACAGGCATGCAGGCGGCGGGCTGGAGGCAGGTGCTTCTTTAATGGCGAAGGATCAGCATGAAAGACGAACACACTGACAGTTTTTTGGACGTAGAACCAGTTAAGTGTTACGTGCAGGGAATGCAAACAGAGGAGCGGTATGAGTCTAACCTTCGGAATGTTTTAGTGAGACTGTTACAAGTTTGAACTTATCTAAGACCAATGATTATATTCACTTCTCGTTATCGATAGTGTAGAATATAAGAAACTAGCTTTTTTTAATTGGGATTTCTAGTCAAGAGAATAATAGTGGAAAAAAAATGAAGAAAAAAGCCTACCTAAGATGTCGGTCCTAACACGGAATTGTTATAATAGGAATATCTAAATTTACGAGAGGTGTCATGAAACCTCTTCTTCTACGGAAACTTAGATTTTTCCGTTTTAAAGTGGACTCGGCTTCCAAAAAACATAAAAGGAGCATAGGAAGCAGCACAAAGTTACAAAGCCTACACGTAACTGGTATGCAGAGAAGCTTGCCTTATTTATCCTTTCTTAAATGAAGACAATACTAAGACAACATTACATCAACATCCTCATCATCATTATCACTCTAGAATTCCATCATAAAAAAGAGACCTCCCTAAGCTACATTCTCTATATACCAGCACCAGAGATACCTGTCTATAAATGTGTAATACAATCATCTCTTAAAACTCTCTACTGACTCTCTTCTAATTTGTTAATACATTCTTAATACAATGATAAAAAACAATACGTACATCAATTACCTATAGCTATTTGCTCGTTTCTGCACCACATCACACATCGGTGGTGGAAAGATGAAATATTATTGGTGATATGAAGAAAAACGATAATGCGATGAATTAATACACCTTCTTACAAGAAACCTCATATGAAAGCAACACGTGATTCATGAGCTTCAGTGCTTGAATCTGTGATTTTTCTCGTGTAAGATAGAATCCAGATTTCCTTTGATGGGAAGCACAAAGGCCAGAGCAAAGGGGGGGAGGGGAGAGGCTGGGGCACGAAGATCCTCATCCTGGGAGCTCAAAAGTGGCCTGAGAGGAAGGAGCAGGAAGAAGCAGGAAAAGGTAAGAAGTAAGGCGGGGAGGGAGAGCAGGGAGGGGCAAGATGGAGAGGGTCTGAGAGGGTTTAGAATTAGATGGAAAGGAGCTATCGTGGTGGTGGGGAGGGGGCGGCGTTGGAAGAAAGGGAGGCAGGGAGGGAAGGACGCAACACCATTATGAGACCTGGAAGGAACCCATCCCGGATCTCATTAATTACGAGTCGCTGGGAGTGATGACGGCGGGCTGAGGTGCGGAAGAAAAATGGCACAAGGTGATGCAGAGAGCTAAGGAATAATGGAAGGAGCGCAACAAAGCCTCCCACAATACTCTTTATGCATCGCCCGCACTTCCAGACATTCACACACTGATACAAGCCCGTGAATGGTGTGGGGTAAGATGCGTGGCTGTGTCTGTGTGTGACTTGTGTATCTTTTCGCTGCCATGGCTGTAATTAAAGGATTCAGTAGCATTAGACTGATGTGCACCGGGCGGGTTATCTCTGTCTATAATGAGACTGAAATAATTATACAACTCATCACGGGGAATATTATTTCTTTTGGAGGAAAACAATACGCTTTATTTAGAGGTATTTGCAAGATAACTATTAAACTGATATATCCTATGGTTTAATAGTCTGTGTAAATATTATACAATTTTAGTGTTATCTGCAATTCACATGTACCTGGACCTTTTATGTCATACGAATATTAACCATAGAAACAGCTGCCAAACATTATTACAATTATTCAAATTTCTGCTAATGACACATTCCAGTATTCTTAATCAACTTCTTGACGCAACAAAACAGTTTTTAAAGGACACAGTTGTCTCCTCTTATGGTTGCCTTTCTCTTCTGACAGTCGAACACTTACAGTAAAGTATCTGTAGAATTATAAAAACTCATATCTTATGAAAAAAAAAATAATCCAGTTCGACTTATTTTCTAAAGTTAGAAGAACTCTGGCCAGGGACAAGGAAAACTAATAGAAAAAAGAAAAAAAAACAAAAACAGAAAACAAGCTAGTGCCTAAAGAAGACAGTTCCAAGCCAAACTCAGAACGACCAGAAGTGTTCGAAATACGACTGAATATGAAAACATTGGTATATACTTCCTTCGTTAACGCTCTCTTTGACACACTGCATCCATACCAACATACAAAGGGAGACTGGAAGGAAGAAAACACGAAAATTCTTGTTGCTTCTATTACCACAATCCTTCCCTGGTTTATTATTCAAGATTACATTAATTCTTCTTTCATGTCCTGAACTTATAAAGAGACGTGTGTGTGTGTGTGTGTGTGTGTGTGTGTGTGTGTGTGTGTGTGTGTGTGTGTGTGTGTGTGTGTGTGTGTGTGTGTGTGTTGCTATAAACGTATCATACTGCTTACTCTTTAATTTTGTGACTACTTTGTTATTTATTCATTTATTTATTTACTTATTTATTTTTTTTGTGAGGCGAGTGAAAGCTGTGGCTGCGTGTGGTGGATTTGGCGAGGCGTTCATGTTAAAGCAGAACAGTGAGGTTGAGAGAGAGAGAGAGAGAGAGAGAGAGAGAGAGAGAGAGAGAGAGAGAGAGAGAGAGAGAGAGAGAGAGAGTATTGTTTGTGCTATCATTATCATTGCCAGTTTTATCACTATTGCTTTTGTCTTCGTCGTCGTAGTCGTATTATTATTATTATTATTATTATTATTATCATTATTATTATCATTATCATTATTATTATTATTATTATTATTATTAGTAGTAGTAGTAGTAGGGGCAGTAACAAATAGTCATAAATGTTTCCCCCTCTTATTCCTTTCAACTCCACAGGAATTTCCAACTCCACGCCACACTCCAATCTCCTTCTCGCACCAACAACAACACAACACCATAAAAACTTACACACACACACACACACACACACAGAGCGAGAGAGAGAGAGAGAGAGAGAGAGAGAGAGAGAGAGAGAGAGAGAGAGAGAGAGAGAGAGAGAGAGAGAGAGAGAGAGAGATGGATGGGGGGGAACAACTGGCGAGGTAGAAGTAGGGGGGAAAGGTCTGAAATCCAACACTCCTAAGAGAAAATGAGGCGAAGGACACTTTATCAAGCACCAAGGGGAAGGCAAAATATTTTATATTTTTTTCTGTGCACCGCCAATCACTCACTGTCGCGAGAACACACACACACACACACACACACACACACACACACACACACACACACACACACACACACACACACACACACACACACACACACACACACACACACACAGGCACATTATATCACATTTTCTCCGTTACAACTAGCTTAACCCCTTCAGTACTGGGGCGCATTTTTACCTCGATTTTGTGCACGATTAGATAATTTTCATTGAGATTAGCAAGGATCTATAGAGGTCAGGAGATTAATGGGTAGTCTTCACTATTTTAATCTCAAGATAAGATTCTGAAGCTGTATAAAATCACCAAATAGTAACCAGAATCAATTTGTAAACGTGTCATTATACTGCAGAAGTTAATGGTCCAGTTTACATATGATTATTCTGAAAGAGGCTAGACGTTGAGTAAAACGGGATGCTCACTCAAGGAGGCAAAAATAAGTACTGCTGGATGTGGAAGTAGTTTGAGTTGAGTTAGGATAGGTTAAGATAAGTTAGATTTGATGAAGCTAGTTTAGACTCGTTAGTGAAGGTATTTAATAGTAGTAGAGACAGATATAAGTAGCTGGTGAAGTGTACATTTAAATTGATTTAGGTTAAGTTCGGTTTGGTTATGTTAAAGGGTGACAGTGATTAATAATAGTATATCTTGGACAGCTGGAGGTGAAGGGCTAAGAGGGTTTGCCAGGTAACAAGTGATTTGTCAAGTTAACGTTGACAGGAAGGAGAGGAGAGTTACTAAAGCACCAGGTGTTGTTGTTGTTGTTGTTGTTGTTGTTGTTGTTGTTGTTGTTGTTGTTGTTGTTGTTGTTGTTGTTGTTGTTGTTGTTGTTGTTGTTGTTGTTGTTGTTGCTGCTGCTGCTGTTGTTGTTCTTGCGGTGGTGATAGTGTGTGTAGTACCATTGGAAGTGTAAGTTTGAATGTCATATGGTGTTAGTTTTGTTGATGTTATTAAGTGAATGGTTTTGGTGTTGCTGATTCAATATGTGGCTGTGTTTGTACTGATGATTAATATGGTTTTGGTGGTGGTGTGAATGAGAGATGTTCACGAAGCTGCTAGTGATGGTCTTTTCCACAAGGTTATGGTGGTGTTAGTGTTGAAGGTAGTGAGAAGTGGTGTGAATGTGAGTCAGAAATGTTGTGGATAAAGGTAAATAATGTAGATGTGTGTAGGTGTGAGTGAGTGGCGGTGGTGGTGTGAATGGTGGCTTGGGTGTGGCTGATGGGGGCACTGAAGGTTCGGTCAAGCGTCACTCCTACTACACGCTTGATCACACCCAGGGAGCGAAGTAAATACAGACCAATTAGTGTTAATTCTACCCTGGCTGCTAAAGGGACGCGAGCCACCACGGCACAGCGGATACTGGTGCTACCGTGCTTGGCTATCATCTGCCTTGTAATGTCGCTTACTGCCACGCGAAACACAAAGAAAAAGGAAAAACAAACATAAGTGAATTCATTTGTCCTTGTAAGCCTGTGAATGCAATGGTGTAATATGTAGTTCTCAGTAAGAGATGTATATACTAGGTTTGAAGAGTCTTCCCCGTGTGTGTGTGTGTGTGTGTGTGTGTGTGTGTGTTTCACTGTTTGATCTGCTGCAGTCTCTGACGAGACAGCCAGACGTTACCCTACGGAACGAGCTCAGAGCTCATTATTTCCGATCTTCGGATAGGCCTGAGACCAGGCACAAACCACACACCGGGACAACAAGGTCACAACTCCTCGATTTACATCCCGTACCTACTCACTGCTAGGTGAACAGGGGCTACACGTGAAAGGAGACACACCCAAATATCTCCACCCGGCCGGGGAATCGAACCCCGGTCCTCTGGCTTGTGAAGCCAGTCCTCTAACCACTGAGCTACCGTGTGTGTGTATTTACCTAGTTGTATTTACCTAGTTGTAGTTTTACAGGGCCTGGGCTTTATGCTCGTGTGGTCCCGTCTCCATATCTACACTTATCCAATTTTTCTTTAAAACTATGTACACTCTTTGCTGATACCATTTCCTCACTCAAACTGTTCCAAGTCTCAACACATCTTTGCGGGAAACTAAATTTTTTAACATCTCTCAGACATCGTCCCTTCCTTAGTTTCTTACTATGCGATCTTGTGTTTCTAAAGTCATATTCTTCTCTCAGGATCAGTTTCTCATTATCCACTTCATCCATTCCGTTAATCAATTTATAAACTTGTATCAGATCCCCTCTCTCTCTTCTGTGTGTGTGTGTGTGTGTGTGTGTGTGTGTGTGTGTGTGTGTGTGTGTGTGTGTGTGTGTGTGTGTGTGTGTGTGTGTGTGTGTGTGTGCTTGTGTGTGTGGGCGTGAGCAAAAGACCACCATATTCATAACCATAGTCACCACAGTCACCATCAACACCACATTCATTTCCTTGCGTTTGGTAAATGCTGTTCGCTTCATGCCAGCCGCCGCCGTGACAGACACACACTGCACCCAGGAAGAGGTTCAGGCACCATGACAAGACTCGCGTGGATCAAGCAAAGTATAGTGATGGTGAAATAATTTCTTTGTAGATATCGAAGAAACGTTGTGTGCTGGATGGAAGGAGCGAAGAGAGACAAAGGGAGATAGACAGAAACAGAGCAATGGTTTAAGCTAGAAAGAAGGGAGAAAAAAGTGTAGTGTTGCTCAGAGCTGGATGGCGTTGCCTCCGACCTTCGGCTGCAAACAAAATTGACAAACACGCGTCAAAAGCTCAATTTCTTTTTCACCAGGAAGTAACCTTTTTCTTTTTTTTATAGTGAACATGGAAATAATTGAATGCTTGTAAAAATAAGGGAAAGAAAAGCATTAAAGGATAGAGGCAAGAGCAAGAGGAGACATGAAGGTCGTGAAGTGAAAGGAGTGAGAAGGATGAGGAAGGACAAGGAAAGAGAGGCAAACACGAAGGAAGAGAATATAACAGATGAAAAAGAAAGAGTTAGGTATATGAAGAAGGCAGAGAAAAAGGAATGCAAGAGAATTAAGATAAAAGACAGTAAATACGAAAAGAAGAAGACAACTACGAACGAGAGAAGACTTGGGGGCGAAAAAAGACAGATGGGAGGTAGGAACAAGGAATAAAATAGCATCGAGTGAACGAAAAGGAAGTGACAGAAGCAGCAATGGAAACAGAGAAGGCAAGGGCACGCCGTTAACTGCTTCGATACTTGGAAACATTTTTACCATGAGATTTGTGTACGATTAGACCATTTTATATGCATTAGGAAGGGTATATGGAAGTCAGAAGATTAATGCCCAGTCTTCACTATTTTAATGCCTCACAAGAGTTTCTGAAGCTGCATAAAACTACCAAATAGTAAGTAGAATAAATACGGAAACAGGCCATGGTACTGAAGGGGTTAAGGAAGCCACTGTTGTTTTTCCCAGTACATTAGGGCGCCGCGGACTCCTGCATCGATCGCGTTTTACCATCATCATCATTTCACGTCCTCTCTCAGTCGTCTCTGCAGCAAGTCAATATATTCCCCCGCCGCCGCATCAGACTTACGGCTCCTCGTCTGTCTTGTTCTTGCCTTCTGTCCCTGGTTTCCTTCCTGTATCGCCACTGCTTCCATCCTTCTCTCCTTCCTTCCATCTCTCTTCATTCTTCTCTTCTTGTTCTTGTCTCCCCCTTTCTCCTTTGCTTTTCGTTGAATTACTTGTTCTTCTATCCCTCACATCTTTCGTCTTCTCCCTCCCTCTCACTGTGCCTTCCTCCTTCTTTATCTCTCTCTCTCTCTCTCTCTCTCTCTCTCTCTCTCTCTCTCTCTCTCTCTCTCTCTCTCTTCACTCTTATCTCTGACTTTTATCTCCTCGCTTTGGTTTTTATTTCCTGCATGTGTCCATACATCATTCCCTCTTTTGTTCCCATCCATCATCATCTTTCTTCCCCATTTCCCTTTGCTCTTTATCACGGCCAATTCTTCTGTCTTTTTTTTGTATATCGTTATCAACTTCCTTACCATCTCTCTCTCTCTCTCTCTCTCTCTCTCTCTCTCTCTCTCGTCGGGAATGCCTTCTTCCTTCCCTCCTTTCCTCCCTCCCGTCTCCTTTTATCGCTATTCTCCTCACGTCGGCTTTTTGTCTCCACCGTGACCACCGCCTGTCCTGCCCGCGTCCCTTCCTCCCGGCCCGGCCAGCCCACCACCCAGGCGCTCACGATAAGCAGCTCGTCACTCTTTGTCTGTTTCCGCCGCAGCAAAATGCCACTTGCTAATTAACGTCATCGATCCGCAGATTACGAGAGGAGAGGAAATAGGAACACTCACCCCACTTACACACACACACACACACACACACACACACACACACGTCTTTTAATATGCTTTGAGTTTGTTGTTCTGAACTTTGTCTCTATTGGTGAGTGTGGTTTTTCTTACTTCTTTATAGCTATTTTGATGTATTTTCTTCGTTCTTTCCACACATGCGTTATGGTGAGGCCTGTCATTTCTATACACAATGGAGGAAGATCCAGCAATATCAAATACTGAAGGAAAATAAGGCCAGCTATTTCTCTTCCCATGAGAGAGAGAGAGAGAGAGAGAGAGAGAGAGAGAGAGAGAGAGAGAGAGAGAGAGAGAGAGAGAGAATTGAGGTTTGACCATTTATAAACACCTCAATACAAGCAAATTCGTCACTTCTACCCTCAAAAAAGCCACCTCATGTTCGTAAATCACAATGTTCACTTAACTTTTTATTTCCTTACTTCCCCGAGCTCGAATGTGAGATAGTGATGTGGTGAGGCAATGGTGTGAAGATAATACGCTTCCTGGTGGTAGTGTGAGTGATGACACCCATTTAGCACGAGCTCTACTGTGGGTAAAACCAGCTGTAGTCTCTGAGATGAATGCCGGGAGATAGTGTGGCAGTCCTGTGTGTGTGTGTGTGTGTGTGTGTGTGTGTGTGTGTGTGTGTGTGTGTGTGTGTGTGTGTGTGTGTGTGTGTGTGTGTGTGTGTGGAGAGGAACTGAATGATAAACTGAAGGAGGAAAGGAGAGCAAGAGAGTGATGAAAGATTGTTTGGCAGAACTGATCGACTGACTGACTGACTAACTTTCTGATTGACTGATTGAACGAATGACTAACGATCTGATTGACTGACTAACTTTATGGCTAACTAACTTAATTGACTGAATAAATTATTAACCTTCTGAGAGGCTCACTGGCTGAATGACTAACTTTCTGATTGAGTGACTGAATAAATTACTAACTTTATGAAAACCGAGTGAATAACTATCCGAACGATTAACTTCCTAACTGAATGACTAGCTATGGTTGACTGACTGACTACATGGCTTACTTTCTGACGGACTGACTGAATAACAAACTTCCTGATTTACTAACTAACTGACTGAGTTCTTCAGTGAACAGAAACATATGTAATCACTTCAATAAATGTAAAGAATATAGTGAAGCACTCTTGTGTGTTTTGAGGCTGGGAAATGGTGAGAATCATCTAAGCAACAATACTGAATCTCCGAGTGTTGCTCCCTTTCTTGGTGAAATGTTTGGGCAACTCTTGAGCGATGGCACCCCAGGGAGGAACCTTGAGTTATGGACCTCTGATGAACGCATGGCGGGTCCGAAGGCTGGAGGCTCAAGCGGCGAGGAGTGGGAGGTGGGTAATGTGATCATGTCTTGTACTGGCATTTGGTTGGTTGTGTCTTGGCTGGTGTGAGGTGTATATTCTGTTTGCTTAAATTGGTAATGTTGCCCATGGTCTTGCTGTTGCTATTTGTTGAGTTTGTTTCTATGTAATAAATTTCACATACAAAGATGCCCCAATGGAAGTGTAATGCAAAACACGCTATTCTTCTCTTATGATGAAGTGAAGTGAAGTGAAGGAAGCCAAACAAGTGAACCCAACCGAACCGAACCAAATCGAGCTAAACCTTACCGAAATGAATGTAACCTAACCAAAACCTAAACCGAAGTGAAAGTTACCTAATCTAACCGAACCGAGCCGAACTAAGCCGAATTAAACTTGGGTGAGCCACACTAAAATTATCTCCATTATATAACGTAACCGAATCTAAAAGAACCGAAATATAGCATAAAACGAAGATGAGAGAGAGAGAGAGAGAGAGAGAGAGAGAGAGAGAGAGAGAGAGAGAGAGAGAGAGAGAGAGAGAGAGAGAGAGAGAGAGAGAGAGAGAGAGAGAGAGAGAGAGAGAGAGAGAATCACTGTATGGACGCTGCTTATGTTGACAGGTAAATACAGACAGATTGAATGGTAAATTGAAAAAGAGAGGGGGGAGGGAATGAGTGATGGAGGATGGTTTGGTAGGAGAGTGATCGACTGACTGAATGACAGAATGAATGAATGAATGACTTTTTGACTGGATGACTGACGTATTGACTGGCTGACTAACAAATTGACTGCCTTACTTATCTTTTTGACTGACTGACTGACTGACTGACTGACTGAATACCTAATTTCTTGACTGCTGAAGTGACTGACTGACTAACTAACTAACCGAATGACAAAAGAAATCCTCTCTCCTGTTTCTGTCCAATCTTTCCAACAATACCTTTCCTAGAATCCTCCTCTTTCCTATCTCCCTTCCATCTTCCTTCTTTCCTTTTCCTCAAGCCACTCCACCCACACAATACCTTCCTTTAAATCTCCTCTCTCAACTCCCTCCTCTGGCTGTCTGCACTTTACTGCCCTTACCTTCCCATCTCCTCCTCCTCCTGCTCCCACTACATCCATTTTCTTCAGACTACCCATGTGCTTCCTCCTCAGCCAGCCACCTTCGTTCGTATACCAGACTGATGTATTGCCACACTCTCCCTCCC
Source organism: Portunus trituberculatus (assembly GCF_017591435.1). Taxonomy (NCBI): domain Eukaryota; kingdom Metazoa; phylum Arthropoda; class Malacostraca; order Decapoda; family Portunidae; genus Portunus; species Portunus trituberculatus. The sequence continues at coordinate 21,220,668 of NC_059271.1, read as the reverse complement.
ATTGGCGGCCAGAGTTTACAAGAAAGCAGAGCGAAACTTTTCCTTGCTCGGTGATCTTAAGGAGAGTTTGATGAGGAAGGAAGGCGAATAATTAATCAGGAAGGCAATAAAACAAGGAACAGAGACAGTTAATGACCGGAGAAGGAGAAACAGAGGAGGAGGAGGAGGAGGAGGAGGATGGAGACAGTGGTGGATGAATGTGGCTAGGTTAAGGAGGAAGCGAGGGAGGGATAGGTTAAAGAGGAGGAGACAAAGGAGAGGAATGTGGGTGAATGGGAGAATGCAGTGAAATATGAAGGTTGTAGACAGGAAGAGAAGGTGATGGTGAAGGAAGAGGTGGAGGACTAGGACAAAGAAGAAGAGGACATGAAAGAGACGGAGAAGAAGAAGTATGAAGAAATGAAAGGAAGAAAAAGCAAAACCATAAATGAAGTGAAGTAAAAAGATGAAGAGAAAGATGAAGACGAGAAGGAGAAGGAGGAGGAGGAAGAGGAGGAGGAGGGAGAATAAAAGAATAAAAAAGAAAGAAATGACAAAGAAATTGAAGAGAGAAAAATGCTGGAGTGGAATGGGAGAAAATAACAATAAGGAGGAAGAAAAAGAGGAGTAAGGTGAAGGGAGGAGGAGGAGAGATAGAAAGACAAAAGGTAAAAAGAAAAGAAGGAAACCACGAAGGAATGGAGGAATGAAAAATAGAGGAATGGACTGGGAGAGGATGATAAAGAAGAAGAGGAGGAAGAGAGCAGGAAAAGGAGGAGAGAGAGAGAGAAGAGAAGAGAAGGGGTCATGCTTGAAGGGGAGGTGCTCGAGTGTCCTCCCAAATTATTCACTTTCCTGAATGTGTCTCGCTTCTACTCGTTTAATACTCCTCCTCCTCCTCCTCCTCCTCCTCCTCCTCCTCCTCCTCCTCCTCCTCTCCTCTTCCTCCTCCTCCTCCCCTTCTTGCTCCTTCCTCTTCCATTGCAATTTCAAGCGTTTTGCTTCACACGCTTTGGTTCAATTACCCGGACTCAACAAACTTCGGAGCTTCGACTCAAAACAACATCAGCAAAACAAAACACGAACACTGTCCCCCTTTGATGATAGTATTGTAATAATAATAATAATAATAATGTTCGATACGGCGCCGACAAGTAACAATCACAACTCTTTCTGTTGCCTTCTCCACTGCAATTATTACAATTTCTCTTACAAACATCCTTAAGAATTGCATTAATCTCGTAGATATTCTCGCATCAAAACGGATTTCACTTCAAACATCATCCACTATATCTTCATAACGTATTACAACATCTGAACCCGGTGCTTTATTTCTCCGTAAATCTCATACGTAGTACGTACAATATTACCCCTTTTTCCCAGCTACCCGTATATAAGGATGACCTTTACTTGGTACATGAATGCAAGCAACCACATGACGTACCACCAAATATATTACCATACACATATAATTACCAGACTCCGTTCAACAAAATGACAACGTAACACCACCGAAATATAATGACAAATATTGATATCTCCACACAAGTGACTTCCCTCAAATAATCTCTTTCTCTTGGTACCCATACATGGAACCACGTTAACTTCGTACACAATTACACACTAGTAAATATGTTATGTAACTTATTCGTCAGAGCAACACACATGCACATACGTAGGTAGCCGTATACAAATTCCCTTACTCATAGATGAAAACGCAAGTATATAACGACGTCATTATGAACCAAAGTACAACCACATAAACCATAATAAACTAATACCACATAATACCTAAACCTCCTATCATGCTTCTTCCTCCATTCTAATTTACCTCAAAGACTGCATTGCAACTTATAAGCTCCACTTACTGGTTATATATGAAGTACAAAACGCCGCCCTCAGCTATGCAGCCGAGGGTGGCCCGCTTAGAGCCGCGGTTGTCCTCTCTGCTTCCTCTCTCCTCTCTCTCTCTCTCAAACCTCTACAATTTCCCTTCAGGAACTTATGGGGGCGTGTCTTGACCCACACAACACGCCCCTCAGAATGTACCATTCACCAATCAAGTACAAGCTCAAATGAACTCCACGTGTGGTACGAACAACATCCAAGACGACAACACTACCACCGGATGTTTAAGCATACTTCCATAATAATAATAATAATAATAATAATAAAGATAATGATAATAATGATGATTTTAAGTCTATTCATATTCACAGTTTTCTTTTTCTTTTTCTTTATTTTCAAGTTCATCAGATCTTTATGAAAAGTGAGAAAATCATATGCGTTATTAAACTTTCCGGTATGTTTTTTTTTTCAAGAGTTTGGTTGGGAGAGAGAGAGAGAGAGAGAGAGAGAGAGAGAGAGAGAGAGAGAGAGAGAGAGAGAGAGAGAGAGAGATGTGCACTACCTATCTCTCAGTCTATTTATCTGTTTATCTTCATACCTACCTATCTCTCAATCTATCTGTCAAAGGGACGCGAGCCACCACGACACCCACACCATTTTTCACTACCCTTTAACACAAACACTACCATAACCTAACCTAACCTAACCTAACCAACTACCTACATACATACCTTCCTTAACCGTCTACTCACCACCCCACCATATCTACACGTCTAAAAAGATAATACATATATTCCTTTACCTTTTCCCTTTCCCTGCTGAAGGCACACAAGCAAAGCAATTACCAGTTTTTTTTTCCAGGTGACCGCAATATACAGATGGCGCCAAGCTAGGCAGCACAGCACCTCCTCGCCTTTAGTAGCTGGGAGGGGTGAAGCGACAAACACCTTTAGTAGGAATCACTCGAGCACGCGCCAGCCAATTGTCTCCACTCAGGGTGACAAGGGATTTAAAGGTCTCCCGGTCACCTGCCTTGATTAGATTCATGTTTTAGGTGCCTTCTCTGCTATAACTGTGCGTGTAGTTGTGTGTATGACTGTCAAGTGGTTTCGGATTGTCTATGATTTGAATTGGGAATGTGGGAATGTGTCTTTGGTTTATATATATGCTCTGTTGATGTGTGAATTATTTGTAATGTGTATGTGTGTATGTGTTATTTTTAGTGCATTCATCTGCCTGTGTGTGTGTGTGTGTGTGTGTGTGTGTGTGTGTGTGTGTGTGTGTAGATGTTTTAGTGGTGTTGCATATGATTGGTGAAAGTGAGGGATGTTTCGATGGAGTGATGAAGGGTCAGGAAGTGATGGTGAGTGGTGATAGGTGAGGATATGTTAATGGTGGTAAAGTGGTGAAGTGGTGAAGTAGAGAGGCGGCTATTGAGAAAGGTGTGTAATGGTGATTTAGTAAAGGGATGATGATGAGAAAGTGATGAAGGATTGATGGAGTTGAAAGATGGATGTGAGTGATGATGATGATGATAATGATATTGATGTGCTCATAATTGGTGACATAGGTGAATGGTAACGATAAAGTAAGAGTGATGACAATGATGATGATATTGGTAGTGATGGCTTGAAGTAGTGATGTCTAGAGATGAAGATGCATGATGTGGTGATATATGGCGTTGGGTAATGATGATGGTGGCGGTGAGGGTATGGCGGCACGAAAGGGTGATGGATGTGATGATGGATGCGAGGCGATGATGAATAAGTGTCTGGGTGTATTGAATGTTTTGCAAGTCAGCAGAGGCACAGAGACGATAAGGTTCCAATATGATCGATCTTTTTAAAATCCCGAGACATCTTGAACTGTTGAACCGTATGGGGTTATAAACAGTCTTCAACTCTTATCCTCTTCGTTAAAATATTGCAATGAACACCTTAAGTCATGTTCTTTGTTCAGACATTATTTTTAATCCCTTACCTCTTATGTTCTTTGTTTGGCAATATTTAAAATATTGTTATAAGTCGTTTCCATGGAGATAAACAGGAGAAAATGAGTTTTGTCTTTCCTGGGTGACATATCTCGTAGATGGTAAAGTATGTCTGAAGAGTTGCTTGTGATTATGGAAAATTGGCTAGTAATGGAAGAATGTCAGGTTGTTTGATGCAGTACACAAGACACAACCTTGAACTAATTTCCTAAGTTTTCTAATACATCATGTTTCGTTATCATCATCACAGTCATCCTCTTCTTCCTCCTCCTCTCACCACCATATATTTAACAATGAAAATGAATGCATTAGTATAATTTTGTGTCATGAAGGTAGTGATTGGGATGTGAACTGATGGTGAAAGTGGTGGTGGTGGTGGTGGTGGTGGTGGTGGTGGTGGTGGTGGTGGTGGCGGCGGTGGTGGCAGTGGTGGTGGTGGTGTTGGTGGAGATGGTAGTGGTGGTGGTGGCGATGGTGGCAACGGCAGATTCAAGGGAAGGTCAACGAGGAAGAAAGGTTTCATCCCACCTTTAATTCCTGCCAGGTGAGCATCATGGTTTCCAAGGTGATGATACCACAAGGAGACGAGGAGGAGGAGAACAATTATTCACCTCCATCTCCACTCCTGAACACCTTCCCTCCTTCATTTACGTATTTTTATTCTCTGCAACTTCTTCCTTCACCTTTTACATTCTCACAGTCTCCAACTTCCCTCTTCTTTCATTTCCTTCCCTTCACCTCCACTTTCATGTATTCCATCTCCTCACTTTCATTCTCTTTGTCTCTCTCCCTCAAACCTTTTTCTTCTTCCTCCTATATATTCTCAGTACACTCAAACTTTCTCCTTAGTTCCTTTCTTTCCTTCCTTCCCCTCGCCTCCTCCTTCATATTCTGTCTAGATCCTCTCACTCCCCTACTCTTCGTCTCTTTCCCTCAGTCTTTTTTCTCCCATCTATCACTGTCCTCCTTTGTTCTTTCTTAAGCTTTCTTTGTCTGTGCTTTTTCCCAGGCTTTTCCTCTTACCTTTTTCCTCGGTCTTTCATTTCCCTCTATTCTTGTCTTCTATTCCGCCCCTCCCTCCCTTTCTCTCTCTATCTTTTTAAACCACCATAACCTGCTATGCCTCATCTCCTAACCTCTCGGTTCATTACATTCTTGAACAAATTGTTTCGTCGAGCATTAGATTTATGTGCGTCGAGATGATCTGGCAAGGCTGACGAGGAATGCGAAATGAGGGATGTGTCTCACTACGGACCACGGCCTGCAAACACCTTCACCAAAGTCATCAGTGTCAGGTGTTTCAAGTATAAACATAATCTCTTTATGTATTGCTCTTCTCTTTCAGGTTGTATCGTATTAGGATTATCAATACCGTACCTTTGTGAGAAACTACATTACCAAGAGTCGTCTTAAATATTCTCCTTTTCATGTTTTGCGCTTTCCTTTCTAGTAATGTTGTAGTAAAAATAACAATGTATCGTTACGAAACTGGATTGCCTAATGATATCTTTAATGTTTTAGACCTTCTACTTTAGTCTGGCTGGTGCTGGTCTCGTGAGGACCAACATTATTTCTTCTTGCTTGTGTTTCCTTTGTGTTCCTTTGAGTCTTCGCTGTAAATATGAAAGCAATTTTCATCTTTAATATTTTACGTCTTTAGCTTAAGTAGTACGGTGTATCACATTCTCGTAAGGGCGAAAAGATCTCTTGAAGATTGTGTTTCCTTTGTGTTCCTTCGTTACTCCTCGCCGTAAATTGAATAGTGAATTGCAATGAACAAAGCCAAAAGCACCTACTTAAATTTAGCAGGATCATTTATAGACTTGACGTAAGGATATATATATAACAGTATCAAAAATATCACAATTTGTTTTAAGATGCGTCACGAGGTCTCTGTTGTCATAAATAATGCACGCAAGAAAAGAGAGAAAAGATGTTTGGTGTCTGACGTCGGGCTGAGGGCACGGACATGCAGGTGGCGCCTTGTGGAGTCCGCAGAGTTTAAAGTGGCTGGAGTGTGCGTGGCAGGAATTGAGTGAAAAAAATAATGCGGCTCCGAGTGTCAATGAACACGTGGCGTATATACGTTCTGGAAGAAAAATCTTTGATACATTTTGTTTTACTTCCTGAGTGACATTGTGCTTCTGTAAAATTCTATCATGTTCTCTCTCTGTAATATTCTAACATGTTCATACTCAGCGACCCCGTTGGTGCGGCGATTAACACATCTTTCAGTCTCAATTTCACTACGGCGATTAACACACCTTTCAGTCTCAATTTCACTACAATACAACGACATGTTCTAGCATTACTAATAAAAGTTATTCACGTAAAGTTTTGGAAACCATCTATATACTTTCATTAACAGAGGTATGTACGATTCGACCCATTCAGTAATGAAGACACCTTCAAAACTTGACTTGGTTTGCCATAATACAGTTAATAAGCTAAGAGAATCAGTAACTCCAATATATATAGTCCCTAGAAAATAAGAAGTCTCATACCCAACCAGACAACCCTTTATTAACACTTGGAATGTAATAAAATGAACAATGTAATACTGAAAGAATAAAAGATTTCCTAAAAGCAAATTGATGCCACATTAAAAAAAAAAAGCGAACCCTCTCCCTGCCCAGCAAATTCAGAATCAACCCTGGAGATATTTACTAATCTAGCCACTGTCACCTGTTGGATAATCATTTCCGCCCTTTCCTTCGCGAACTGACACCAGAGAGAGCCTTAGATACTATTGTCCCTCATAAAAAGAAGAAAAAAACTTCCGATAACCGCAGATCGCTACTTTTGTTTAAAATTCAAGAGGCGAGGTTGAACAGAGACTTATGCAAGAGTGTGAGGTGGAGCTGCGTGGGGTCTGGGTGGGGGCTGGATGTGGACTGTACGTTTCCCCACCAGCCCACACGCACCGCCCCGCCCCGCACAGCAGCACGTGGTGGCGCGTCACTTGTCACCGGGTACACCTTTCTGGTTCTGCTTTAAAAATATACTAAAGCCTTGAAGAATGTTGCCAGTCGTCATAATACTTTCTCTCTCTCTCTCTCTCTCTCTCTCTCTCTCTCTCTCTCTCTCTCTCTCTCTCTCTCTCTTGCCTTTTGCAGGTTTATTTTCTGGTCATATTTTGTTAATGTTGATGTAGTGGACGGCAACAACAGTAAATAAATGAATATATAAATAGATAGATGTAAATACAAATGTGTGTGTGTGTGTGTGTGTGTGTGTGTGTGTGTGTGTGTGTGTGTGTGTGTGTGTGTGTGTGTGTGTGTGTGTGTGTGTGTGTGTGTGTGTGTGTGTGTGTGTGTGTGTGTGTGTGTGTGTGTGTGTGTGTGTGTGTGTGTGTGTGTGTGTGTGTGTTTGGCTGCTGTAAAAGACCAGTTATGGCCGTAGGATCTGCAAGTTATAGGCGGGGAAGGAACTATTGCTAGATTTATACTGGAAGGCTAACAATAACAGGGGCACTAAACTCACATATTGCCTTACAGACTCACAAAGAGCAATTGACAATATATATAAAATCATCAGAAAGAAAAAATGTATGTGTAGATTACCGAGAAAAATCCAATATGCATCGTGAGAAGAGAGAGAGAGAGAGAGAGAGAGAGAGAGAGAGAGAGAGAGAGAGAGAGAGAGAGAGAGAGAGAGAGAGAGAGAATGAAAATAAAAACAAGATTAACGAACCACATAATTTCGCTAAATCTTTCCTCCGTTGTCCTTCATCAAGCAGGTCTCCATGTCAGCATCTCTCAGAGGAAGGCAAGGAAGCAACAGTAAGTGTCAGTCAGATTAAGTATTCTCCTCCTCCTTGTCTTAGTCTTGCTCTTCTTCCTCTTCCTCTTCCTCATCACCATTACTCAACATCATAACCATTGTCACTACCGGCTTTGCAACACTATCATCATCATCATCACTCCGCAACAGGTGTAAGGTGGAGGGTGCAGGGCGCAAGGACTCATCAAAGACACATCCAAGGCTTCATTATAGTTGGAATGAGACACAAAACAGGAGATGATTCGATAAGGAATGTGAAGTGAGATCATTTGCATATCCAGAGTAAGAGAAAGGGTACTGATATTACTTTGGCTACTAGTGTTTCCCTCTAAGCTCACATGTTATTGGAAGGAGGAGAGTAAATGAATATATGGTAGCAATGGATGCGTAAATAAAGAGGATGTTAATGCCTCCAATACGCCAAATATCTTTCAAGAACCTCATCCAATCTTGTATTGTATTCGAGAACAAAATAACAGTTGTTTTAATAAAATACGATTTTTTTTCTATTCTTATTTGCTTCTATTTTTAGCAATTTAGTTTATTCTTTGTTTTTCTTATACCAAATGTTTGTTAACTGGTGCAGGTTTAGAGCATGATTCGAAAGACACCATTAGAACACAAGAAGTAATCAAGCAGATCAGTTTTATTTTTACCCATTGCAGTCACTTTGAATTACTTTAAGTCAGGTAGCATGCATCATACTATCACTAAAAACCAAAATGTATGTACGTATACTGAAGATACCAGGAATATTAATGTCCTTATAATTGGTGGTTAGATTCAGCCTTGGAAGCATCTTGGGTGGGAAGCACCATCATAGCCACCACCGCTATCTCCACCACCATCACCATCACCAAGACAACAGGTGCCCCCAACGATGCTCGCTGCCTGCAATAGAAGCCATAACCCAACTTCAAAACCGCAAAGACACGTCACACTAACAAGGAGGCGACGGAAAACAAACACAGTCCTGAGCAAGGCAAAAATACACACCGCGGTATCATGCACACTGCAAACGCGAAGCAAATATACACATGACATCATTAAAATTAAACACACACACACACACACACACACACACACACACACACACACACACACACACACACACACAACTTCCCAAATCTCTTCAGAGGTTACGATCACAGTCACTGGAGGTCTCTGTCTGCGTAAACATAAACACGTCCATTGGTGTGTATATACGAGGCGGCACGACAGCCAACCGTCTTCCTAATGCATATATATACCAGTAAAAACAGGAGACTCCATCATAGCGGAGAGAAATAAGGGAAGGGGTGGTCTGACAGTCTTGAGAGAGAGAGAGAGAGAGAGAGAGAGAGAGAGAGAGAGAGAGAGAGAGAGAGAGAGAGAGAGAGAGAGAAGTATGACTCATTCTCTTCCTCCTCTGAGTCTCAATATATTTGGCTCACGAGAACAGCTGTGAATGTTGCTGCCTTTTTTCCATTATTTCATTGCTTCGCCACGGGGTGTGTACATTATACCCATTGGAGGAACAACTACGCATCCTTTCATCTCTGTAGGTGTTGTGGAATCTACAGTCTACACTGATCCTTGCCTGGTGGTGCGGACTGTTGAGGCGGCAATGAAATGTGGGCCAATGAATCGAGGAGTGTGCTGTTGTAGATATGATTTCTGTGATAAGTGTTGAAGTCCTCCCACTCTTACTTCTTTTGTATAATTTTCTGTCCCTTTTATTTAATTCTTTGTTGTTATTACCATTGCTATAATTTTTCTTGCTGTTAGATTCTTTACATTCTTTTTTTCGTATTTACCCTCTTACCATAAATCAAAGTTCCTTCTCTGTTGGAAGTTTAGCCCCAAAAAAAGTAATTTACCGCAGAAACGGGAGTTATACTATTGGCGCTAAGAAAGGCGCAAGACAACCAGTATCGCGGGAGTGGTAAGACTGTGTTATAACCATCCGTTGAAAAAAATAATCATGCCAAAGACACATGTCACAAGTGCATCGTGTCATCATTACTTTTTTAGTCGAGTGTCAGTTAATGAGCATTTCTCTTTCGCCGTGTGTTTTTTTTTTATGTATTTATTTATTAATTTATCAGTTTTTGACTTGGGGCAACAAACAAAACTGGAAAAAGACTTAGAAGGTGCCAGTTTACAAAGAAAATTCGAAAGAGCTATACAAAATTTGATAGGTGTATTGAAGTGTGTGTGTGTGTGTGTGTGTGTGTGTGTGTGTGTGTGTGTGTGTGTGTGTGTGTGTGTGTGTGTGTGTGTGTGTGTGTGTGTGTGTGTGTGTGTGTGTGTGTGTGTGTGTGTGTGTGTGTAGCCTTTCATTTCACAGCATCGCTTTTACTAACGTGACAGTTTCTGCGTTCCCTCCACCAGCGTCCATTTTGCTAAGCCGCCGCAGGTTGTGACGGGTGCTATGATGCTGTGGTGCTATGGTGTGGTGACTCTACTCCTGCTGATTTGATTCCCCCTTGCTCAATACCATCCGTAAGAATCGCACTGTGTCTCTGGAGCGAGCTGGGCATCAAATTCACGTGTAGGGAACGAGGGAAGGAATCTGGTCGTGTTTTCGCCTCAGAACGATTAAGGCCACGTTGAAAAAGAATCTAAAGCTGATAGGCGGCTTACAATGGCTTAGACCTGCAACACCAACTCGGCCTATTCCTTGCGCCTATGGAAATGAGAATATGTCTGAGTTGGTCATGTTTTTGTCCTTCACACTAAAACATACGCGCAGACAAACAAACACGGTTTTTTTTTACATGATCATTATTACTATTATCACCATCATCATCAGCATCACCACAGACTGCCGGTTCACGTGTTCTGCTGTAGGTGTTGTTGTGCCTTGTCTCAATAACACATCCATTTTCCATCTCCTCTACATTTAACCCAGAGAGAACTCAAAACCTTTTCTGACTGACACGTGCTGCTGCTGTTGCTGCTGCTGCTGCTGTCTCTCTCTCTCTCTCTCTCTCTCTCTCTCTCTCTCTCTCTCTCTATATATATATATATATATATATATATATATATATATATATATATATATATATATATATATATATATATATATATAGAGAGAGAGAGAGAGAGAGAGAGAGAGAGAGAGAGAGAGAGAGAGAGAGAGAGAGAGAGAGAGAGAGAGAGAGAGAGAGAGAGAGAGAGAGAGAGAGAGAGAGAGAGAGAGAGAGAGAGATTTGATTCCTAACAGTAAGGCTCAGTGGAGTCAGCTCTTCTTTAATGTTAAACGAATAGTATATTCGCGTATGCAACGACGTACCGCACACACAAACACACACACACACACACACACACACACACACAAATCCTCGCGCCTGACCATTTCTCATCTGGCGGAGTAGACACGGTTAGTTAATGTTCAACTGCACAGGAACTGTGAGGAAGAGGAGGTGTTGAGGTGAAGCTGGACAGAAGGGAGAGTCGAGATGGACGATGAAGATTATGTAGAGAGCAAAGGACAACGGTGTAAGGAGAACAGGGAAGAAGAAAGGGAGGCAGTAAGGAATATCTGAGAGAGAAGAAAAACTGCAATAACTGATGATGATATAGTAGGAGATTTCGGAGTAAAAGAGAAGAAAAGCATATTTAGAAAGGAAGAAAAACAAACAACAACAACACAAGAAGAGAAGCAGAGAAAAAAAAACATGGGAGGAAGTGTGAATAAAGTGAAAGAAGAAGAGAAACGTAGAAAATAAAGATAAAGGAATATGTGACTAAAGAGATTACCAGGATATATTAGGAAAGAAAGAGTAATTGGCAGAAAAACTGAAAAAAAAATAATAAGCAATGTATAGAAAGAAAACGGATGAGAGTAAGAGATCAAAAACTGACGATGAAAAAAAGGAAAATACCAAGAAAACCAATACAGAGATGAAAAGGAATAACCGAAGTCAAAAAATACGATGGAAAAACAAAAAGAAGGAAAAAAAAATACAGACTGAAAAAGGAACAAGGATGAGAGCTAAGACTGAGAAAGAGGAGAGCTGTGTACCAGAAAGGAGAGGAACATAAAAGATTGCCAGGCTGATGAGAGGTAATGCAAGGGTGAAGAGAGAGAGAGAGAGAGAGAGAGAGAGAGAGAGAGAGAGAGAGGATGGTAAGGGAGGGGCAGTGAGTGTCAGGGCAGAGTAAGCAGTGACAAGGGACGGATATATAAGGAAGAAGAAAAGTAGGAGGAGGTTGGACGAAGGCGAGTGAGGATGAAGGAGAGAGGATGGGAGGAGGAAGTGAGGCAAATGGAACACTGCAAGAGGATGAGTAAATAGTGCACGAGGGTGATTGGTCAGGAAGGAATGAGGAAAGAGATGGAAGAAAGAAGAGGTATGTGTGTGTAAAAGAGAGAGAGAGAGAGAGAGAGAGAGAGAGAGAGAGAGAGAGAGAGAGAGAGAGAGAGAGAGAGAGAGAGAGAGAGAGAGAGAGAGAGAGAGAGAGAGAGAGAGAGAGAGAGAGAGAGAGAGAGAGAGAGAGAGAGAGAGAGAGAGAGAGAGAGAGAGAGAGAGAGAAACACAGCTACTTAGAGATAACCAAGAAAATAGAAGCACGTTACTAAAGAGCTTAAAAATACATACAAATCAAATATAAAACACAATGATATGCCAAACAGGTGAGAGAAACACGGAGAACAGAAGATATACAAGGGAACAGAAGGAGGCGTCACTAAGAACTGTTTTACAATAATAAGGTACAAGAAACACACTCGTACAATACAAAATAATGAAGTATAAAGAAGTCAGCAGTGTATTGATAATTTAATAAAAAAAACAATAACACAACTTGGCCTCCTCCATTTTCTTTCTGTTTCTTCTTCACTGTTTCTTCTCCCTTTCCTTCCATTCCTGTTTATTCCTTTATTTTTCTTCCCACTTTCTCTATTTTTCCATCTTTCTTCGATCTAGATAAAAAATGAAAAAAAAATGGAGAAGAAAACGAAGAAAGGAGAAAAACGAGAGAGGGAATGAAGGGAAATAAAAAGTTACGATGACGAAAAGTTTTACAGGAACCGAAGAAAAAATCGGGAATAGATAAGAGAGAGAGAGAGAGAGAGAGAGAGAGAGAGAGAGAGAGAGAGAGAGAGAGAGAGAGAGAGAGAGAGAGAGAGAGAGAGAGAGAGAGAGAGAGAATTTTCACATGCTAATCATAATTTCAACACAAAGGAATTGAATGCTCCTTTTTTCCCTAAGCGATATCTTCTTACCACCTAAAGAAAAATGAAAGAGAAAAGAAAAGAAAGAAAGAGAGAGAAAAAAAGAGAGAAAAGGACTTCAATTACTTTCTTTTTTTGTGTGTGTGTGTGTGTGTGTGTGTGTGTGTGTGTGTGTGTGTGTGTGTGTGTGTGTGTGTGTGTGTGTGTGTGTGTGTGTGTGATTATATTTGATCTTATTGTGGTCCTTGTTCCTTGCTCTTACGAGAGAGAGAGAGAGAGAGAGAGAGAGAGAGAGAGAGAGAGAGAGAGAGAGAGAGAGAGAGAGAGAGAGAGAGAGAGAGAGAGAGAGAGAGAGAGAGAGAGAGAGAGAGAGAGAGAGAGAGAGAGAGAGAGAGAGAGAGAGAGAGAGAGAGAGAGAGAGAGAGAGAGAGAGAGAGAGAGAGAGAGAGAGAGAGAGAGAGAGAGAGAGAGAGAGAGAGAGCAAATACAGAAGGAGGTGACAAAAATCAGCTGCAGTTTCGGTCTATGTCCTTCAAAACAGTGCCAAAAATAGAATCAACCTCTTGTTTTCTCCCAAGTGTCCCATTCCGCTGCATGAGAGAGAGAGAGAGAGAGAGAGAGAGAGAGAGAGAGAGAGAGAGAGAGAGAGAGAGAGAGAGAATTTCCCTTTTTACTTGTGCTTCTTTAATTTTTTTTCCTTCGCACATATCCTCAAAATTTAGTGTTCTCTCTCTCTCTCTCTCTCTCTCTCTCTCTCTCTCTCTCTCTCTTAACGTTATTTCAAAGTTCATTTCAGGCTGTTGTTTGTAGCTGATAAGACAAGACAAAGAGAGAGAGAGAGAGAGAGAGAGAGAGAGAGAGAGAGAGAGAGAGAGAGAGAGACAGCAATGATGTAAGAATTCTGATGCAAGGTAAACAACTTACATCTATTACGCATTCTCTCTCTCTCTCTCTCTCTCTCTCTCTCTCTCTCTCTCTAACACACATCATACACATAAACAACCAACAGAAAAAGAGGTGAAAAGAAGGAAAAAGAAGAAAATAGAAAAAGATGGTCACGGGTCAAGAGGAAGGATGAAAGGAAAGCAGGAAAGGAAGGAGGGAAAGAAGGAAGGGAGGGAGTGAGGTGGTAAGTGTTTCAAGTGGCTTTTAGAGGAAGGAGGAAAAATACAAGGTGCAGTAAATTACCTTGAAGACTTTCCTGAGTGATTTCCCTTCTTTTTTCTCGTCCACTACTGCTGGCCATGCTTACTGCTTATAGTAGTGATTTGTGACGCGCACACACACACACACACACACACACACACACACACACACACACACACACACATGCACCTAATTATTTTCATTTACTATTTGCTATTTTTCATGTGGTCCTTTGTATGTTATTTTTTCATTCTCTTAATTTCTTATCTTTCCTATTTCAATCACTTCAATCTATCTTTTTTTTTCTCTTCATCTTCAATCATAAGTATCTATTTTTAATTTTTATTTTTTGCCCTTTTTTTCTTGTTTATTTTTCCTCCTCCTCATCGTCTTCTTCTTCTTCATCTTCTTCTTCGTCTTCTTCTTCCTGCTTCTCCTCCTCTTCCTCCTCCTCCTTCTCCTCCTCCTTCTCTTCCTTCGTCTTGACAACAGACAGTTAAATAGTAAGGGAATATTTATTATTTTCTTCCCTTGATTTTTTTACTGTTATTTCTCTCTCTCTCTCTCTCTCTCTCTCTCTCTCTCTCTCTCTCTCTCTCTCTCTCTTCCTCAGCTGGCATGGATAAAGCTTCTTGCAGATTTGATGATAAAAAAAAAAAATGGGGAACATAACTTTAATCCCTCAGACACCATAGACAATTAATTGAGAGAGAGAGAGAGAGAGAGAGAGAGAGAGAGAGAGAGAGAGAGAGAGAGAGAGAGAGAGAGAGAGAGAGAGAGAGAGAGAGAGAGAGAGAGAGAGAGAATGAAAGAGACAGAGGGAGAGAGTTCGACAAACCTCATCCCATCTAACATTCTGAATCCCCTGACACACCGCAACACACACCGAGAAGTTAACAAGTACCCTGGAAAAAGTGAAGCTTGATAGTAGGAGTGAAGGAAGGTACGTGTGTATTATTCCATGTAGACGTGTGAAATAGTACTGAGCTGAGGGTGTTTAAGTATGAATTAGGAGTGTTACAGGGTTTACTTAAAATTGAGAGGTGAGAAAGGAGGAGGCATTTACTCAGGTATTGTGGATATTAGTTAAGTGTTCGTAAAGGGAAAGGAAGAAATAGACGCTTTTAAAATTAATGGTTTCTTTAAATGTTTGTTAAAAGAGAAGTAAAAGTGGCAAGATGTATTTAGAAGTCGAAATATGAATGAATGAATGAATGAAATAGGGAAATAGGGAAAGAAAGAAGGAAGAAAAAGAGAAAGATAGAAAGACGCGAACAAATAAACTAGGACAAAAAAGGAAGGAAAGAAAAAGAAAAAAAACAAAACAAAACAATGATTAAGACAAAGTTAATTACGCGCCGAAAGAAAGAAGGGAGGAAAGAAAGAAACTAACAAAGAAATTAAGAAAGAAAAAGAAAAAAAGGAAAAGCAATCAAGAAAGAAAAAAAAACCGTGGAAACAGTTAAAACGACGAGGCTTAGAAAGAAATGGAAGGAAGAAGGATTTGGAGAAATGCTTGAGTCGTAACTGAGGAAGATGACGAGGAAAAGATGGCAAGGGAACGAGCTTTTAGGGACGCTGCGAAGAAATATATTGGGAAGAAAGGAGATGATGAGGTGCAAGGAGCTACAATAAACAGAGAACATATGAGAAAAAAAGGAGAAAAGGAGAAACGCTTAAAAGAGAAAAATAGGGAATATGAAGGAGGAACTGAGAAGAAAGAGACGTGACGGTATCTTGAGAGAGAGAGAGAGAGAGAGAGAGAGAGAGAGAGAGAGAGAGAGAGAGAGAGAGAGAGAGAGAGAGAGAGAGAGAGAGAGAGAGAGAGAGAGAGAGAGAGAGAAGCTAATATACGGAGACAAACAAATAGACAGATAGATAGGTTGATAAACAGACGAGTAGACAGACACATACACAGACATCATACGAAATAATAGAGGAAGCGAAGCAGACAGACCAAGACAGACAAACGAACCGCCAAGTGCCAACCAAACAGAAACAGACACACAAACACAGAAACAGACACACAAAACATACAAAACCAAAAGATGATAAGCAAAGAGAAACAGGAAGATAAAAGATGAGGGAGCAGAAAAACTAAAAATACGATGAGTAAGGAGGGGAAATATGTGCTTCTCTCTCGCAGGTTATGAGGTGTGAGGATTTAGTGAGTTGATCGCGCCAAGCTGAGAGAGGCGCGGGATAAGGGGGTGGCAATGATAGCAGGTGTGATGACAGGCTGGGAAGAAACACACTTTTCAATTTAGTAGAAGCGAGGGGGACATTGAGGCAGAAAAGTGGCAAGATAAAGATTGGTAAGGAAGATAAAATGTTTCAATAATATATTAACTTTAAAAGAAGAATAAGAAAAAAAAGAAAAAAACACTTTCCAATTCAGAATCGGGAAGGATACTGAAGGGGAAATGTCGAGTACATGAAGATGGTAAGAAAGTCACTCTACCGTTTGGAAGATCTCAGTAGTCGGTGAAATATAGATATAAAACGTAGCTTTCAATTAATCAGGAGCGAGACGGATATTAAAGCGAAAAAGTGGTGCAATTGAAGGCAGAAGGAAAACTAAAATATTGATGAGTAAAACAGCAAAATATCAATTATTGTTAAAACAAAAAGGAAATAAAATAAAAGCACTTCTTAATGTTCTAGAAAGATACGAATGAAAAAAAAAAGCGCATATAAGACATGAACAGCTGAGAAAAGTTGGGTACAAAACGAAAATAGATACATCGAAATGAAAATACAATATAAAAAAAATCATGAAAAGAGTAACAATTATTAAAAGATCAAACAGCAAAATAAAAGCATCTCTTGAAAACACCTACAAAAAGAAATAAAGACAAGAAAACACATATGTCCTACTGCCTTTTCAAGATTTATCAGGTCTTGGTAAAGAAAGACGGGGATATAAACGCAAACTCACTCATCCCAATAACTTCTTCCTCTTCCTCCTCTTTCTTCCCATATTTCTTCCCTCCTCCTCCTCCAGTCCCACCTACAAGGGCTATGCGTCATCCAGGTTGCTGGCAGACTCTCGGTTCGTAGACACTTCGCTCCGTCAGTGGCAAGAAGCAACACGACGGGATAAACAAACATGTAAAACAACAAGCAAACACCATCTGTTGGAATACTCACTAACCTGCATCTCTCTCTCTCTCTCTCTCTCTCTCTCTCTCTCTCTCTCTCTTTAATCAGTTCACTGCAGTCAAACACCATCCGCCTCTACCAAGTTAACTTCCCGTAACTTTTTTTCCTCTCTCTCTCTCTCTCTCTCTCTCTCTCTCTCTCTCGCTGCTCCACACGTCTGTTCCGACACGCCCACTTTAGTCCCTCCCACCACCACCTGTTGGACGAGATTCTACCGCCTTCCCACACCATCCCGCCAACTGCCCACTTGCTGCTCATTTTACCCACTCAGATCCGTGTTGAGAAACGTTTCGCTCCATCGTCACGACTATTTTCAAAGGCCACAGAGTTGATTAGCCTATTATTATTAAAGTAGAAATCTTGTTAATCTGTCACTAGAACCATATAAATATCCTTAAAAGCCAGAGAAGGTACAACTAATGCCTTTGCAAGTAGTGAACGAGAGGCACGGAAGTGTTTCAGAATATACGACTTGTTTCCTCCTCTCACCTACTTTTTTTTTTACTCCTCCTGACTCACTTCTACCTGATGATTATTGTTTGTTTGTGTGTGTGTGTGTGTGTGTGTGTGTGTGTGTGTGTGTGTGTGTGTGTGTGTGTGTGTGTGAATGTCTCAACGTATCTTGTCTTCTGTAAAATGGTGGTGAAAACTGTTGCTTGTTTTGCTTTCCCTGGATTAAATGTTTACGTAGGTAGGCGGTGTTTTCGCCAAAGTTTCGTGTGGTGCGAGTATGTTTTCGCTGTTTCTATGCTCACTTCAGTCTCTCTCTCTCTCTCTCTCTCTCTCTCTCTCTTGTGGGTGATAAAAAAGAAAATTGAATGCGTATTGAAGATAAATGTTAAAGGCCGTGTGTGTGTGTGTGTGTGTGTGTGTGTGTGTGTGTGTGTGTGTGTGTGTGTGTGTGTGTGTGTGTGTGTGTGTGTGTGTGTGTGTGTCGGTGTACGTACGTGTAGGTCGCAGAACGATAATTAGACATCTACAATAATTCTAAAAACCACGTGTGTGTGTGTGTGTGTGTGTGTGTGTGTGTGTGTGTGTGTGTGTGTGTGTGTGTGTGTGTGTGTGTGTGTGTGTGAGCCCTAAGAGTCACGGTGACGGGTATGTAGGTAAGAGAGCAGGAGTGTAGGCAGTGACAGTAGCAGTGTGGAGGGCAAGACTAGGGAGCTTTTCACTATTGTATGGGTGAGAGCATTTAACCTAAGACTAACTGACGGACGCTCGGAATCATGGTTATTCTTTTTTTTTTTTTTTTTTTTTTTTTTACAAAGAATAAACTACACACAGTTCCACTCCTACGGGTATTAATATGTGCCAGGCCGTTGGTGGTATGTTTTGACTGACATTACCTTAGATGTCTATGAGCGAAGATAAAATGGATCAGAGTGACGGAAAAGTAAACAGCAAAATATAAAAACTAAAAAAAAGAAAAAAAAATAGAAAAACACCCTTTCTTTTTACATCTTGTCGCTTCATATAAAACGCATCATTTGCACGTTACTAGAGCACAGATATACATGAAAACTGAAAGAAAAAAAGCAATATAAGCTAAAAAACAACGTATCTTATTCCATTTTTTCTCTTGTAGTCTCATAAAACATATGGGTGTACGAGGATTGGAGGTACAGGAGGGTGAATCAGGAAAGAGGCGTGAGGATGATAGAATGAAACAGTACCATGATAACGAGATCATAAGGAGCGGAATGTGAGGGTGAGAGGTGATCGGTGAAGAGGTTGCAATTCAGTTTGGCTCCCTTGTCACCGCTGTAAATACTGTCCAGAGTCAGTATGAGATTAATAGGAGAACAGGTCCGCTAAAACGTTTCTGTTCTTCATTGCTGCTTCTAGAAATGATGCATATTGTTTATTTCCTAGGGTACAGGTATGAAAGAATATAGGCACTAAAAATATAAGAATAATAGAGAATTCATAAGAATCAAGGAAGCCTACACGTGGCAGTCTTTGTATCAAAATATGCTTACCCACTTCCAACGATCATATCTACTGTTGAATTGATCTAACAAACATGAAAGATCTTATCCGGATTTTGTTGTTATTTTCAGAAAGTCATGAATAATATCGCGTTGAACGGTATTGTACTCACTCACCTCTCTCTCTCTCTCTCTCTCTCTCTCTCTCTCTCTCTCTCTCCACACCTACGCTTCACCTGTCAGCCTTCCTTCCCCTCGCCTTACCTGACCTAACCTTGATATCCTATGATTGCTTTCACTGTTTACTTTATGCAATCTCTCTCTCTCTCTCTCTCTCTCTCTCTCTCTCTCTCTCTCTCTCTCTCTCTCTCCCCTCTCTTGCCATTTTTATGTGCATTTTGTTTTCTCTATTCCTTCTAAAAACAGGAGATTCCCTTTATTATCTGTACGTGATATGAATTATGATTCTCTCTCTCTCTCTCTCTCTCTCTCTCTCTCTCTCTCTCTCTCTCTCTCTCTCTCTCTCTCTCTCTCTCTCTCTCTCTCTCCCAGTCTCATGTTTTACATTTTACTGCTACTAATTGTGTTTATTCATCTTATTTTCCCATTTTTTTTCGTTCCATACCATTATCACGTCTTAGTCGTCTTTTCCTTTCTCTTTTTTTTATTTTTCCTCCCGACACATCCTATTGCGTCAAGTTTCCTCTTTCCATTTCCTACTTCCCTCCTCTTTTTTTCTTATTCATTCCCCCTCCCATTTCTAAGTCCTTCCTTTTCCCTTTTCCATTTCCCTCCCTCCATGTCCCCTCTCTGTGCCTTCCCTTTCCCCTCACTCCGCGTTAATACATTTTGGGGTCAATGCTTTTTCCTGAACCGATTGAACGATGTGAGGGGAAAAGAGTTTTATGCAAACTTTTCCTTGTGGGTTTGAGTATTTTTCCTTTCTTAGTTTTGTTATATGAAAGCAAATAATCACGTGGATTTTTATTGAAACCTCCTTTACTACTACTACTACTGCTACTACTACTACTACTACTACTACTACTACTACTACTACTACTACTACTACTACTACTACTACTACTACTACTACTACTACTACTACTACTACTACTACTACTACTACTACTGCTACTACTACTACTACTACTACTACTACTACTACTACTACCACCACTACTACTACTACTACTACTACTACTACTACTACGTTTACTTATAACTTTACTTGTTGTTTCTACTCTTCTTTTAAGTGAGTTTTCTACTGATACTTTTCTATGATGTAAGTCAAGAATATGTATTTTTTTTTTTCAGTAATAAAACCACTCCTGATTTTTTTATAAATATTAAACCCCACGATATTCTTAGTCTCCTCTCCACATCGCATTACTGCTTCCCATTCCTTATATTTGATTTCACTCTCATGTAATCTCCTGCTTTGTTCCTCTTATTTATTTTCCCTCGTTCCCACACCTGTGCTTCTCGTAGACGGATAGATAGCAGAAGTTTAATTACCTTTCGTTGTTTCCTGTTTCCTGTCTTTCCTTCCCTCTTTCTTTCGTTTATTTTCCTATTTGCTTTTTCTTTCTTCTAGCCTTTCTTTCATCCACACCTCTACGTCTCATAGCTAAAGATATATCAAAGCAGCTTAGTATCTGGTCTAATTTGAATCCTGTTCCTTACCTACCCTTCCATCTTTTTCCTTATTCATCTTCCCTCGCTTCCTTTTCCACGTTTATACCTCCCACGCCCCCCATGTCCCATAGATAAAGACAACAAAACAGCTTAATTACTAGTCTGCTTTTTTCTTCCTGTCCCTTATCAGCCCTTCCCTTCATTCCTCCTCTTTACTTTCCCTCACCGCTTTTTCTATCTTCCTCCCACGTCCCTCTGTCCCTATAGATAAACACATAGGGCGCATCAGGTGTAAGGTGAGGTGCGTTGGGACCTGCAGGGCGAGGTAAGACCGGACGCCAGGTAAACACGGCTAATTGCACTACACACACATGTAATTAAGCTTATTTTAGTCTCCTCTTCCTCCTCCTCCTTCTCTTGCCGTGATTTTTCTTTCACCTGTAACCTCTTTCTTTTATAAGGGAATGTTTTTTTTTTTTGTTTCTCTCTTTCTGTCTGTCTGTCTCTGTCTCTCTCTCTCTCTCTCTCTCTCTCTCTCTCTCTCTCTCTCTCTCTCTCTCTCTCTCTCTCTCTCTCTCTCTCTCTGTGTGTGTGTGTGTGTGTGTGTGTCAATATATTTTTTTCTATTTTTTTCAGTTGTTTGTGCTTCGTGTTCTTTATGCATTCAATTCTCAATTCTCCTGTCCTCTGGTGGCGGGGAAAAACGCTCTGAGGAAAACAAGGCCACGAGGGATGACTCAAATGCGGAAGAGAGAGAAACGAAGAAAAAAAAAAAAAAAAAAAGGATGATGCATAGATACTGTAATGAAGACTGGCAAAGGACCATAACAATGAACAGAGAGCTGCCTATCTATTAGTTACTTTACAGTCGAAATGCAACGCTCTCTAATATGTAATGAGGGAAGATGAATGGAAAGCAAATATATTAGATGATTATGTATAGATTTGAGTTTTTGTGAAAGGAATTTTTATGATAAGGAAGATGAATAACGTTGAACGCCAAAGGAAATCAAAGAAAATTGTAAAAAAAGAAGCCGAAAGAAAAAAAGTGACAATAACATATAGGTGCAATCTCCGCAATAGAAAGTAAAATTAGAGGAAAGATACAATAGAAATTCTGATCAAAGACTTATATGTAGGAAAAAAACAAATAGTAAACTGAAACCCAAGGAATTTTTTTTTTTTTGGATTCGATCAGTGTTAAAACAAATACAACAAATTCAATCACTGTTAAAACAAATATAACAAAATTGAAAATGTAAAAAAGAAATTACAGAAGAGAAAGAAAGAAGACTCAAAATATTGATGCAAGAAAGGAAGGCAATTTTACAGGAACATTATTTTTCCAACTGCGTGTGAAAAAAAAAAAAGAAAAATGAAGCTGTTTGGGCTACACTTATGGGCTCCGCGTTTCTGATCTCTGGCGGAGTGAAGCTCAATTTCTCTCTCTGTGTTTCCCCGTGACAAACTACCGGAATGTGAGCGTTTATGGATGGCCCTCGTGTTCCCTTCTGCCATAGATTTATACACGAGGTGAAAATATTCCCAGGGTCGGTGAAGGCAAGTAATGTGATGCCTATCTTGTTTTGCCTCCACCCACACGCATGCTGACTCCGAGATTTCCGTCTATGATTCTCCATAGGGGGACAGAGGCACGCTGGGAAGGATTGGTGAGCAGTATACTTAAATGTTTTTCTGTACTCCTAATACTAACTACCACTACTCGGATGAGCTTAGATGAGTTCAATAGTTGGTTAACCATTTCACTGTTGTTTGGTACATCATTCCTTGACTATTAACTGGCATATTTTCTTATTCTATAAACACCTTCAAATATTGTACTTCGTAGAAATTGAATTGTCAACTCTTTTATAGTTGTTTCTTCATGTAGATGCTTATAAAGACCCCATAAATTGTTTTTAGCGCTATCAATTGCTTCATTTTGCAGTGAATACCTCAAGGGAAGTGTAGTGTGTTTGTGGGAAAATGGGGTGGGAGGTGAGCCTGAGGAGTCACAGTGATTAAGTACGTGGGGTATGGGAGCAGGAATGTAGGCAGTGGCAGTGATTGTGTGGAGAGCAGGACAGGGGCGCTCTTCACTGGTGTATGGGTGAGAGGCGGTCATTAATGCACATGGAAACCGACTATAAGCTTGAAGATAACTAAATGAATTTGGAAGAAAAGAAGAGTTTTGGATGAAGAAGTTAAAATTCTGCAAGTGGATAAATGAAGTGGTGTAGGAGGAGGAGGAGGAGGAGGAGGGAGGAGGAGGAGGAGGAGGAGGAGGAGGAGGAGGAGGAGGAGGAGGAGGAGGAAGAGGCGCTCAGGCGAGGATCAGTCTTCAGGATAAGAGAACACTTTTCTGGACTTTATGACTCCTCCTCAGGGCTGGCGGGCTACAGGCGAGGCACAGGTAACGCCATGAACTGAATATGTCCTTCCCAATGTCCCTCAGGGGAGAGAGCAGGAGGAGGGAAGGGCTTGGGGCTCCTGTGGGAATTGTTACGGTGCTCTGCTGCTCCAAAGAGAACTAGAGTGTGCAATATATTTTTTTTCCTGCATTCTGTTTACTTACGTTGTTACGCGCCTCTCTCTCTCTCTCTCTCTCTCTCTCTCTCTGTGTGTGTGTGTGTGTGTGTGTGTGTGTGTGTGTGTGTGTGTGTGTGTGTGTGTGTGTGTGTGTGTGTGTGTGTGTGTGTAAGTGTGTGTCTGTATGTGCGTGTGTGTGTGTGACTTCATATTTTAATTCATGATGAACTAAAAGCAAAATAATTTTCATGTACATACGAACAAAAGGAAAAGTTAGACTACAATTGGGGTATCTACTTATTCCTACACGTATCAGTATCTGAATTTTCGCCGGTACAAAGGAGACTTTAATTCAAGCAGTGTTCATAATGTACCCAAACAAGATTATTTCCACTGAATTCTGAAGACAAACGAGTCCCAAACACGGAGACTACAGTATTTCCATATAAAAAAATCAATACGGTTCAGTCTTATAACCTCCCACTCAACATAAGTATACTCCTCTGTAGTGACTATTGTCCAGGCGGAACTGAGGCAATGCGCCTCTCTCCGCATTGTCCGGCACTGGAGTCGCATTTTCCGTCGCTATTCGCTGGGACGCAAGCCTGCACGCGGGTATTGGAACATTCGAAAAGAAAATGAGTTGGAGGGATGCACTGGACTGACCGATAGTTTTCTCTTCCTAGTATATTTTCTTCGTTTGTAAGATAGGATTGTGGCATGGATCATATTCAAGTGTTTTGTAATATAAAAGAAAAAAACATAGACAAAATTTTCCTTACAAACTAATATAAGACCGGCAAGAATACATCTTATGTATCTTGTGATATAACAGTGAGAGATACACACAGAGAAAGTGTCTGGTGACGGTAATATTTCTTACGTGTTTCGTAATATAACAAAGGGAAATATATAATGGACGTAGAAGTGAGTATGACTCTTATTTGAATTACAACCTGTCTTCAGGAGAGTTCCCGTAAAAACATAATGTTGCATCGTGTTACGTGTGACCTATTGTATCTGTCACACAGATAAGAGTAGCAATGTGGGGGAATGTCTGATACGAGAAGGAGGTTCGAGTGAAGAACATTATATGGTAGTGAATTGTTACATAATTCAATAAAAAAATAAATAAAAAAAATCCACAAGCATGATGTCTATAATAACAAATAGCAGTTCAGACGCGTTGAAAATTTCGTGCAGACAGTCTTAAAAAATAACAGAATTTTTTTTCCAATCATCGAGGCTCTCTGAAGTCGGGAAAACTATTTGGTCTGGGGGTCTGCAGATCTACTGAGAAATTCAAGGCATCAAGGGGAGATTTTTTTCTTTTGATGGACAAAAGAGACAACACAAGAACGGCAGGAAAGAATAGAGCCATAATTTGGTCTCTCATTAAGGTCCATTTACAAAAACCACTATTAATTCTAATTTTTTACTAAGCTTTTTAATTTTTTTTTCCTACATAAGAATCATTCCGGCCATTGACAACAAAAAGACGGAAAAACAAAAGGCTTATTAAACTTGCCAGCCACAGAAGAGTGAAGTCCAAATAGAGAATCCATTGCTACAAAGATAAGATTTATGGAGTAACACTAGAATCGTAAAAAAAATACTCTCGAAAACCTCTAGAATATCATTAGAATCATCAAAACATCAAAAGATCCTTCAAAAAGATCTGCAGCTTTTACCAGAATCTTGCATTACACTAGAATAATCGAAACACACTTACAAACCCCTAAAGCAATCATAGAATCTATTAGAGTCAGTGATAAGACGCTAGAACATTTTCAGAAAGCGAGTTCCGAAATAAAAATCATGATCGGAGGAATCGCAAAGGAAGGGATGACTTAGCGGAAAAAAGGTGAAGGGTTATATGTT
Organism: Portunus trituberculatus; assembly: GCF_017591435.1. Lineage (NCBI taxonomy): Eukaryota > Metazoa > Arthropoda > Malacostraca > Decapoda > Portunidae > Portunus > Portunus trituberculatus. Next base: position 21,195,626 of record NC_059271.1, on the reverse strand, counting down.
GAGAATAGTGTTGGGAAGGCTGGGCGTGTATCCAAGAAGGCCAAGAACAGGAATAGGGTACAGTGCCAGCTGAGCCCAGGGTTAGTGAGGATGGCACAGAAGACAGACACCTCACTTGCTCATCGTGTGTATTACCAAAGAAGGAAGACGAAGCTGGTGTTAAGAGTTGAAGAGCTAAATTGTAGTTTGTAAGCAGACGATCGACTGATTAATCTGTTCATTGATTGATTAACTAACTAATTGAATGATTGACTGACTTACTGGCTAATTGACTGACTGAGTGAATGAGTGAGTGAGTGAGTGACTCACTCACTCATTCAATGGCAGGCAGATTGACTGACTGAATGATTTACTGATTATTTGATTGACTGGCTGGCTGATTGTTTCAGTTACTTACTCAATGAAAGACTGATTGACTGATAGATTGACTAATTGACTGACATACCAATATCCAATGACTCAACAACATCATACAGCGTAGTGAAGAGCGAATGAGCTCAGATCCATTTTCAAAGATCACTACTCAAAGAATAAAACAAAACAAAACAAAAACATTGCTGTACGAAACATGTCTATTGATTTCCGCTTATCACTCATGTTCATAAATTTGTCATACCATCTCTTAACATCTCCTTTAGACTTGACACCATCAAGCTGATCACTTTACATGAGAACCACTTTTTTTTTCAAATCTTCATAAAGCTTCAACCCGTTATCTCTCACACTGTTTAAAACAATCACTAGAATTGGCTGCAAAGTACATCAAATAACACACTTTCTTATAATTAGTGAAAGAGTGATTGTTACTTATGCCGGCAAAAAGTGTAAACATCTGAGGACTTAAAGGTTGGGACAGGAAGAGAAAATAATATTGTTGTGTACACCGGGGCAACAGAGTGGTTTGGATAAAAGAAATGAGAGGAGAGAAAATACAAGGGAGCAACATGTACTGATGTCAGTGGCTTTAGACACCTTGTCTCAAGAAAGAAAAGGCGAGGAAAATAGAAGAAAGAGGTTGCTTTTCTTACCACGGTCTTCAGAATACGAACACTGCTAATGAGAGAGAGAGAGAGAGAGAGAGAGAGAGAGAGAGAGAGAGAGAGAGAGAGAGAGAGAGAGAGAGAGAGAGAGAGAGAGAGAGAGAGAGAGAGAGAGAGAGAGAGAGAGGAGAGGAGAGGAGAGGAGAGGAGAGGAGAGGAGAGGAGAGAGAGAGAGAGAGAGAGAGAGAGAGAGAGAGAGAGAGAGAGAAGAGAAGAGAAGAGAACAGAAGAGAAGAGAAGAGAAGAGAAGAGAAGAGGAGAGGATATAATGTAAAAGTGAAGAAACACCACCAACACCAATACTACCACCACCACCACCACCATCACCACCACCACCACTAATAGCAACAACAACCAACCAACGAAAATATTTCCTAAAAAAAAACCCTAGTGACATCACATCACAGTACCACGAAACATCTACCAACTTATTAAAGAAAAACGAAAAGTACTCACTCACTAAACCCACCCACCAATCTATCCACCCACCTGCACACACACACACACACACACACCTGGCCTGGTCTCAGGCCTATCCGAAGATCGGAAATAATGAGTTCTGAGCTCGTTCCGTAGGGTAACGTTTGGCTGTCTTGTCAGAGACTGCTGCAGATCAAACAGTGAAACACACACACACACACACACACACACACACACACACACACACACACACACACACACACACACACACACCGCGTAGTGTAGTAGTTAGTACGCTCGACTCACAATCGAGTGGGCCCGGGTTCGAGTCCCGGGGGCGGTGAGGCAAATGGGCAAGCCTCTTAATGTGTAGCCCCTGTTCACCTAGCAGTAAATAGGTACGGGATGTAACTCGAGGGGTTGTGGCCTCGCTTTCCCGGTGTGTGGAGTGTGTGTTGTGGTCTCAGTCCTACCCGAAGATCGGTCTATGAGCTCTGAGCTCACTCCGTAATGGGGAAGAATGGCTGGGTGACCAGCAGACGACCGTGGTGAATTACACACACACACACACACACACACACACACACACACACACACACACACATACATTAGCACCACCACCAACATTTTGTCTTAGATCCTAAGTGCCTGTGGACCAGAAGGCAGTAAAGCCCATGGATGGTGAAACAAGAGCTCAGGAAAGGGTTCTGATCACCTGATGGACACACCACTAAGGAAGGAGAAGCAGAAGAGGGTAAGATGCTCGGGGATTACGGAAGGAAAAAGAGCCGAAGCGTGTGAGGACAGGAAGGAATGGGAAAGATTTCTTAGGCGAGATAAAGAAAAAGGTGATTCTGGGGATCCTTGCATATACTGCCTAAGCGGAATTCGTGTCTCCAGGTAAATGGACGGATTACAGGTGCTCTGGAAGGTGAGTGAGGAGGTGCTGGAGGTGAGTGGATGAGGAGGACAGGAGAGAAATGGTGGGAAAGGAGATAGAATGGGGAAGGATGAGAGAAGGGGCTCAGGTCGAGAGGAGGTTGGTGAAAGTAAAGTGCGAAGAATATTTTTCATCTTTCATTCAAACACACACACACACACACACACACACACACACACACACACACACACACACGAAGACATAGCAGTGATGGGTATCAGTTTGTCCCTGCCAGTTGTGGTAAATTTCGTAAATCATGGAGCTTAACGCGATGAGTTCCAGTGTTCCGGTGCTGTCAGGCTGCAGTACTGTGGTGATTAAGGGCATATTTGCGTTCACTCACTCCCTTCGCTCACTTCACTCACTCACTCTCTTGTTTCTTTACAGTCCCCCAATAAACTTTCATTCCCTCATTTACTTTAACGTTCTATTATCTATCTATTCGAAATATAATGATAGATCAATTGAAATTATGACAGACAGGCAGACAGACATAGATGAAACCTCTACTTATACTGGCCACTAAGGAGGGAAGACCCACAAAGGACTAAAATGTACGGAAAGTAAAACATCCGATCTTTCTGTTTACCCCAAAAATGACAAATGAGGAACGTGTATTTATGTTCACAAGCTCGACCACATCGTCCATTAGCTGTCCCTTCTTTACCTTCAAATATTGTCCTTTCTTCCTCTCCCCGTTCTTCCCTCCATTTCCCTTCCTCCCCCTCCGCCCTCCTTCCCTTCTCCTTCTCCTCTCCTCTTTCACCAATGGCCCTTAGCTTGCACACAGAGATATGAGGGACATCTTTCTCCCGGCAAAACGTTTCTTCAAGATTTTTCTATACTCACCCTCCTATTTTTTTCTTTTTTATTTTAATTTACATTTTTTTGCGAGTCTCGTTCTCCCATTCATTCTCCCTATATTTCAGTAATCTCTCTCTCTCTCTCTCTCTCTCTCTCTCTCTCTCTCTCTCTCGAGCAATGCCTTCTAAACAATTTCACGAGCAGAGATTTAGACGCGTCCATCTCAATCCACTAGACACGCATGCCCTTTTTTTTTTTTCCTTCGATGCACGACTCTCTTTTCAAAATGTTTCTTCTCCACCTGGTAACAAAGAAATACTCGCTGGAAAACCGGGAAAAAAGAAGGAAGAAAGGGAGAGATGAGCGGACGAGGCACATCCGCAAACTCCATTAGTAAAGGAACGGAGGGTGAGAGAATGAAATCCGAGGAGACAAGGAGAGAGAGAGAGAGAGAGAGAGAGAGAGAGAGAGAGAGAGAGAGAGAGAGAGAGAGAGAGAGAGAGAGAGAGAGAGAGAGAGAGAGAGAGAGAGAGAGAGAGAGAGGAAAAAAAGTAAAATCGTGAGACGAAACTTGCAACTCCAGGAGGCGAAGTGATCAGCAGTAATCTGTCTGCCTTTCCATCTGTCTGTCTGTCTGTCAGTCTGTCCGTCTGTCTGGCTGGTTAGTTGGCTGACCGGCCGTCTGTCTGTCTGAGTTGATCTCCCCCAAAGAGGGATAAGGTTTAACGACATGCACTTGCCTGCTTATCTGCGCACTTAACTCACTCTCTTCCATCTGGTTGTTAGTGACAAGGCGGTCATTCTACCCACACGTACTGCTTTACGTATACACCTGCCACTACAGACCTACTCGTACACCCATTGCCTGTAGTAAATACAACCCATGCCTTGCTCTACCTTGCCACTATGCACCACCACCATTGCTACTGTCCTCCTTTCATTATATCCAATACACAACTTTCTTTTTTTAATGTAAGAGGGGAAAGCTGGCCAAGGGCAACATAAAACGAAAAAAAAAAAAAAGCCCCGCTAAGTTGACAGTCCCATTGCACGTCCAACAGAGTTAGCCAAAAAGAAAAAAAAAGAAAAAGAAAAAGGATAATGTCTTGAAACTTCCCTCTCACCTCTTATCTTTCCACAACGCACCCACAACACATCCCACCAAGCTTTCCTCATCAACCTGTCACTACACCGAACTCCGACTTCGCATTACATATCGATTCCTACACCCAGGGAACCTCCATTATATCCCACCCACACGCTTTTCCCGGCCCACAAAACACCACCGCCATACCTCTACACCCACACAGATTCCCAGACCCCACAGCCAGCCAGTTATGTCCCTCACGCGGTGCCAAGCTCTCTCAGGGAAGCTAAACGTGGTAGTGGTGGTGGTGATCAGGTCTTTTATTGAGTCCTATCATGGTAACCTTCGTGCGTGCTGGAGGGAGAGAGGGAGAAGGCGGGAGAGAGAGAGAGGGAGGGTCCTTTCATGCAAGCGTAGTGACAGAAAGAAAAAAAAAGAAAAAACATATCTAATCCACACGACCTCGCAACACATCACATACCCTAGCGTGTCGTGGCGTGTTTTTCAACTAGCGTCAGTCATGTCACAATTATAACGGCGCGCAATCTACAGCCAGGATCCCTCTACACGTGTATCTGCCTGTCTATCACCGTCACCTATCAGAATTACCATCATTACGAACACTGTAACAGAGCCGCTGATACCAAGCCCACACACTGGTGCTCTCTGGGAAAACACGAGAAAAGAGAGAAGAGAAAAAGAGAGAGAGAGAGAGAGAGAGAGAGAGAGAGAGAGAGAGAGAGAGAGAGAGAGAGAGAGAGAGAGAGAGAGAGAGAGAGAGAGAGAGAGAGAGAGAGAGAGAGAGAGAGTAGTAGTAGTAGTAGTAGTAGTAGTAGTAGTAGTAGTAGTAGTAGTAGTAGTAGTAGTAGCAGTAGTAGTAGCAGTAGTAGTAGTGGTAGTAGTGGTAGTAAGAAACAAACTTGGAGCTCACTAAGGAGAGAAAAAAAGGAAAAATAGTAGTAGTAGTAGTAGTAGTAGTAGTAGTAGTAGTAGTAGTAGTAGTTGTAGCAGCAGCAGCAGCAGCAGCAGCAGCAGTAGTAGTAGTAGTAGTAGTAGTAGTAGTAGTAGTAGTAGTAGTAGTAGTAGTAGTAGTAATACCCTTCCACTGTAACCCTCCCCATCCCCCTTCCACGAAAATCACAACCATCCACCCACAAAGTAATACAAACCTTCGCATTCCAAACTTGCCCTTCACACGTTCCAAAAAGGCCGGCAAATATGAGGTCACCTTTTGACGTCACGCTGCGGAGGTCAGTCGTGCGCTCGCCTCCACCTTATGTAAATGTTAATCGGGGCCAAAAATATCAGGCCGACTCTCGCAGCCTTCCAAACACCGTGTTATTATCCTCAGGGTGTGGGTAGAAATAGGATAAACCTGGGGGGAATGGGGGGGATGAAAATATTGTGAAGGGGGGTGAGGATATACTGGGGAAAGGGTAGTGGGAGGGTATAAATATCACGGCAATTCATGTTAGCGAGAACGTAAGAAGGTAAGAACACAAGGGAAGCTGCAAGACGTCAAGGAGCCTACACGAGGCAGTCCCTGTACAAACACACCTGCCTTTCATCCCTATTTATGGATTTGTCTTATCTTCTAAAACTCCCTATTGACTTGGCTTTAATAGCATAATTACTAAGATTATTCCAGCAACTACCACTCTATTTTCTAACCATTATCTTCTTATTCAAGCCTGAATCCGTTACCCCCTCGTGCCTTTTTGGATTACCAATTAAAAAGATAAAAAGAATTGATGAACATAAATGTGTTGAATATTACTTAAGATTTTGTGATTATTCTAAAAAACAAGTAAGTCGCGGGGGATTAATAAACTTAAAACATCATAGCGAGAAAGAACTGCTTGTCTAGGTATAAAGTGGCCTAATGTGAAGTATCTAAGGACAAGAATGTTTCGTAAATAAAATCACTGAGGACCGTTCAAGAGGAAAACAAACGAAGTATAACAGAAGGAGGATGTGGAGAAAAAAATTGCAACGAGATTTTTTTTTTCCTATCTCTTTACAATTAAAGGTTACTGACGAGAGCTAGATGGCGATATAAGAAAAAAAAATAAGATACTCCGAAAAGGTCAGTCAGATTTAAGAGCTATAAAAATAATAAGGAAAAGGTCAGTGGCGGGTTTTTAAGATGTTTTATAGCGTTGTCTTGTTGCGAGGGTTCAACTCGGGAGAAAGGAAGGGAAGATGAAGAAGATAGAGAGCACGGAGAAAATATAGGAAAATAGGATGGGGAATATGAAGGAAGGAAGGAAGGAAGGAAGGAAGGAAGGAAGGAAGGAATAGGAGGATGGAAAGATGGAATGCAAAAAAAAAAAAAAGGAGGGAAGAAGAGCAAGAAAAGGAAGAAAACAATAAAAGTAAATAAAAAAACAAAAAGAAAATGAACAAAAGGAAGAATGAGTAAAGAATAAATCAATGAAGGAAGATAAAAAAAAAGGAGAGAGGAAGGAAAAGAAAAACTAAGAAATTTAACACGACGAAAAAGTAAGTAAAAAATTAATGAACGAAAGAATTAAGGTAAAAAAAAGAAAAAAACGAAGGTATATCGGAAGGAATGAAAGACGACAGAAAGAAAGATAGGAAGAGGGAAGTTAGGGCCAGAGGAGAGGGTGCCAAATAATGACACTTCCTTATTACAGTAATGAAAATGAAAACGACTGATTAAGTGATTTTTGAGGTGTACCCTTAGAAGAGGAGGAGGAGGAGGAGGAGGAGGAGGAGGAGGAGGAGGAGGAGGAGGAGGAGAAATGAGAGGAAAAAGTCAGAAGAGATAAGAAAAATCATAAGAGAGAAGAGAGGAAAGAAGAGTGTTAACATAAAAAAAAGAGAGAATGGAAGAAATGAAGAAGAGGAAAATAGACAAGAAATGAGAGGAAAAAGTGAGTAGAGACGAGAAAAATCAAGAGAGAAAAGAGAAAAAAAAGAAGAAAACAAAACACAAAAAGAAGGAATGAAAGAAACGAAAACGCTAGAAAGAGAGAGAGAGAGAGAGAGAGAGAGAGAGAGAGAGAGAGAGAGAGAGAGAGAGAGAGAGAGAGAGAGAGAGAGAGAGAGAGAGAGAGAGAGAGAGAGAGAGAGAGAGATGGCGTCAGTATACGTCTCTCAGGATCACAAACACTCTCACCCAATAACTTTTACTCTCTGGCAAAGCTTGTTGTGCGTCCCACCAACACGCCTCACCAGGACAGGTAAGCGGGAGCACCTGTCCGTCTGTTTACCGCCCCATCTTCCCCCCACCCCCCTCTCTGTATCGTCGCCTCGCCGCCCACTTGCCCGGAATATCTGGAGGACTTGCTGCGACCCTCTGTCTCTCTGTTATAGTGACGTTTAGTTTGTGTGTGTGTGTGTGTGTGTGTGTGTGTGTGTGTGTGTGTGTGTGTGTGTGTGTGTGTGTGTGTGTGTGTGTGTGTGTGTGTGTCACGTGATGTGGAGTTACTGTATGTTGTATGTTTCTTTTTTCTTACATGTCATTTTTATTTTCTGTTTGCTGTGGCTTCTCTTTTTTTTTTTTCCTGTTTGTTAATTTACTTTTTCATGGAGTTTGTTTCGTTGATTTTTTTTCTTCTATTTGTGGAATGAATGGTTTTTTTTTTTTCTCCGATTATTCACCGTAGCATTAATCTTTTTTTTCTTTCTTTTATAGGGCCTCTCGATTTGCATGCTTTATTCAGGGTCTGCCGCATATAGACACACTGGCCTGGCTTCTTGTGCCTCATGTTCATAAGCCATCATTATTAGGTATTAATTTCTGGGATTGTATTGCGGCGTTTTCCTTGCCTGATTTCACCACATTTACAAGGACAGTGGCTGCATTTAGCGTCTTTTTTTCTTTTTTACTGTTGCCTGAGTTCGTGTGACCGCGCTTACCATTGTCTAATTCTGGCATACTAAAAATGAATGTGGAGTTTTGAACGTTCCGCCGAGTCGCGTCCTGTGGTTCCCTCGTGTTCAGGTCCGATGCTCGCCATGGCCATTTTTCACCGCTGCTAACAACAACGGTCATGTTTACCAGTCTTTTTTTTCGCTTTATTAATATCCTAATTACCTGACGCGTGCACGAAACTTTTCCGTGTAAATTAGGAAGCGAATTTCATTTTGCGACAGTAAGCTTCATGGAGCAATAATTCCACCAGCGGGGCGAGTGTTCCATGGAAATAAAGTTTATCTTCGCCCATAATGACATCTACTGCATAGTAATAAGAATGAGTGCATGTTTTACAGGGGCGCGGTGACATAGAATAATATCAGTTTTACTTATACATGACACTGGCAGGAAATTGCATCGGAAGTGTTATTTTTTCATTCATCAGTGAACGAATGAGTGAGTGAAAGGGCGAATGAGTGAGTAAACTGAAGCACCACAAAGGACAACTGAAGCCAAAATAACAGGCAAATTAATTAAACAGTAAACTTAATGAAATAAGAAAACAGGAGTGTGGTATGATAAGAATTATTGGTGGAAAATGGCTAAGGAAATGTATGTGTATATGAATATATTCGTAGCTTTAGAAGGAAAATAGTTTTGTTTGAATATGAAAGAAACTGCAAGAAAGCTTTTCATACCCTTGACAAGGTTGATTCAAGGAGAAAATAAGAAATATGTAAGAGTTCATCAATGTCTGGTAGGAGAGTAGTACGCAGCATTTTGGATTTCACTTTGGCCTTTCACGTAATAAAGTTATGCATTTCGGTCTATGTGAAACTAATTTTTGATGGTTGCCTCAGATCTTTTACTGTTGACACACTGTGTAAAGCTTATTAATATGATAACAGTAAAGACGAAGGAGCACGGCAGTACACACCCAATAAATGAATAAAGGAATTGCAGCAAGAGTGACAGAAAAACGTTAACATCCGTGCAGTTTTACTTTCCTTCCCGCACACCTCCCGTCTCCTTCCCTTCCCCATGCACGAACTCTCTTCCCTTGCATTTTTCACCTCTCCTTGCACTCCTCCTTCTCCCTTAGCATTATCTCCTCTTGCCCTCCCTCTCATTCTTTTCCATGTCCACTCCCTCCCTTTGCAGCCTGTCCCTAACTCTTTCATTTCTCTTCCCTCTTCCTTTTCTTCCTCCTCCTTCCCTTGTCCCCTTTCTTCCTTTCCTTGCACTTCCCTTTCATTTCCCCGCTACTTCTTCCCTTCCTTCCCTCCTCTTCGTCACGCATCCATCAGGCAACACTACCTTTAACTTCCCTCCATCCATTTGCACAATTGCCTTCATCGCTTGCACACGCGACGAACTAAATGACGTGTGTTGTGCCTGCGCTGCATAACTACTGGTGGCCTGAATAATGAGCATGCCTTACTTGGTCAGCTCTCTTTCCTGCAGGTGAAGCGCCGTTCCAAGGACATAACCGCTCTTCCTATGACAATGAAAAATAGTATTAAAGGAGAGAAGACAAAAATTGCTGCTAAGACTCCGCTCCTTCGCCCATCACAGACACACTCGGCCGCGCTTGCACCCACTCGTAAACAGACCCCTCCTCCTCCTTCTCCTAGCCGCGTCCCGTAACTCTGGCCGGTCTCACGAGTGTTAATTTCTCGGAGTGGAGGCGTCAGAGGCGAAGCGGAGAAGCGGCAACTAACTCCCATTACGGCCAGAGAATGTAAAAGGCCTCAAGTGTGTCTTCCTCCGCGCCCCGATGACGACGACGGAGGAGCAGGAGGAAGAGGAAGACCATCACATTCAAAGTGCTTCAACTGCCACTGCCACTACCATCACCACCACCACCACCACCATAATCATCATGAATAACAGCAACAAGAAGAACAAGACCAACAACAGGAAGGATACAACTTTTAAATGTATACAAAGCAGGAGAGAGAGAGAGAGAGAGAGAGAGAGAGAGAGAGAGAGAGAGAGAGAGAGAGAGAGAGAGAGAGAGAGAGAGAGAGAGACGCTGTGAATTTTACGGTCTACACGAGTTTTCTTTTCATGGCGACGTAAACCACACACGGCTTGTTGTTATTCATGTCCTTCTCTGATCCTAACAACTCCTCCCCATCTCCTCTCCACTCTGTCTCTTCCTCCCATTCCCTCTTCCTCCCCTCACTCAATCAATTCTTCTTTCCTTTTTCAAATATTCTAGTTTTCTTTTTTACATTCTTCCTTTTGTCACTTTCTTTCTCTTATCAATATCCACCATCTTTTCTTCCTTCCTCCTTACCTTCTCTTTCTTACCCACAAGCTCTCATTCAATATCTCTCTCCTCCCGCCCGATTTTTTTTCTTTCTCTCGCGCTCTCTCTCTCTCTTCAAAGGCTTTTTCTATCCTTTTTTCCTAAATTGCTTTCTTTCTATCCTTTCTTCTATCTGTCTCCCTCTCCTTGTCTTTTTCTTTTCCTTTTCTGCCATTTAATATTCCCTGATGTTTTCGTCTTCACAATTCTAGTTTTTCTTTCCATCATTATAACTCACTCTCTCTCTCTCTCTCTCTCTCTCTCTCTCTTCTTTGTTCCGTCCTTCATTTCTACTTCAGAATCTTCTTTTACTTCTCTCTCTCTCTCTCTCTCTCTCTCTCTCTCTCTCTCTCTCTCTCTCTCTCTCTCTCTCTCTCTCTCTCTCTCCGTCCTTCCTCCTTTCCTCCGTCTATCCCTTAGTCCTTCTCTTCCTCATTTCGCAATTAGTTCCTCCCTCCTCCTTCCCTCTTCTTTCCCATAATTGCTGTTCCCTCCCTTCTTTCCTTTCCTAACTATTATCCTTAACTAGTTGCCCCTAATTACTCTCTCCTCCCTCTCCTGGCTTCTCCCTTCTTCAATCTCTCCCCCCACTCTCTCCATCCCTCTGTCCCTCCCTCTCCTTCAAGCCACTCATGCACAGCCAAGCTCTCTCTCTCTCTCTCTCTCTCTCTCTCTCTCTCTCTCTCTCTCTCTCTCTCTCTCTCTCTCTCGGAATTTAAGGTTTGAATCCTGCTTCACAATGCGGCTCATGATAATATCTCATAATGACTCGGTTTCATAATGTATTCTGTGTGTCTAATTTGCGTGCGCGATTGTGTGTGTGTGTGTGTGTGTGTGTGTGTGTGTGTGTGTGTGTGTGTGTGTGTGGAAACTCATTAATGGTCTTCTTAACTCCTGACGTAGTATTTTTCTCAGCAGCAGCAGCAGCAGCAGCGTGTGGCGTCAGCAGTCTTCCCCCACATTAAGCTGCCGAGTCCGCTATCTGGGCAACGCACGCCACCCTGCCTGCCGCCCACCTCTCCAGCCCCCTTCTCTCGCCACTCTTTGCCTGCCATTCCCTGCCCATCTGCCACTCCTACTCCCCCGCCACACTCTGCCTGTCATTCTTTTCCCGACGCCTCTCGGTTTGTCCGTCTCCCACTCTGCCTGCCATTTCCTGCCCTGAACACTCGCCCATGTCATCACTTACCCCTTCGCCTGCCAATCCCAGCCTTTGCCTCTCAATATGTTTCCTCGCCACCCTTTCCCTGCTGTTCCATGTTATCCCGCCACCAATGCTAGTTCATTTCGTCCACTCGCCTCTTCTTTCACATACACAACAGATAAATAAATGTAGTAATACTGTATCATAAATTGAGTTATCAAAATTTAATAGGTTTTACATATACGGAGAAGTACAGAGAGAATATAGCGTATTAAAGTAAATAGAGGTTGATTGCTATTAACAATTATAGCTATTCAGCATCAGAAGTTACTACATCATAATAGTTTTCATAATTATGAATAAAAATCCTTTGCTTACGCTTTTATATATATGGATATCAAGCGGCCACACCACATGGAACAAGTGACGCGCCCCGGGGAGGGAAATATGGTAAAAAGGCTGAGTGGAATCGATTGTATTTGTGTGACTACAGCCATAATGAGTACCATTGTTGCTGGTGGGGAATAAATTACAGATCAGTGGACTTAATTTATTCCATTTCCTCGGGCCAGCAATGTGCCGCATTTGTGATACGAGCATCAGGATTATTATTAGTATATTAATAATAATAATGATAATAATAATAATAATAATAATAATAATAATGATAATAATATTATCATATTATTATCATAATTATCATTATTATTATTATTATCACCCTCATTATTATCATTAAAATTATTATTAGCATTATTATCATTATTATTATTATCATCATTGTCATTATGATCATCAATATCATCATTACTATCATTATCATTACCATCATAATCTCCACCAGCAAATGAAGATGAGCTACGAGTTTCTTTCTCTCACTCCCCTAAAAAGTAAAATGTTTAAATAAAAAATAAAGGAAACAAAATGAATGACATTCAGTAATGCATTAATCCGACAATGGCTGATACAAGCTATCACGCCAAACAACTATAACATTTTCAACAATCACTAACACTTACACTACACCATAACACCATACACAGTACATAAAACTCACAACACTCTAATACATGCTCAGTTCTCCACCATCACCATTACCACCGCCTCCTTCCCAGATTGTTCTTTCGCTCACAAAACAGGAGCGGTAAACAAATTCACCCCAAGGGCGTCCCAGTTACGAGGCTCCGAGACAGTTCCGGATTTACTCCAAGGAGAAAACATTATGGATATTCGCTACTCTCTCGTAATGTTTCCTGAGGGAGTAGAGTTCACCTTTCATCCACGCACCTCACATTTTTTCATCTCGTAACCAACTACGGTATGAGTAAAAAAATCTCTAGAATTAATGGTAAGGGAATAGACGTCACGGAAATGAAAAATACAAGGTAAAAAAATGAGGTATAGAAGGGAAATCTCGCCGTAAGATAGTGTGATGGAATTTTTTGAGGTTAAGATAGTTGTATAAGAAATGATATTGTACACGCTGGAAAAAATGTTACCAGAATTGATGGTAAGAGAATCAAGTTTTGGTAAGTTTGTTTGCTTTACTCGAGACATTCTAACCTGTACGTTTCTATCTTGTGCTTTCTGAGGGGGGCACTGTGGAGTGTAAGATACATGGAAAAGGAGAGAAAAAAAAAAAAATAAGAGACATAAAGAGATACACACAAATGCTTAACTTTTTTGTTTCATAACAATAAAAAAGATTCACAGCTCGAAGGTTTCACTCTTCAAACATTTTCTTTGTGCTTTTTACGATGATTAAATTTTTAAACTTTTTCTTAATAGGAAGCAAAACACAACTACACCAAAATACCAAAATTAGTAACGATAACAACTGCAAAACAAACACAATTTACTGATACCACTGTTAGCAATAAACAACAAAACAAAACAATAGTATTATAAATAGCTTACGGCTAACACAGATACGACAAATAAACTCAACGGGGAGATCTTGAAGTCAAATGTTGCACTATTTCAATTACTTTCAAACATGGAGAAGGAAATCCTGAGACCCAGTAACCGCCCGCACGTCGGTTCGAATCCTGCTGACAGTAATAACTTTTCTATTTTCTTTCTTGTTTTTTACCTTTTCTTTTATCTGTGATCACTATTTTTCTTTTACACATTCACGCACGTACCTACTTCACGCTTTCTTATCTTAACAAGGTAGAAATACTGAAGAAATGTTACCGGTCTTCAAGGGAATGATGGAAGTCGGAAAGAAAACTCACTGCTGTGGGTACATAAATGTCAATACGAATCCTCCATTTGGCATAAATTTCCTCATTTTAGTTTAACGGAACAACACTAGAGACCAACAGAGATCACATGAATCAATACAATACTACAGACAATATATCGCAGTGAAGAATCAAGGCTAAATAACACCACTATGTCAGATTTTACCACACTTAGCGGCAGAAAGAAATCAAGGCACACATACGGCTCCCGCGAATCAAGAAGTACGTTCAGGAACATAAAAACTATAAAACAAAAGAAAGAAAGTCACATATTATTTACATATCAGTGAATGAGAGCATGATAGGAGAAGGAGGAGGGGGAGACGTGCGTGCGTGTCACTTGCCTTGCGTGATCACTGTACTGTGGCGGATCACCAGGAGACACGAACGATACTAGGTGGCCTCACTGCGGTGTAGGCGTGGCCCCCTGTGTGTGTGTGTGTGTGTGTGTGTGTGTGTGTGTGTGTGTGTGTGTGTGTGTGTGGGCGCGTGTGTGGGGTCGGTAGCGTAAACATTGCCGCATGACCTCCCTTAATCTCTGTATCCTGTCGTGTGTGTGTGTGTGTGTGTGTGTGTGTAATTCACCTCGGTCGCCTACTGGTCACCCAGCCAGTCTTCCCCATTACGGAGCGAGCTCAGAGCTCATAGACCGATCTTCGGGTAGGATTGAGACCACACAACACACACCGGGAAGCAAGGCCACAACCCCTCGAGTTACATCCCGTACCTATTTACTCCTAGGTGAACAGGGGCCACACATTAACAGGCTTGCTCATTTGCCTCGCCGCTTACCGGGACTCGAACCCGGCCCTCTCGATTGTGAGACGAGCGTGCTAATCACTACACTACGCGGTGTGTGTGTGTGTGTGTGTGTGTGTGTGTGTGTGTGTGTGTGTGTGTGTGTTCGCGCGCGTGAGTGAGTGTGGTAGGTTTGTTTCATGCTAGTTATGTGTGGTTTGGAGGAAATGGGTGAGAGAAAGAAAATCATGCCTAAGAGAGAGAGAGAGAGAGAGAGAGAGAGAGAGAGAGAGAGAGAGAGAGAGAGAGAGAGAGAGAGAGAGAGAGAGAGAGAGAGAGAGAGAGAGAGAGAGAGAGAGACTCAAGTAGAGACGACAAAGAAACAAAAGAAAGGGGGAACAAAGTTAGATTTTCAGAAATATTTCATGGAAGAAGAGAAGAGAGGAGAAGTAAGATATGCGAGAGGTATAGTGAGCGAAGGAGAGACGAAAGTATGGCGATTTTGACGGAACACGACGAGGCGAAAGAGGAACACTACACAAGAAGGCACAAAAAACAAAAGAAGAGAAAAGGGTGAAAGAGAAACAGAGGACACAAAGAGACGGAAAACGGACAAATACTCGTAGATACAAAAACAAGAACTAAAGGAAAGTGAAGGGCTGATGTAGCGCCGTCCACTCCCCGCTAAAGCTACAACAGGTCCCTAATCTGAGTCAGTCCTTGTGTTAAAATTTCACGTTGGATGTTGTTAAAAGCGTGAACTACCGCTGTCCATCCGGTGACGCTTGAATAAAATGGAGAAAAAAAGATACATGTACACGTTACAAAAAGAAAAACCACAGGCTGACCACGCTTCACTATTAAAATGTTTAACCACTACGAGTCTCTTTTTTGTCTTCATGTCCATACGAATCTCTCTCTCTCTCTCTCTCTCTCTCTCTCTCTCTCTCTCTCTCTCTCTCTCTCTCTCTCTCTCTCATGTTTCCTAAACCAGAATATCCTTTCAGTTAGAGTTATAGAAGTAATAAACACGTACTTCTTTTCCTTACTAACAGAGGAGCCGATAGAACTCGAACACTTGACAATGCATCTCATCTGACTATCCAAGATCTTTACGGGTACAGATGGCTCGTCAAATAAGTCTCCCTATTGACAAATGGCGTTTTGAATGGTTGTATTTGGTTTGGCCGCTGACTTATGGGCATAAATTTACTATCAAAAGTTGTGGTGGAGATATTTCCCTCAAAGGACTGCATAAATCATGTGACAACAGCCAAACGCAGCTTGGGGAGGAAATACGGATTCCACTTTGTATAAATGCCTTTCATATACTACGTCCAAGGCTCTTACTCTTGAACGCTTTGGGATGCCATAAGGACTATTTTCGAAGGCTGAAAATTGTTAGTCCACGGAAAAATACAGCTGAGGAGGTAAAAGAAAGTACGGCCAAAAAAAGAGCATGGAACATGAAAATATTCAGAAAAAAACGAAGTGAAACTATATTAAGAAAAAACGACCATGCAAATGGAATGCGGTCAGGAAAAAAGAAAAACCATGAAAAAGTCAGGAAAAGTCCATAATTGGACCTTAAAGAAACGAGGAAAACTTCATTCTCAGTTTTTTATCTGATAATTAATAAATACACGTACAATACATAAAAATAATAAACTAATATAAAATATTATTTTGAGTTCTTGGGAGTGGCGCGTACATAATAATCATTTCTAATTTTCAAAAGATATTAAAAAAAAAACACTTTATCGACTGATTTTACTTTCAATATTAACATTCTTCTTCTATTTTCCATGACTTTTCATTGTAATTTTGAAAATTCTTTAATCGCAAAAATTCCTTATTTTTACTATTTTTTCACAGAACATACAGGCAGAAAAAAGAAACATGGGAGAGACAAAACGAGCACAAAAGATAAAAAAGAAATAAAATGTAGTTAAAAAAAGACCATGGACAGGTAATCCTGACAGGAAAAGAAAAGGAAAAAGCGAAAATAGCATAGGAGAAAGACCTCTGGACAAGACCATGAGAGAGACAATACAATAAAAAATAAGAAGAAAAATATAATCAGGAAAAGACCACGAAAGCGAGAATAATAATAATAATAAAAAACCCCACTAAGTAAGAGAAAGACTACTGTAAAGCCCCAAGACGGTAAAGGTACAGGAACACTCATGATTTCTTTGCATTCTTTCTCTCTGGAGTCGCACACACTAAGGCCAAATTACACTAACAGCTTTGTAAATTACCACAAAATGAACAGTCTCACCTTGTCTTGCTTATCCTGCACGCATGTTGAGTTTGTATAATTTTGTACTTTTGGTGGCAGGTGCAGATCAGCGTCACTGTGTCATCGGCTCTCACGATACTTGTATGTAATTGCCTCTAAAAATGGCACTGCTAAATATGGTGAAGACAAAATGGTATAGATATTAATCACACAATAAAAAAAAATACACAGGAATTAATGGCATAAGGATGGGCAATGGTAAAAAAAGTTAATGGCTCAACAAAAAATAGCACAATTAGAAAATGACAAAATGAAAACGCCACACCTTTTGAACAATGAAGGAAAGTGCATTTCAAGAAAGCTTTCTGCGTCTTTCTTATTCCTTTTTCCAATATTCTTTTTACTCCTCTATCCTAGCAAAAACTGGTGCGACTTTCAAGTATTCTATGTAAGTCAGAGTAGTGTGGAATTTAATGTGCTGTGTATGTCACGCCTCAACGCCGCGTCTCTCAACGTTTCGTGTTTCTCCTGCCCAGTCTTAAAACATTATTCAGCAGTGCAACACGCCACTCCTTTCTGTCTGCTCAGTCTCATCTTACTGTGAAACCTTTCTTACTTGCGTTATTTCTTAGCATATGCAATTTTTTCTCCTATGATTTATGAGATGAGGTCACTGCATGGAGGCAACACAACGCTATGTAGCAGATGGAATTTTTGTTACGTTATTTCTTAGTCCATAGTTTTTTCCATTTCTTATTACCGGCTATAATTTTATAATTCCATGGAAGCGACAAGATACTACTGACCATATTTCATACATGATTTTACGTATTTCTGTATTTTAGAATGTTTTATTCCTGCTTAGTTATGTGTTTGAGTGGAATCTTTATTACTTAAAACGTAAATTCTAAATGCATGAATGCTCTACTAATTCTATATAAGTTTCTGTAATTTCACGGAGGTACGAGCATGATGACATTACAGTATAAGGGAAGTTCCACGAAGCAATGTGTCAGTTTCTATATAAAACAGATCTATTTCCACCTATCATCAGTATTTATAAATTCGCTTCATCTTCTTTTAAAGCTTTTGACTGATTGTTTACACAGCTCTAAGGTGACGAGTCATTCGCTACATATCGTGCCTCCATTATTTTTGGATGATTTTCTTGGTGTCCATCTTTGTCTTAGAATAGATATTTTTGTTAGTTTAAGTATCATTTTTCAGAGTATACATATTTTCACTTTCTTAGCGCGTGCATATTTTCATTTTATCATCCATTACTTGTTATATGTAATTCCATGGATGCAGTGACTGGACGCTATACTGAACAATGTCAAAGTTTATTGGTTTGTCAGGAAAGAGAGTATTCTTTAATCTACCAATCCATTTTCTTAGCTCACGTTTTTCCAATTGTATTATCCATTACATGAGATGATTCCAGGAAAGAACAAGTTGCTAAATTTATTTTCGGATTACGTTCTTGGTTATGCCTTTTTTGCTATCTTTAGTATTTTAAGGGAAATTTTCTTTTTTATTCACAAAGCCATTACTTAGTGCATGGCTTTCCGTTGATTACATTATCTGTTACTTGAGGACAGGTTGGGTACGTTCTTGCTTTCTCAGTTTTCTTTGTGTTGCTTCAGCTTTGTCTGGAAATGGAACCTCAATTTGTCAGTGTCTAATAATATATTATTCATTTTTTATCATTCTAATCTAATATTCTAATAATACAGTATTATTCGTTATTTAGGTAATATTACAGTGATACGAAGTTACTGAGCTTTTTTGTTTCTTATGACTCTTTTTGTCTTTTCAGGGCCGTCTAGTAATTGAACTTTAGTTACTTGTATAATTTCGGCGCATATCTTTTCTAACTGCTTTACTCATTATCAAATGCAACATCTCAAATGGTGATAAGATTCTATTATTTTCTCGGAATAATTTTTGTCTCTTCTATTTTATTTCCGTTACGTTATTTCTTAGTGAGTATTTTCTATTGTAGTACAATTGATTATTTAAATGATCCATAAATGACAAGCGTTCTGAACACATGGCGGACGCTTACATTCAGGAAACATGGATAGCTACTTGTGACGCTGAGCGATGCACGGAAAGCAATTTTTTTCTTGGGAAGCAAAACTACACAGGTCAGGCAAGTCAACGAAGGTCAATACGTACACTACTGAGGAATCTGAACCATTTTGCTGCTAAACGCTGTCTTATGCATCACTTGTTTCTTAGCTTTCTCGTACTAAAGAAGATAATGATAACCAAGTTAGGTATTATAAAAAAAAAAAAAACATTGTTCGTCATAACATACTTTCCTCTAATTATCCAAGTAATTTCTTAGGTCAAACTCTTCCTGTCTTTAATGTTGTGACTTCTTCCTTCTCGTTCTTGTTCTTGTTCTACTACTACTACTACTACTTCTACTTTTTTCTTTTATCTTTTATATAATCCAAATTACTGAAAATGACACTCGGCTTTCGGCACTCAAAAGAATACCACAGTCTTCCCATCTTATTTTCTTGCATCTGACCACTGTTCTTCTTTCAGTGACCATACCTTTCTCCTTCGATCGTAACCTACTCCCGCACCGCCATGACCGCTGTACCTTGACCACCACCTGTCCCCTCAAAGTGCAGGAAGAGTAAACCGCTTCCCAAATTTCCCCTTCGGTCCATCATCGTCGAGAGAAACAAACACCTAATCTCTCTCTCTCTCTCTCTCTCTCTCTCTCTCTCTCTCTCTCTCTCTCTCTCTCTCTCTCTCATTCTCCTTTAGTCCTAAGCTTACTCTTACTTTTTTTATTTCTCCTAATGACGTTTTTTTTTCTTTTCTTTCTCCTCCTCCGCTTCCTCCTCCTCCTCCTCCTCCTCTTCCTCCTCCTCCTTCTCTTTGTCTTAAGCCTTTTCTTCTCCCTTCCTTTCCCACAGGCAACGTCTTACCACATACACACACACACACACACACACACACACACACACACACACACACACACACACAGACACACACACACAAAACAAAAAGGTCACACTAACGACCAAGGCATCTGGGTATTATATGCAAGGCTTTTTTTTCGTTTTGGTCTTTTTATCCCAGTCATGCAAAGCTTCCGTCGAGTGGCGCATAAACGGTATTCCGCGACGAAGCTGGTGTGTGCATTTTTCAGGCAGGATCCACCACTAATGCAGTAACTTCCCCGCTTAAATCCCCAGGAGGTATAAAAGCATCCACAGTAGGAAGGAAGTTTGGAGGTAATTAGTCCCTCATGGTGGTAAAGGAAGGTTCTGTCTTGCATGTTGTGTACGTAGGGAAAGCGTAAAGAGAGCTAGCTAACTTGTGCAATACAGTACTAATAGGTGTGGTGGTTGCTATAAGGTTCGGTTGTTGTGCTGTGTTGAAATTCAGTACAGATTAGAAACGATGTAGCTTTTTTTGTTTACCTCCATCGTTCGTGTCTTGTGAGGTGAAAACAGAAGGCTATTCGATTTCTGGCCACGATTATAATTCTATCTGTTATGACTGAAGTTTTCTCAGGTATATTTTCCACACATGATTTTATCTAGAGTTATCTCTCCCATGATGTATCAAATCAAGTTTGTGTTAGGTGAAGTTACGTCAGCTCAAGGTTAGTTTAGTTAGGATAATGCATGGTTTAGCTAGGTTAGGTTAGATTAGGTTGAACTAGACTAGAATAGGTTAGGTTAGCTTAGATTATACTACGATGTTAGGTTACTCTTACTTAGGATGAATTGAATTAAGTTAGGTTGGATTAAATTAGGACATCGTGGAGAGATTTAGTATAAAGCAAAGATAATTTGAATGAAACTGGCATGGAGGATGATCTTGAGTGGACTAAATTTAGGTGTCATTTACATTTACACATAAGTCATTTTCATCTACCGCTCCTTATCTAACCCATCCGTCTGAAACCCACGCAAGATCCTTAAATTCTTACACTGTCCCTATCAAAGACTGTCTATCTTACTGCAGGAACTCCCTTGATTAAGCTACTTTTTTTCTTACCGCATCCTTTCTCTCTGTCTCTTTATCCCTTTTTCCCTTCCCTCGTGCTGGCGACAAAACCCTCAGGTCGGCCAGGTTTAACGACGGTCTGAATGAGTTTTTTGAGATTAGAAAAGTTAGTCAATGGCCTCGATCATTACCTCCACCATTGAGTCTCTCTGTTCGGGAGGTGTTTTAGCGGATTAAGAGGACGCTTCGGTGGCCGCTACTTCCTTCCTGCCT
Source organism: Portunus trituberculatus (assembly GCF_017591435.1). NCBI lineage: Eukaryota > Metazoa > Arthropoda > Malacostraca > Decapoda > Portunidae > Portunus > Portunus trituberculatus. The sequence continues at coordinate 21,174,514 of NC_059271.1, read as the reverse complement.
TTTAAATGGTCAGGAAGAAGAGGCTGGAGGAGCAGGAGGAGGAGGAGGAGGAGGAGGAGGAGGAGGAGGAGGAGGAGGAGGAGGAGGAGGAGGAGGAGGAGGAGGAAAGGGAAGAAGACAGAGGAGGTACAGTGATGGCCAATTGTTGATTATACCAATCTCTTTATGTAGCTTGATAAGTGATGGATTCTTAAGGAGATTAGAAAAGTGAGTATTGAAAGGAAGAGCTAAATATTGTTGGGGTGAGTGTGGTAAGACATGATGAGTTGGTCTATTTCTGGTTTTTCTCTCTAATGCTTCCTTTCTTACCTATTTTTTTTGTCATCCACTCTTTGCCTTTCTTTCTTTATTCATTCATTCACTTTCTCTCTCTCTCTCTCTCTCTCCCGTCCTTGTTGAGCTCCCTGATACATAAATAAATAAAGAAAACACTCGGATTGGCATATGTGTGTGTGTGTGTGTGTGTGTGTGTGTGTGTGTGTGTGTGTGTGTGTGTGTGTGTGTGTGTGTGTGTGTGTGTGTGTGTGTGTGTGTGTGTGTGTGTGTGTGTGTGTGTGTGTGTGTGTGTGTGTGTGTGTGTGTGTGTGTGTGTGCATGTTCAGTCCAACCACGAGTACCCTTTTTCGAGTCTCTTTTTCTTACTGTGCATGCCAAATAGCCTCCAATTACCGCCTTGCTCGTAATATTTCAGTGCACCTTTTTGCGATGGTGGTAAGTGCAAGTACATGTGTAGCTGATTGTCGAGTAAGAAAGAAAGATAGAACGGATGAAAGAATGAATGAGTAAAAAAAGAAACGAATAAAAGGAGGAAGAAAGAAAGAAGGAAGGAAAGAAAAGAATTATGAAAGAAAGAAAGAAAGAAAGAAAGATAGAAAGGAAGGAAAGAAATGAACATGTAAGTGCACTGAGAAAGGCACGACTTTCTCGCAGAAAAAAACAGGAAAATAAACAAGACCTAAAATAGAACATAGTTAATGGACTAATTGTCTAGTAAGAAAGAAAAAAAAAAAGTCAAAGTGCAGAAATTAGCCACACAGAAAAAAAAACTAAATCCCTCCAAAGAATTTATAAAGAAATTGAGAAACAAACAGAAGCAGAAGTTACTCATAGTCCAAATTATTAAACAAATAACCAAATAATCACTTATTCATTCACTTCACCACAAGCAGAGACATGATTTAGCCAGCCAGGTACTGAGTCACTCAAACAAACAGACAGACTAAAAACAGTTACTTACTTACTTAGATACACAAGAAGCCACTGATCCATTCCCTCAACCAGAAAAATAGTAAAAAACATGACGAAAACAAGAATAGAAAAGCAGACAAGAGACACAAAACCAGAGAGAAACTTATACAAACACAATATAAAAACTCGTCCTCATAGAAACACTCAAACTGATACACAGGAAAGAAACAGAGGCAAATAACACAGCAGACGAAACCAATCAGCAAATAATTAAAGAGATGGATGATTGATTTAGTTTCAAGGTACAAATTATTCGCTTATATTCTTTAATGATCAGAAAAAAGAAAAGACGTGGATTTAAATTTTTCCCTCCTGTGTAATTTCTTTCAGCCTTTTGTCCTCGTTGACTCGTAAATAGAGTTCATTCTTCAGTGCCCTCACTAAGCCATCTCCACGTCTCTTTTTATGGCGCCCTCGTTGTGTATCGCATTGCTGACCTTTGCAACGCCCACCCAAGTCTACATTTTCTTCTTCCTCCTCTTCTATTTCTTCTTTTTCTCCTTCTTTTTCTCTTTCTTCTTCTTTACTAGTTCTTATTTTCTTCTTATTCTTGATCGCTTTGTTTCTTCTTCTCCTTTTTTTTCTTTTCTTTTTCTTCTTCTCCTTCTCGTCTTCTTCCTACTATTCTATTTGTTCTTTTCTTGTTTTTCTTTTCTCCCTTCTTTACTAGTTCTTCTTGTTCTTGTTCTTGATTGCTTTGTTTTTTGCCTTCTGTACGTTTTTTCTTCTTTTCCTCATTTTCTTTTCCTCCTCCTCCTCCTCCTCCTCCTCCTCCTCCTCCTCCTCCTCCTCCTCCTCTTCCTCCTCCTCCTTCCCCTTCCCACCACAATTACCACCACCACCACCACCACTACAAACGCCAATCAAAAGCACACACACACACACACACACACACACACACACACACACACACACACACACACACACACACGGCCTTGATTCAACACAGTCGTGAGCCGAGCAAAGCGCAGTTGGGTCGCCGCATCTTGTTAAATATTTAATTATTATGTATATATTTCATTGAAAATTATATATATATATATATATATATATATATATATATATATATATATATATATATATATATATATATATATATATATATATAAACCCTGGTCTTCTTCCTGCTGCTGCTGCTGCTGAGGAACGAAACGCATCAAAGGGAAGATTTTTTTTTAGTTCCTGAGAAGATTTGCATTTCTTTTTATCAAGTTTCTTACACGTCTCTTCAGGGTCACGCTATTGCAGGTCTGGTCAGGGTGAAGAGGGAGGGACGGAGGGAGGGAGGGAGGGGGAGGGAGGGAGGGAGGGAGGGAGGAGGTAGGGAGGAGGAGAGGCAAGAAGGGAAGGGAAGGGAAGGGTAAGGGGGTTGGAGGAGGGTGTAAGAGAGGGAATTGAGGAAAGGGAAAAGGGATAGGAATGAGAGAGAGAGAGAGAGAGAGAGAGAGAGAGAGAGAGAGAGAGAGAGAGAGAGAGAGAGAGAGAGAGAGAGAGAGAGAATTTGGTTTTGCTTTTTTGAAGAAGGCAAGTCAAATAAACAAAAAAGAAGGTTGTAAATGCTCACTATACCCAAATCTAAATAAAAATAAAGATAAAGAGAGATAGAATAGTGTGTGTGAGGGGGGGCGTTGGGGAGCGTGATGTGCGTGACCCCGTGTGCGCTCGTGACCACGCTAGCCTGACCTAAGCCTGAGGTGCGGGTGTTGGGGAGTGTTGGGTCAGGGTCACGTGTCCTGGTCAGGGTGATGAAATAGAGGTGAGGGTGGCGGGGTGGGGAAGGTGAGGAAGAGGAAGGGAGAAAGGAGGGGTAGTGGGATCGAAGGTTGTGGTGAAAATGAGAGAGAGAGAGAGAGAGAGAGAGAGAGAGAGAGAGAGAGAGAGAGAGAGAGAGAGAGAGAGAGAGAGAGAGAGAGAGAGAGAGAATATAAGCAAGTTAATAGAGAAAAGTAAAAAAAGGAACACACAAAGAGGAAAAAAGAAGAAAAATGATGAGTGAGGGAAGGACAAATTGAAAAGGAAAATAAAGTAAAAAAGAAGCAAAACCACAAAATAAGGCAGCGATAGAAAAAAGAGAAGAGGAGGAGTAAACACACACACACACACACACACACACACACACACACACACACACACACACACACACACACACACACTCGAAATAGAAATATGAATAACAGAGATAAAGAAGAACAAAGAAGGACAAAGAAAGAGACAGAATATGATGAAACGGCAAAACACAGAAAGACCGGGTTTGTGAAGTAAGGAGGGAAAGTAAGGGCGACTTGTAATGGGAAACGTGGTAAATATGAAACAACGGGGATACCTTGAAGGGCGGTGACAAATATAGGCTGATGGTAAGGGTTTCAGGACGCGACGAGGAAGGGAAGGCGGTGACGGTGAGTGTGGCCAGAACAGATGACGGGAACGAGGAGACACGACGAGAGAGGGAATGAGTGAAGGGGGAAAGGAAAACGCGTGATGTATGAAGGAAAAAGGTGGGAACCCAGGGATAAAGATAGAGAGGGGAGAAGAGGGGAAAAATGGGAGGGGAGGAAATATATAAAACATAGAAGAGGGAGAGAGAAATTTTATCGCATGGGGCAAGAGCTGAGGGTAGATGGGAAAGGGGAGGGAAAGTTGGAATGATGATAGACAGTCGAGGGAAGATGGGGACAATAATTGTGTGTGTGTGTGTGTGTGTGTGTGTGTGTGTGTGTGTGTGTGTGTGTGTGTGTGTGTGTTCTTTGTTTGAGTGATGAATACATTTACCATTAACAATTATTTCTCTGCACGTCATAGTCCAATCATATATATATATATATATATATATATATATATATATATATATATATATATATATATATATATATATATATATATATATATATATATATATATATATATATATATATATATATATATATATATATATATATATATATATATACGAAGAAGAATGCGTACACGAAATACAAATAAACAGGAGTGAACAAGTTAGAGTGAATGAATCTGGTAACAATCACAAACGGAGAGAAAATTACACAACTTCCAACAAATCAATATAAAAACAAAACAAGCAGAACAAATAACACCAATTACAAAATGGCAAACGAAAATGCACACACACACACACACACACACACACACACACACACACACACACACACACACACACACACACACACACACACACACACACAATCTAATCGTCCACCATGGAGCGTGTTCCCAAGACCCGAATCAGATGTGGAGGACGCTGGAGCTCCCACATCGACCAGTCATGCCAGGTGTTTAGATTCGTGATGACTGGTGGTGGTGGTGGTGGTGGTGGTGGTGATAGTGGAGCATATGCGTTGATGTGGATTATGAAAGAAGAAAATGGATAGCTTGAAGTAAAGGGTAGTGTAAGAAAGTTAAGAAGCATAAGGGAAAGTGGAATAGGGAACTGAGACAGGAATACAATTAATTACAGGTACAAAGAAATGCAAATGAATAGAAGTGACTGTTTATACACCGGCGAATATAAATTAATTTCAAACACGAACGCATCTTTTTGTTCTAATTAGGCTGTTTGATTTGAATGCAGGACTGATAATGAAAACAAAACGGAGGCGAGGGGAAAGGTGAAAGAAGGGACTGATAAGCAAAGGAAGGGAGAGTCAGGGAGAGATAATGAGGGCAGAGCAAGGGCACAAGTGACAAGGTGAGCAGCGGCAGCGAGGAAAGAGTGAGGGAGGCACTTCCATAAATCCATCAGCCTGAATATTGTATGGAGACAGGGAAATGTTCTCGTGGGATATTTTTCACGTGTAGCCATTTTGTTGGGGCTCTATATGTGTTAAAGAGTATCAATACGAGTGTGTGGGCATGTCACTGCGGCCTGCGTGGGCTGCCTTCGGCACAGGTGTGTGATAAACGCGTCCCTTGAACAAGAAGGGGCGGCCATAACGACCTGCCATCAATCTCAGGCCCTCCCATAACTAGCTGTGGCGCGCCGCGTGACAAGTGACGGTGGCGCGACGCTGCCACCCACACACCATTTGCTGCCAGCCACCTACACTTCCACACACACACACACACACACACACACACACACACACACACACACACACACACAATGTAATACACACCACACAACATACACCAAACACCATTCACCACACACAGACACCATACACCACACCTCGCATATCAAAACTCGGGCGACACTCCCACCGGGCCACTAAACCTTTCCACTCCACGGCCCGGGTATGGAGTTACTCACAGCAAACTTTTCCCAATGGTCATTTATCGCATCTCGCTCCACACCCACCTACGCTCCTTTCACGCAAGAGCAAAACTGATGGAAAATTATATTTTTTCGGGTATTGAAATGTGTGTGTGTGTGTGTGTGTGTGTGTGTGTGTGTGTGTGTGTGTGTGTAAGTCACCTCGGTCGCCTGCTGGTCACCCAGCCAGTCTTCCCCATTACGGAGCGAGCTCAGAGCTCATAAACCGATCTTCGGGTAGGACTGAGACCCATTATCTTAACATGCTAAATTAAAACACACTACGATTAATTAACAAAAGTAATACGACTTTTCTTAATATCACAGTCAGATTCAATCCATACCCTCAAATCAATCATATCAACCAACTATATAAAAAAAGCAGATACACCACAACCATCATCAACACCCGCACCAATTCCAGCTCCAGTAATGAAAGGGATGAAAGTCTCCAGAAAAGAGTTGAGGACGAAGCAGATGTGATATAGAGGGTCACTGGCCGGCACTTATCCACCATCCATTCTCCTTCACTATCATTGTGCGCGCGGTCTGAGCCACTGTGACCTTCTTGCGGGATTGACTGGGAAGGTATGATTTCTGAGCTATATTACCTTCCCTTCCATCTCCCTTCTTTTACTCACACTCTTGCTATACCTCCTTGTGAATTACAGAAGTGTACACGAAGCTGTGATTCCTGATTTTACTTGTATATTTTCTTTCCTCCTATTTCTATTTCTCTCGCGGTGAGTTACATGTGAGCCTATCTGAAATATTTGGAAGAGGACAAGGAAGTGGTTTCCAATTCTGATTTTAAACTTGAAACTATAAACTTAGTCGTGGCTTTATTTATGTTGTAGGGTGCATAAACGGAAGGGCGCGCACGCACAAGCTCACACACACACACACACACACACACACACACACACACACACACACACACACACACACACACACACTGCGGTAATACTATATCTTCATCATGAGAGAGAGAGAGAGAGAGAGAGAGAGAGAGAGAGAGAGAGAGAGAGAGAGAGAGAGAGAGAGAGAGAGAGAGAGAAATTGGTAGCAAAAAACTATAGCAAACAGACAGACACACACATACAGACAGGTGGCAAGAAACGATAAGAAGTAAATGGATAGAACGAACAAATGAAAGAACGAACAAAAAAAAAAAAAAAAAAAAAAAGAAAAAAAAATCCTTTACATCAGCTGACTGTCTAGGAAGCGTCGCGCGTTGCCATGACGACGAGCAGCAGGACACCAGCGTGGGCTCGTGATTGGTCAGACGAACAGTAAGCTCTAACGTGATTGGTTGGGGATTGAAAGGTCGCCTGTGATTGGCTGGAATTCATCTACCGTAGTCGATTAGCTTAAGGTAGCGCTGGAGGGAGGGAGGAAGGAAGGAAAGAAGGAAGGAAGGGAGGAAGGAAGGAAGGAAGGAAGGAAGGAAGGGGAGGGAGGGAGGGAGGGAGGGAGGGAGGAGGAAGAAAGAAAGAGAAAGAAAGGAAGGAAGGAAGGAAGGAAGGAAGGAAGGAAGGAAGGAAGGAAGGGAGGGAGGAAAACAGAAAGAAAGAAAGGAAGGAAGGAAGAAAGGTAGAAAGGAAGGAAGGAAGGAAGGTAGAGAAGAAGGAAGGAAAGAAAAAAGAAAGAAGGAAGGAAGGAAGGAAGGAGAGATGTCACAGAACCAACTACTTTTACAAGCTATAATGATCCACACGGACGAGCAACACATGATTCGAAGCAGAAATTGAAGCCACGTACAGTACTAAGATTCGAGGAACGTGGTGAGTTACGGTCATTTCGCGGTACCGGTGCGGCTTGCGACTAGAGGCACCAAAGAAGGGAATCAGCTTAGGCTATAATAACAAGTAACTTCCACCGATTCCACGAAAGGACACACAATAATGTAACCTCGATTTAATGCCACGAGAAGCAACTGTTAGCGCTTGGAAATAATGCACTACCACCACCACCACCACCACTACCACCACTATACTTTCAGATAGATAGATAAATAACATGCATATCCTAACCTAACCTAGCTAATCAAACCTAACTCCAATTAACTAACTCAGATCTGACCTAAACTGACTTGACCACAACGATTTCAAACACCATAACTGACTAAACTAGATTATCAACCCCTTCAGTACTGACACGCTTTCTTATCATGACCTTTGGGTATGATTAGACGGTTTTATTTGCATTAGGAAGGGTCTATGGATGTCTAATGGCCAGAGTCTTTACTATTTCAATCACAACATATATTTCTAAAGCTGTATAAAATCGCTAAATGGTAACTTGAATTAATGTGAAAGCGTGACACAATACTGAAAGGGTTAAGACTATCTATAAATTACCGTACCTATTATGCATTAGACAAAACGTATAGTAAATTCACGAGTATTATCTAATAAGTGAGTTATCGTAATGAGAGTTGGTTATTGTTGTAATGTTGTATCGTTGTTATCGTAGTATTGTTGTATTTCACTACCTTACACATTTATCTATTCATCCTCCTATCTTTTGTATCTGTATCTGTATGTGTAGTCCATTATCATACCGTTTCTTGATACCAACACACACAAGTCACTTAAATATGAGGAACATTATCACCACCAACTAGTTATACGTATCTAGAATTTCGTGAATAATTCTACAGAGAGTAATGTGAGAATTATTACCTGTAAACAGATTCTCCATACTACTGGGATTATAATTAGGTGAAAATACGAAGGTAATCAGTTCAACACCGGGACTGCAACGTATAGGCCTCATAGTTTCTTAGTTTTCTTTATGTTTCTCTAAATATTTTGTATCAGATCACATTCTCTCTCTCTCTCTCTCTCTCTCTCTCTCTCTCTCTCTCTCACACACACACACACAGACACAAGGACAAAGCAACATCATTTCGTATCCAACATGGGTACCTAATTAACAGGCAGACAGTCAGGCCTTCCCCTCTCCCTCTCTCCCCTCGGCCGTGACACGCTACACTCCCCGGGGACACGAGATTTTGACAGTGAAGATCGTGGAGACAACTGACGGATTACCAGGGGACAAGACGACAAGGATAGGACGACAGGCGGAAATGGCAAGGTACAGCAAGATAGACAGGGAGTGAATGGTTAAGGAGAGGCAGAAAAGAAAAACAACAAAGAAGAAAATAAAGGAAGATAGTAAGATAGGATAGTAAGACAGGAATAGAGATAACAGAGATAAAATGACAGGGTTGGAAAGGAAAAGATAGGAAGATAGGAGGGTAGGGAGCCAATAGAGAGGCAGGGTATGAAATGACAGGGTTGGAAAAACAGAGGAAAAACACGTGGACTAGATTGGCAAGAGATAAAAAAAAAAAAAAGACAGAGAAAGTTTTGCATAGGTGGTGGAATTACAGCGAGCAGAGTGGCAGGGAATAAAGTGGCAGGGAGTGGAGTGGACGGGGATGAAATAACAAAGAATGGAGTTGCAAAGAATTTGGTAGTAAAAAATAGTTTGGCAGGGACCTTGAGTGGCAGGGAAGCACAGCAAGGTAAGGTGTCTTCTTAACCTGAGAACCCATAAAATCTTGCCAGGGGTCAGGAGATACAAAGGAAAGGGTGAGCAGGAGAGTGAAGAATGAAGAGGAAGAGGAAGGATTGAAGGACAAGAGTAAAGGATAGAGAAAAAAATAGAAAGAGAAAAGAAAGAAAGAATGGAGAAGGAAAGGAAGAAATGGTATAGAGAGGAGGAAAAATAGGATGAAGGAGAGGGAAGGAAGGTAAAGTGGTGAAAGGAAAAGGGTGAGGGAGCGCAGGAGTGAGTGGGGTGGGACGGTCAGGAAGGGCGTGGGGTTCTAAAAATTACCAGCGTCCCGGGAGCAACATTTTACCTCCGCGTCGTAACCTTTAAGCAGGAAGTCAAGAATAAAGCCCCAAGGGAAGCCGTCCACCAACCATTGTTACCTGAGGCTCCGTACTTGATGGCCTCCCGCACACCTCAGGCCGGGCAGCGGTGACTGGCAATAGGTAGACACTTAGTACTATCTATACGTTCATACACATTATCCTGATCTTATTTAACCCTTTCAGTACTAGGACGCATTTTTTTCATGAATTTTGGATATGATTAGACGATTCTGTTTACATTAGGAAGGGTCAATGGAAGTCAGAAGGTTAATGGTCAGAGTTGTCACTATTTTAATCAAAACATAAATAGTAAGCAGAATAGATATGAAAACGTGTCATGGTACTGAAGAGGTTAAGGAGTGTGTGTTTGAGTTAAATGTCAGTTTTGTTTTGTTTTTTGTAAGAGATGAAAGCTAATATAAAAAAAAAGTTACACTAAGTTGCCAGCAGGTTAGTACACATGTATAGCCATTGGGGAATATATATATATATATATATATATATATATATATATATATATATATATATATATATATATATATATATATATATATATATATATCAAATCATACTTCTACTCATACGTTCAAAATTCTACACGCAGAGGCTGGAAAACAAACATGCAAGGAAACACTTTAACTCAAGAAAATAACACACACACACACACACACACACACACACACACACACACACACACACACACACACACACACACACAAACACACACACACGGACAAAATCTATACGAAGAGAAAAGCAAAAATTGTACGAACATGACTCTGTGCAATACAAACACGCGCCGGGAAGCAGCCACGGCCGGGCACTAGAAGAGAGCCAGGGCCCTTACACCCACTCACCCCTTCCTGTCGCCCCCCTCACAGGAACGCGGTGGGGAGGAAGACTCGCAGAGACACACATGACAGCAGGAACATTAACTACACACCTGAATTTCTTCCACGAAACTTAAAACACACATGTGAACACATCTGACATCATCCCACAACACACATCCTCGCTTGCCCTCACCTGGAATCAAAACGCAACACGCCACATACATATAGAAGCAAAAATACAACCCCGTGTACAGCTTCGCGACAAGAAAGTCCCTCCCTCTGTAGTGTTTTTCTTCCGAGAATTAATTAAAAACTCCTTTCATGTCTGGTCTCCCCCCAAAAATAGTCATCTTAAGTTCATCGCGCACAGAACCCGTCGAGGGAGGAGGCAGGGTGGGACAACACTCTCCCGTGCTTATAAAGAGAGTCAAGGAGAGGATATGAGCGGGATATGAGAGCATCTTTTACAGGTAATTGATGAGAGGAAGATGAAGAGGCCCCCATGTAGCATAGGAGGCCAGGGAGTGGATGAAGAGACGGAGGGCAGGAGGGAATTAACGGGTTGAAAAGAGAAGGTAAAAAGAGGAGGAGAGGGATTAGGAGGAGAACGGAAGCGACACAAAAGGAAGAGGTGGGTAAATAAAAAAAAAAAAATTACGGAGGAGGAGGAAGCGAAAATATAGGTGAAAAAAAGTTGAGAAGCATAGAAATAAAAGGAGTAAAGAAAGAGAAGAAGAGAAAAGGAACCGGAAACAGAGAGAAGCTTTTCGTGGTAGTGGAAAGTGTAAAGAGAGCGAGAAAGAGAGAAAAAAAAGAAAAGAAAGAAAAAGGGAGAGAAATCCATCATGAGAGTTGAGGAAAGAGAATGGGCTGAGAGCAAGTGTGAGGAAGAAGGTCACTGAATGGCAGGAAGAATGGAGAGAAAGGAAAAAGTAAAAGAACACTTAGGAAGGAAGAGAAATAAAGGAAGATAGGTGAACGACGACGACCACGAAGAGGAAGAGGAGGAGGAGGAGGAGGAGGAGGAGGAGGAGGAGGAGGAGGAGGAGGAAGAGGGAGATGGAAGAAGGAAAGACTGGACACCAACCAACATAGAATGGGGCACTATTAGAAGCAGGAAATGTTGGGTTGGGAAGGAAAGGAAAAGGGGAAGGGAGAAGAAAGGAGAGAGGGAAGGGAGAACGAAAGGGGTATGGAGTGAAATAATCGTGGTTCAGATGACACCGAAGGCAGAGAAAAAAGGAGCCAAAAATCCTACAAGTAAAAGAATTCCAGAAATGAGAGTAAGAATGGAAGGAATTAATATCAACCAAGAGGAAAACTAAATGGGTAATAGTAGTTATAAAAGTAGAGAAGTAAAAGTACACAATAATGAGTATACACGTGCTAGTAAATGCGTAACTTGAAAAAAAAAACAGAGGAAAAAAAAAAGGTAAGAAAACAATTTGTATCGACAGAAAGGAAAAGGAAGAAGAAAAATTAGTCTTGAAGTATGAATAGAAAAAAAAAAGTAAACAAATGATAGGATGAAGATGTGTGAAAATATCAATAAATGAACAATAAAATTAGAGACTGAAAGAAACACACACACACACACACACACACACACACACACACACACACACACACACACACACACACACACACACACACACACACACACACACAAAGGAATACGTAAAAAACAAAAGACAATCTGGAAAGACAATGTTCTTGACGTATGAATAAGAAAAAAAAAAAGAGACGAAGTCAGAAAAGATATCTAATGAACCCAGAAGCTATCAAAAGAAACGAAATAAAAGAATACAAAGAAAGGACTGAATAACAAGAGAATGACAAAAAAAAGACAAAAAAAGACAACAAAGAAAACCGCGGAGCATAAATAACGAACACCAGCAAACGAGAAAAAAAGAACAAAAAGAAAAAACAAAACGTAAGAAAAAGCAGTCAATGAATCAAGAAATTATCAAGAGAGAGAGAGAGAGAGAGAGAGAGAGAGAGAGAGAGAGAGAGAGAGAGAGAGAGAGAGAGAGAGAGAGAGAGAGAGAGAGGAAGAAAGAACTTAATCAAATGCCTTCCCTCCTTTACTCTCCCTCCCCCTTTCTTTCTATCCCTCCCTCCCTCCCCTCCCATTACCACTTCCCTCACATTACTTACTTCATAATGCACACACGGACCGATAAATCACGCTGTGGACCTGCTGTGGCTGTGGGGATGAAGTGAAATGAAAGGGGAGGGTCAAGAGATAATGAGAAGGACCAGGGAGCGGAGGGTGGGAAGGGGACGGAGGGTAGTGGGGAGGAAGAGTGGAGAAGGAGGAAGGGAAGCGGTTGGGAAAAGAAGATATATATGAGCGATTAAGAGGGAAAATAAAACATCAAAACTTTAAGTAAAAATGTCAGTGAAGAGAAGGAGGAGCGAGGAAGGAAAGAAAAGGAGGAGGAGGAGGAGGAGGAGGAGGAGGAGGAGGAGGAGGAGGAGGAGGAGGAGGAGGAAGAGGAGGAGGTCATGACGGAGAAAGAGAAGGAATAGAAATAAAATGAAAATGAAGGTAACGTAATAAATTCAATAAGATACTTTAATACCTACAAATTCCACTGCCAATTATTAAAGTATTGCAGCTTTTTTCTTCCTTAACCTTTGGAGTGACACATTTCTACATTTCTCAAAGCACATCAATAATGCACATTAATAAATATCAATAGAATGATTCATTACTACTTGTCTTCTGTCTTGTGAGACTTTAGAATCTTCTAATAAACATGAACAACTTAACTAGATTTCGAATTTTACGTATGATAATTATAAACCTTCCCCACTCTCTCTCTCTCTCTCTCTCTCTCTCTCTCTCTCTCTCTCTCTCTCTCTCTCTCTCTCTCTTCAGTACTTTTTCACTCAAAGTCCTAGTGAAGTCTAAAGTTAAATCAAAGCCACCAGGTCTCGAGGCACCAACCATCCCATCTGTTTTGCCATCCAGCCGTCACATAATTCCCCAAAGGCGCTTCTCTCTTCTTCTTTCCTCCTCGCCTTACTAAAATTTTCATCATTTCGTCCAAAAAACAAACCAAACTTGGAGACAGATGCTTCCTTGTGTCTTAGATGAATCAAAACTTTAAAACTTTCCCCACGATACACACATTTCGGAATAAATCTTAACTTTTCCTCTCCTATCCATTCTCCCACTCGCAACTTTTGGGTTTCCTTTCAGTGACTTGGTGTTGATGCTGCTGCTGAAGTATTGTATATACGTAGACCTACATTCTGAATCGCTGTGCTGCCTCATAATGATCACTACTATTTTTGAAGGTCATAGAAATTATTAGCTGTGTGTGTGTGTGTGTGTGTGTGTGTGTGTGTGTGTGTGTGTGTGTGTGTGTGTGTGTGTGTGTGTGTTACGGAATAGGAGAAGCTGGCCAAGGGCAACAAAATATAAAAAGAAAAGGCCTACTTGACAGCCAGTTCCCTAAAAGGTTAAGAGAGTTAGCCAAAATTTGGGACAAATGTCCTGAAAGCTCCCTCTTAAAAGAAGTCAAGTCGTAAGGTAAGATGTGTGTGTGTGTGTGTGTGTGTGTGTGTGTGTGTGTGTGTGTGTGTGTGTGTGTTTATTTTTTATTAATCTGCCACCAGAACAATAAAAAAGTCCTTGTAATTTCCAGAAGAGGGATTTGAAAGTAGTGGAGGTGGTGCTCGAAGTGTTGTTGAATATGAGGTATAGTCACGGTCAAGAGGACTGAAGGCTGCATCGTCAAACTCTGGCAGGCTATCCATCAACACTGCGTCTGAATCTGTTCAAGTGGAATGTAGAGTTTAGGAATAATTATCACTTTCAACCATTATTTTCTCTATGGTCGTTTTCAGAGTACTTTGAAAAAAAAAAGAGAAAAAAACAAGAAAAAAGAAAGTTAATTTTTCTAAGAGACATTAGTGTAAAAAAAATATAAAAAGTTGTCGGTAATAACTGTGAAAAAAAAAAGTTTAGCAATAAAAGAGTTAACAATATATTCGAGCATAACAATGAGGAATATAACTGGATACGATAAATTATGAGTTCCATATAGTAAAACAATAAGTGCTGCCTCTATACATTATCTACGGGGGAGAGAGAGAGAGAGAGAGAGAGAGAGAGAGAGAGAGAGAGAGAGAGAGAGAGAGAGAGAGAGAGAGAGAGAGAGAGAGAGAGAGAGAGAGAGAGAGAGAGAGAGAGAGAGAGAGAGAGAGGAGACAAGACCAGTGAAAAATGAAGGCCCAGCACAGTGGAGGGTCCCCAAAACAAAGAAGGGGAAGGTTTGAAGCAAATACTTTTCGTCCCATAATATTTCCCAGTGGCGCCGCCTCACAAACCCGCGCCGAAAAAAAAAAAATAAAAATAAATAAATAGGTGTTATATTTTTCCCTCTCTCTTTTTGCGTAGGATTCTGTAGTGTGTCCTGTAGTATCAAGAATCAACTACTGGAAAGTCCCCCCCCCTCTCTCTCTCTCTCTCTCTCTCTTCCAATCCTCACTTTCATCCTGTCATGTCCTTATTGTGGTAATTTTTCTTTCTTTTTCTTGTCCTTCACTTTTGACAAGCAAAGTATTTTCTCCAGTGCTCCCTATCACATTTTTCCACTCCGTCTCTCTCTCTCTCTCTCTCTCTCTCTCTCTCTCTCTCTCTCTCTCTCTCTCTCGGAACCATACACTATAAACTAGCACTTTCAAGATGTAGTGAGTGGTCGTGAGTTGCCCTTAAGGTTTTTCTCCTCCACCGCATTCTCGTGCCAAAAGAAGCGCGAAGGCCACAAACAGGGAAGCTTAAGACTCGTATCTGTGCCTCGTCCAAACCAAGCACGAGTTTAAAATCAGGAACTATAATTGATTGACCTAACGCATTCACCACCGTGTTTATCGTGCTCTTTCAGTGTTGGTTTTCCTGGTTTACTTGGAGTCTATATGTTAGGTTTTACAATGTGACTCTGTGGCTTCAAGGACTTCTGGTTGAGGAAAAGAACTACTGAATTTGATAAAGGTGAGTGCTGAATGTTTGTTATCTGATTTCTATTCCTATCTTCGGCTGTGACAAGAGTTTGATTTTATTTATGTAAGAAGTGCTCTGGCCAAGGGCAACAAAATGACAACTGAATGTGCCAATCTCCAAACAAGAGAGTCTAAAGGGTAACCAAAACTACGAGGAAAAGTGTCTTGAAAGTTCCTTCTTGAAAGAGTTTTAATCATAGGCAATTAACTGAGTGAATCTAAAGGCTTACAACAACAGGGACATATAGCGCCGCTGTACTAAAAATATAGAGATTACAACACGCAACGGAAAAATGAATAGTTGAAGTACATAAATAAAAGACGAAAATAGTAAGACAAATTGACAAGCAAAATCAGATAATGTGTTAATTTCCACATGAATAAATAACTGCTGGTGTATAAAATGAAAAAAAAAAAAAAAATCATCAAATAAAAAGTGCACAATATTGGAGGTAAAAGGTAAAAAATGCAGAAAAAAACTAATACATTTAATTAAAACTCCAACTGTGCATTTAGTTTCCCATTACGTGAGCTTAAACCCACTCACGCACACACACTCTTTCTCTTTCTAACACACACACACACACACACACACACACACACACACACACACACACACACACACACACACACACACACACACACACATTGTTTCTCATTGCACCACTTCACTTTCAGATATTTCCGATCTTTGTCTTGTTCTCTTGATAGGAAATTAAGGTAAAATATCAAGAGCAAGAGGAATTTTAGGCGATGCATCATAAAAAAAAAAAAAAATGAAGGAAAGAAGGAAGGAGGAAGTAAAGAAGAAAAGAACAAAGGAAGGAAGGAAGAAAAAAAATAATTACTGAAAGGAAAAAAATGGAGAAAAGAAGGAAAGATGTAAAAAGAAAAGGAAAAAAAAAAAGAAGAGAGAGAAAGAGGGAAAGAATAAGAGTGTAGTACTTGTGGCAGGTCTGTACATGCTCATATTGCCCAGGAGCTCCTACCCCCCACACCCACCCCAACACATCCTCCCACCCATCCATCCACCCACCCACCCACCCATCCAGCCACCCACCCACCCACCCACTCACACACACACACACACACACACCCACCCACACACACACACACACACACACACACATAAGAGGCAGCAGATGTGTGTTCGCATATTTCCCCCAGAATTATCAAGGGAGAGAGAGGAAAAAAGAGTACACAAGTCTCAAACAGATTTAGGGAGGCCACGGCGTCTCTACCTGGGCCCCGAACTCTCCAGACGGCTCAGGGAGACTCACAGAGGTTCAAGAGCTTCTGACGCACTCCTTCGGGACATTGGGACATATACCAAGGCTACTGATTTCCCTCAATACCCCATATACGAGGTTTGATTGTTTTGTTCACTATAGCAGCTGACTATGCATTGCACTAGATAATTTTACTGATAATAGATAATGCTAGGTTGATGTAAACAGTGAGAAACGCTTGATCCTGTGTTTATGCTAAGGCTACTGTGCCTAACGAACTCCACTGAATATTTTCACTTCTTCTACTAGTGACAGGTATATATGTCAATGGGATGTATGTTGGAGTAAATGCTTAGGAACACCTAGTTACTTGCGAAGGCCAAAGATATTCTGAAATGATAATACTACTACCACTACTACTACTACTACTACTACTACTACTACTACTACTACTACTACTACTACTACTACTACTACTACTACTACTACTAATAATAATAATAATAACAACAATAAATAAGCAATTTCGCATTCAGATACATGGACAGCTACAAACAGTACTGATTAATAACCTCTAAAAATAAGGATGTATAGCTTTACTAATCACAGGAGCATCCAATTAAGTAATATGAAATGAAAGATGGAAACAAAACTATTGATTCATACACCAAAATTCCCTAAAGTAATTAGTAAACATAATTAGATTGAAATAGAATATAACATTGGAATATGATTAATGATTCCTATGGCAAATTTCCCCATAAAAGACAAGACGTTACAAACACAGCCGGCAAACACGGTGTAGTATCTACTTAATTATCATAATATCAAGTTCGAAAACAAAAACACTCCCACAACCACGCATACAAAAATGTAACGATGAATATTCAAACGTTTTCTTTGTCTCATTACAATTGAAGCTTAAGTTTCGTGTCCAATGGAAGCAAATCAAAAAGCCATTACTGTCTCTACTGATAGCAAACTCAATTGCCGCCGTCTCTTCTTCCTTCTCTTAGACTGGAATAGTTTGGCGAGGAGAAGGAATAGGAGGAGGAGGAGGAGGAGGAGGAGGAGGAGGAGGAGGAGGAGGGAGGAGGAGGAGGAGGAGGAGGAGGAGGAGGAGGAGGAGGAGGAGGAGGAGGAGGAGGAGGAGGAGGAGGAGGAGGAGGAGGAGGAGGAGGAGGAGGAGAAGAAGAAGAAGAAGAAGAAGAAGAAGAAGAAGAAGGAGAAGAAAGGGGAGGAGGAAGAGGAGGTAAAAGAAGAATTTTGAACTTCTGGTGAGTTGAGTCAAAGGTGGAAAGAAAGATAAAGCGGAGGAGAAACTCTCTCTCTCTCTCTCTCTCTCTCTCTCTCTCTCTCTCTCTCTCTCTCTCTCTCTCACACGGACTGATATTTCCCTCACTACACAACACACACACACACACACACACACACACACACACACACACACACACACACACACACACACACACACACACACACACACACACACACACACACACACACACACACACACACACACACACACACACACACACACACACACACACACACACACACACACACACACACACACACACACACACACCAGTGAAAGGAGTCTGAGTGGAGGTACTTCTATTCCCAGGACACACGTCTCTGAAGACCGCTCGGTGTCTTGATGAACAGATGAACGAGAGAGAATATGATGGTCGAATGGGAGCGGGGAAAGGATAGAGAGTAAAGGAAGAAGAGGGAAGGACGAGGGGTAGTGGGAGGAGGGAAAAAAGGAAGGAGGGATGGGAAGAGTAAAATGGAGAGAAAGTTTGATGAAAAGGAAAGGAGAAAAGAAAGGTTAATGAAGAAAGTGAGAATACGGCTGGGAAGGAAGGGAGAGAAGAAAGGAAGGGACGAAAATGAATAAGGGGAGAGAGGGAAAAGAAGGTATGGTAGAAATGAAGAAAGAAGGGATATAGAGGATATGGAAAAAGGAGAAGGAAAGGAAGGATAAAAGAGGAACAAGGGATAAAGAGAGGAGACAGTGAGATTGTGAAAATATGGAGAAAAAGGAAAAGCAAAGAAGAAAAAAGTGATAGAGAACTGGAGGAAAGAAGGGAGGGAGGAAGGGAGGAAGGGAGGACGGGAGGAAAGGATGGGAGGAAGGGAGAACGGGAGGGAGGAAAGGATGGGAGGAAGGGAGGGAGGGAAGGAAAGGAAGGATGGAGGACAGTCATTTATCATCTAGGGGACTTCGGGGACTCAAGGTTAGGGAGAGTAGTTTCGTTTGCACGTTGCCTCAATCCCCGCGTGGCAGCTGTCGCGTCGAGCCTTCCCAGACACCTTCCCATCACCAAACCGCGGCTGCATCGACCAATATGTTAGTTACACTTTTTACACAGGGAAATATTTCAACTATGTTATCCAGTATGTGTCAGTAGCGAGATTAATTAAGAGACAAATTAAGTGGTATTTAAGTCATAAACCTAAAAGGAGGCTCTGATAGATATACATAATGGATAAAACAGATTTATTATCGTAGTAATCATATTAGTGATAGATGTAGCGGGCTCAAGCCTGATAAAGTTACTTTTGAAAAAAAATAGAAATAAACTCTTTCTCAAATAGATTTAGATGACTATGAAATAGACTCAGGAGTTGCTGTTGCTACACGCGAGACAATAGTAAGATTTAAAAGATGAAATGAATTTTATGGAAAGGGCTCGTGGGAGGATATAGGAATGAATGTTTTATTCAAGGTCTGCTACATATAGACTTATTGAGTTCTTGCAGCTTCCTTTATTTCTTATCTATTTTTAAAAAGGAAAAAATCATGGAGGTTTGTGTGCCGTGAAAGGCACTTCTTCCTAATTGAAATTTAAATAGATATTTTAGATATGATATCAATTGTGTGCGCGTGATGATACTGGAAAATATGTTTGTGGATGAAATAATGTTACTGTGAACACTGTTAACATAACCGACTGTTCTTCACTGATGACAGTGAGAGTGATAAGAATGACAATCATAAACTGTCATTATCAACAACAATAAATACAAGAATCTAAAAAGAAAACTAACAAAAAACAAGAAAAAATTGACAATAGATACAACTCACACGAAGAAACACCTCTACATTGTTTCAACAGTCAAAAAAGACACAACTTTGTATTTTCCCACTTTTCTCATTACTTTTTCTTCAGTACTTCCTAGTGACCAACATGACTTCCTGCCACTGCTGCTGCTGCTGCTACTCTTCGTCCATTGTGAAAGAAACAAAGCTACCCGACCACCACCACCACCACTATCACCACCACCAGCTGCTCCACCTCCCCCTCCTCCGGCAAATGCTACACCTGGCCAGACAGAAGACCTAAATAATAAATGACGTAAACACTGGTCCAATTTTGCGTCTCTATTCCAAGTCTGGGATGTTCTTTTTTATTTCTATTTTTGTTTTCTGAGGGAAGAGGGGATCTCATCAACTATTAAAGGAGACTAATGGGGAGGATGTGAGGGCCTCTCTCTCTCTCTCTCTCTCTCTCTCTCTCTCTCTCTCTAGATCTGAGAGAGAGAGAGAGAGAGAGAGAGAGAGAGAGAGAGAGAGAGAGAGAGAGAGAGAGAGAGAGAGAGAGAGAGAGAGAGAGAGAGAGAGAGAGAGAGAGAGAGAGAGAGAGAGAGAGAGAGAGAGAGAGAGAGAGAGAGAGAGAGAGAGAGAGAGAGATCCTATCAATAAACTATCATACAAAACGACGACACAAATAAGCATCTGCACAAAAAATAAACAAAAATATACTTTTATACCCATCCATCCCCCATACACACACACACACACACACACACACACACACACACACACACACACACACACACACACACACACACACACACACACACACACACACACACACACACACACACACACATACACTTTCTAAATATGTTCCGATTTTACAGAAATTACTTCGGATTACGTGTTATCTGTCAAGTCTTCTTAATTACACGTACATCCCAGGTGTGTGTCTTCTACCTGGAACTCCTCAACGCAATCACCTACTCGCTAACAGGCAGTAAAGAGTGTGTGTGGGGATGGGGTGAGGAGTCGGGAGATGAATTATACCTGATGGAGTTTGTCTCTTCAGAATTTCACTCATTTTTCTAATCCACTTGATGCCAGCCAGAGTCGATATCACCAGACTGTCATCCTTCTTACGAGCGTTTCCCGAGTCTCGCCACACAGTCAGGGTGCCCAAGGGAGTCACATCGTTGGCTGACGCTGCAGGATTATTTCGCGATCTTGTTATCACTTTTATTATTGTGCGCCTGTTTTCCTCGTACATTTTCTGTTTCATTTTTATATTTTATTTTTCTACGACAAATTTTTTTCCTTTTTCTTACTGCAGTTTTCGATTCAATTAATAGTGATTTCTTTTCTTCTTTTTTTATCTTTTTCTATTTCATATTAGTGTTTTTTGTGAAGTGGGAGTGCTTAGTGTTTTTCACATTTATGTTTTCAAACGACTTTCTTCCAATTCTAACTTCTCATACTATTTTTTTTTTTCGTACTTAGATTAACATTACTTCTCTACCAATAAAAATATATCCGAAGCAATTTCCTCAGTATGAATAAATAGTAGAGGCGCTACCAGAGGTAATGTGCTTGATAAAGCTATATTAAGAACAAAAGATATAGATAATATATTGGATTTCAAATAGCGTGCTTGATGAATGGATCAGACTTGGTAATCAGGTTGTTGGTGTTGAGTCATTAAAGGAATTTAAAAGAAGATTAGAGAAATTTATGGATGGGTATGATAGATGGATATAATTAGTTAAGTTTCTATGCACAGATTCCCATGTGTCGGACTGACGGCTTCTTGCAGCATTTTCTTTTTATTTTCTTATTGTATGTTCAAAACTCTAAAGTAACACTCCTAAAATTATAACCTAAATAATATAATAATGGATGATAATAGATATGTAATTACTGTTTTTCATCTAATTCATTATATTCTCCAACTTGTCATTATTAATTGTCAATCCAAAAACACATAAAATAACCAGCCCTTCTTAAATTACAAGCCCAGCTATCCCAACCCCAACATTGAAAACCCAGACCTCAGTCGCATCATATACAGTATTACTATGAATGTGTCTCATATAATTGTTCTGTTTTGATGAATTATGAAAAAATTATCTTGTTATACAGAAATACAGATACGAGGAAGATACACGTTAACATCCATACAATTCATTCGTACAATATAAACCTTTAAGAAACTATAATTACATCACCAGTATTTCCAAAAACTACAGCCCAGAATATCACACACACACACACACACACACACACACACACACACACACACACACACACACACACCGCGTAGTGTAGTGGTTAGCACACTCGGCTCACAACCGAGAGGGTCCGGATTCGAGTCCCGGGAAGCGGCGAGGCAAATGAGCAAGCCTCTTAATGTGGCCGCTATTCACCTAGCAGTAAATAGGTAACTCGAGGGGTTGTGGCCACGCTTTCCCGGTGTGTGGAGTGTGTTGTGGTCTCAGTCCTACCAGAAGATCGGTCTATGAGCTCTGAGCTCGCTCCGTAATGGGGAAGGCTGGCTGGATGACCAGTGGGCGAACAAGGTGAATTACACACACAAACACACCCACGCACGCACGCACACCTACGCACGCACGCACACACACACACAGACAGACACGCAGACGCACGCACACGAAAAGAAAACAGCCTTGATCTGCATCACGTACGAATTCCCTCAAGGCATTCCTCATACATCTCTTCCTCTCCTTTCATCGCCCTTGTCCTCGTTCTCCTCCTTCTCTTGTGTCCCCCAAAGCCCGGCAGGCCCATTAAGAACGCCTCACCTGCCCTGCGTGACTCCCAGGGGCGTGGCAGCCGGCACGAGTGTGTCAAGGAGTCAGAGTGGGGTGGGAGAGAAGGAAGGAGGGGGAGGTTATGGTACTTCACTTTGTCCCGCGTATTAAAGGAAGAGGTAGAAAGGGAGTGGAAGGGATATGTGGACGGGAAGGAACGTATATGCATCTAACGGAGGCTTCAAAAGGCTTGGGTTAAAAATGGAGAGAGGTTGAGAGAGAGAGAGAGAGAGAGAGAGAGAGAGAGAGAGAGAGAGAGAGAGAGAGAGAGAGAGAGAGAGAGAGAGAGAGAGAGTGTGAGTGTGTGTGTGTGTGTGTGTGTGTGTGTGTGTGTGTGTGTGTGTGTGTGTGTGTGTGTGTGTGTGTGTGTGTGTTTAGGGAATGAAATTGTACAGTGTAAAGATATTGGAAAAACGACCGCATAGCAATAAAGACAATTATCTAAAACAATAAGAGGAAATTAAAGGAAAGAAATTGGAAGTGATAATACGGAAAAAAATAATAGCGATATTAGGAAAATAATGAATAAATTAGGGAAACAAAGTAAAGAGGAGAACAGGGAATAAGAACAAAATTAAAAACAAGGCAACACACACACACACACACACACACACACACACACACACACACACACTTCCCTTTCTCCTAATTAATTATTTTCTCCTTACACTCTGTACTCGTGGCCATAAATTGACCTGTTTACGACGAGGGAACGAGCAAGAGAGAGAGAGAGAGAGAGAGAGAGAGAGAGAGAGAGAGAGAGAGAGAGAGAGAGAGAGAGAGAGAGAGAGAGAGAGAATATAGGTAGTGTATAGGAAACTTTAAGGTCAGGTGTGTGTGTGTGTGTGTGTGTGTGTGTGTGTGTGTGTGTGTGTGTGTGTGTGTGTGTGTGTGTGTGTGTGTGTGTGTGTGTGTGTGTGTGTGTGTGTGTGTGTACCTTTGTCTTCCTACCATGTAACCACGAGGATAGAGTTAACAGAGAAGGAGAGTTGAGCTACAGACAAAGGAGATCAAATTTCTTTTTTTTTTTTTTGAAAATACACACCAAGAGAGAGAGAGAGAGACAGAGAGAGAGAGAGAGAGAGAGAGAGAGAGAGAGAGAGAGAGAGAGAGAGAGAGAGAGAGAGAGAGAGAGAGAGAGAGAGAGAGAGAGAGAGAGAGAGAGAGAGAGAGAGATATGAGTGGTTGGTATAAGATTATTATTATTTCTGTGAGGTATTGTGTGTCACTGATAGATGATTAAAGAAAGAAAGGAAGAAAGAAGACAGGAAGAAGAGGAAAGGAAGAAAACAGTCAGAAAGGAAACAATCAAAATGCGCCTACACACACACACACACACACACACACACACACACACACACACACACACACACACACACACACACACACACAGAAATATGATAAATATAAACAACACAAACAAAACACAATACTTTCCCTATAAAAACACACACATTATCGAGTCACAACGCATTACGAAAGACTACACACACACACACACACACACACACACACACACACACACACACACACACACACACACACACACAGAAACACACACAGTTAAACACATAAACACACCTGGCTGGAGTTACACCTAATAAGAAAACAGGTGCAGCAGACAGGCAGGAGGATCACAGGTGCACGCTTTACCCACACTCCACCTGTATAATGTAATAAGGGGCGCTCCATTCCATAACTTAATGTACCTTCTTATTCTGAGTATCCACGCAAAGAAGACGTTTCGGCCCTAATGTAATGAGATGTCCTGCAAGGTGGCGTTCCCGAGCCGGCGTTCTAATGCTTTGTCCTTCATTGCAATTAGTCATAAGTTTCCTCAGCGTTCCTTAATCCCATTCCCCTCCTGAAGAAGATTCATGCTGCGCTTTGTCTCCATTTGTCTGTGTGTGTTTCCCTCAATACATCTCGCCCCTATACCTGTAACTCTTTGCCTATGTTTGTCTGCCTCTTTCTCTGCCTTTTTCTGTCTGTCTTTTCTTTGTATCTATCTCTCTCTCTTTCCTTGGATACGCTTTATTTTTATTTTATTTTATTTATTATTAGACTTTTTATGCATCGCAAGAAAACTGTAAATCATAAATAATAAGCTAAACCTCTCTCTCTCTCTCTCTCTCTCTCTCTCTCTCTCTCTCTCTCTCTCTCTCTCTCTCTCTCTCTCTCTCTCTCTCTCTCTCTCTCTCTCTCTCACGCTATACATCACCATGGCGTGACAGACAGCCTGCCTCTACCACCTACTCATTACCCTTTCCTGAAAATTATTCCACACACA
The DNA here is from genome assembly GCF_017591435.1 of Portunus trituberculatus. Classification (NCBI taxonomy): domain Eukaryota; kingdom Metazoa; phylum Arthropoda; class Malacostraca; order Decapoda; family Portunidae; genus Portunus; species Portunus trituberculatus. The sequence continues at coordinate 21,149,873 of NC_059271.1, read as the reverse complement.
AAAGTCTTCATAAAACCTCCGTCTTTCCATGAAGTCCAAAGGTTGCAGGAAATTTTTACTACAAGCAGAAGAAGAAAGGAACAAAGGAACTTTCACAAAACTTCTTTCCCAAAACTCACCAGAAGATAGAATAGAAGACTTTGGCCACACAGACATTTAGCTTAGCAGAGACATATTTCTAAAGATGTATTTTGTAATAGAAATCGAATGCAGCGATTGAAATTAACGTGAAGGTCAAAGAAAAAAAAATGAAGGTTACACGAGTTTCCAGGTCCGAATATGAAGAGAAACGAGCATTGTTGATTACCGTATCCGAGGCAAGGCAGGTGAACGGGAAGGTCTAATTAGTTACGGAATACAGCTAAGTGCTTTGTGGTCCAGGTAGATTGGTGTGTGTGTGTGTGTGTGTGTGTGTGTGTGTGTGTGCACGTGAGTTTGGCAGCACTACAAAACAACAGAAAAAAAAACAGAAAAAAAAACATGGACGAGCGGCTGAGCCAAGTAAAGAGGGGAAAGGTAATTAAGTCACTGACCTTTACCTGGCTACTTCTTACCCTCTTCACTTGAACGTCTTTCTTTTTTGTTCCCTTAACTGGACTCTTCACCCACTGCCAAGTCTTATTTTTGCTGTTTTTCCTCTTAACCATCTTACCAAGCCACTCCTCCTCCTCCTTCTCCTTCTCTTTCTCGTCCTCGTCCTCCTCCTCCTCCTCCTCCTCCTCCTCCTCCTCCTCCTCCTCCTCCTCCTCACCGTGATAAAACAGACGGAAACCAATCGGCATTTCTGTCACAAAGGGCCCAAGTGGGAAAAAAATTATCCAGTTATAGACAGATAGATAAAAAAAGAATAAATTGGATACATTCATACAGGTAAACAACACCAATAACCCATTAATGTCTGAGTGATCCGAAGAAAATAGTGTGTGTGTGTGTGTGTGTGTGTGTGTGTGTGTGTGTGTGTGTGTGTGTGTGTGTGTGTGTGTGTGTGTGTGTGTGTGTGTGTGTGTTTGATGTCTTTTTGTGGTCAATGTAACGGTAATAATTTCACGGACATGACTCCACATATTCTCTCTCTCTCTCTCTCTCTCTCTCTCTCTCTCTCTCTCTCTCTCTCTCTCTCTCTCTCTCTCTCTCTCTCTCTCTCGTCTCTCTTCACTTCCCTTTACTCTTGCTCCTCCTCCTCCTCCTCCTCCTCCTCCTCCTCCTCCTCCTCCTCCTCCTCCTCCTCCTCCTCCTCCTCCTCTTCATTCTCCTCCTCCTGTCCCTTCGTTCCTTTCCAAGAAGGTATAGATTCTTGCATTGCCTCGAAGCCCTCCACGTCAGGCAAGGCAACACTGAGGAGCAAAACACAACCGGCGCTCCCTCCTGCCTTGAGACTGTGGCTAAGGCAAGAGTGATAATAATGATTGTAATATCTGAAACAAAAATTAAAGAAAATACAAAAATGACAAGAATAAGAAGAAAAAGAACGAGGGTAGAAAAATAGAGCTGGAATGACAAGAGTGAAAACAGCAACAAGAACATGAACGATAAGAATCTTGATGTTAGTGATGATTAGTGATGATAATAAAAAAAAAAGAACATCAATAACAATGAAATAAAAGCACACACAAACGCATACTGTAATAGCAACAAGAAAAAAACAACAACAACACCTATAATGGGAAGAGAAACAATAACAGCAAAAACAGCAAAAACAGCTACAAAACCCAACACTACCACAAGCAATTGAACAATACAACAACAGCACCAACACCAACAACAAGAACACATGTATAGCAACAAGGAAACAAAAGAGGCCTTAATATCTTCCCCGTAGGCACATCACTAACGATGAACTCGGGAACCATTCAATACCCCTCAATATCCCTGGAAAACACGATACCTGTGGCTATTTCTTTAGGACATTGGGTTTTGGATTGGAAAGTGGCTATTACTAACCATTTTGGGACTTCACGTGATAGGACTGTCCGAAATGGGAAAAAGAGAGAGCGATGGAAGAATAAGAAGAAAGGAAATGAGTTAAAGAAAGGGAGGAGAGAGGGAAACAAGAGGTGGGATGGTACTGAAGGGAAGGGAGGGGGAAAGTAAGGGAGGAGACCGTACCTCGCCCTCCTGCTCGTCTTTGCAACAATGAACGCTATTTCGTGAGACAGTGGACGTTCGCTTTTGTTTGTCCTGTCGGGGGGAACTCGGAGAGGGACTGGGGAGGAGAGGAGAGAGGGAAGGAATGTTGTGGGACTACGGTGGGACTGTGGATGATGGGAGGGGCCGTTGACGTCAGGTGAAGGGGAACGAAGAGACAATGAAGGGAGTATTAAAGCGTCAACGGTGGCCCGAGTACAACACAGGTGGATTTGTCAATATTAGCTTCCGATACGATGCTCTTTTCCTCCCGACTTATCGAAGGCCTCATTGCGTTCCAGACCTATTCTCTGTCCTTCACGCTTTGTGTCTTCTCTTTCCACTCATTTCTCTTCGCATCTACTTTTTCACTTCTATTTTTTTTTCTCTTTCCTTTAGTTTACGTTTGTTTTCTTTTATTTCACCTCTTCTTTCCTCTCTTTTCCTGCTCCTTCCATTCTCTTTCTCTTTCTCTCCGTATATAAAACCTTCATACAAATATACATACCATTTTCATTCACAACAAATGACTTTACTACAACCAAACTGC
>NC_059271.1:21122199-21142199 GCF_017591435.1 Portunus trituberculatus | reverse complement strand
AGAAGAAGAAGAAGAAGAAGAAGAAGAAAAGAAGAAGAAGAAGAAGAAGAAGTAAAAGATAAAAGAAAAGAAGAAGAAGAAGAAGAAGAAGAAGAAGAAGAAGAAGAAGAACAAGAACAAGAACAAGAACAAGAAGAACAAGAAGAAGAAAAGAAGAAGAAGAAGAGAAAGAAGAAGAAGAAGAAGAAGAAGAAGAAGAAGAAGAAGAAGAAGAAGAAGAAGAAGAAGAAGAAGAAGAAGAAGAAGAAGAAGAAGAAGAAGAAGAAGAAGAAGAAGAAGAAGAAGAAGCAGAAAAGAAGAAGAAGAAGAAAAGAAAAGAAGAAGAAGAAAAGAAGAAGAAGAAGAAGATTAAGAAAAGAAGAAGAAGAAGAAGAAGAAGAAGAAGAAGAATAAAGAAAAGAAAAGAAAAGAAGAAAAAGAAATCTGACATAAAGAGGATATGAAAGAAAAAGAAGAGAGGATAAAAGAAGGAAAGAGAAGCAGAAAAAATGAATGAAAGAAGAAAGAAAGATACGAAAAAATAAGAAAAACGAAAAAAAAACAGGAAAAAACGAAAGAGAGAGAGAGAGAGAGAGAGAGAGAGAGAGAGAGAGAGAGAGAGAGAGAGAGAGAGACAATATACATAGAGGCCAGAATGAAGATAGAGAAAATAGGTAGTAAACGTGAGTAAGGGGAAAGAATACAGCCAATCATGTCGTGGGGGAAATGTGCAGTACTGGACAGGAGGGAGATGAGAGAGAGGGAAAGGGGAAGGGAAAAGGGAAACAGTGTGATTGTGTGAGGAGTGATGGGTGGGGGAAGGGAAGAGCAACTAGGATAAGAGGGAAGTAAAGGGTGATAAATGATAAAAAGGAGAAAGAAAAAAAAGGGGAGGAAAAAAGAAGGGGAGTAGAATAGGTACAGCTAAGAAAAGGAATGGAAAAAAAATAGGTGAAGGAAGAGTATGGAATGAAGGGAAAATAAAGGGAAAAGAGAAGAAAATAGTAAAGAGAAAAGGAAAGAAGGAAAAGAATAGGAAAGAAGATGATGCCAATGATGATGATGATGGTGTTAAGAAAATAATGATAACGATAACAATGATAATAAAATGATAAAAATATTAAAGATGATAAAAGAATAAAAAAAGCACCTTCACACACCAGCGCGCACATTCTCTCTCTCTCTCTCTCTCTCATACTTTGCTCCTTTCTGATCCATAGATGACAGAAACCTGATGGAGAGGAAAGAAAAAATCACACAAATTTTCATTCGATAGCACAGGAACTTAAAAACACGCGAAAAAAAAACCGCCAGCAAGAAAGAGAGGAGAAAAAGAGAGAGAAGGAAAAATGAAATTCTCCGAAGACCGTCTTTTTAAATCCATAAAGCTTCCAGAAACCGCCACACACACACACACACACACACACACACACACACACACACACACACACACACACACACAACCATTACTCATTAACTCAACCATTTACTAACAATATTTACATGGAAAAAAGTTTGCACCAGGTGAGAGAAAGATAAAATAAACACACACACACACACACACACACACACACACACGCGCGCGCGCGTAATAACTAAATACTAGTAATGAAGCAAATACAGGTGTGTGTGTGTGTGTGTGTGTGTGTGTGTGTGTGTGTGTGTGAGAGAGAGAGAGAGAGAGAGAGAGAGAGAGAGAGAGAGAGAGAGAGAGAGAGAGAGAGAGAGAGAGAGAGAGAGAGAGAGAGAGAGAGAGAGAGAGAGAGAGAGAGAGAGAGAGAGAGAGAGAGAGAGAGAGAGAGAGAGAGAGTTTTGCTAAAATAAGGTGAAAGCATCGAGAGGATGGGACGCGGAAGGAAGGAAGAAAGGCAGGTACGTAGGTAGGCAGGAGGGAGGAGGAGGAGGGAAGAGGAGGAATAGGGAGAGGAGGGAGAGGAAAGAGAAGAGGGGAGAGGTAGGGAGCAGGGAGAGGGGAATGTGGTGAGGGGTAAGGGCTTCGATCCAACCCACCGTTTCAACAGGTGACGTTAGTGGGGAGGTAGACGGAGGATGGGAGGAGCCTGGGGAGGGAGGAGAAGGGACACAGGTAGAGAAAGAGAGAGAGAGGGAGGGAGGGATGACGGGAGGTGAGGGGAGAGAAAGGGAGGGAAGGCGCGAGAGAGAGAGAGAGAGAGAGAGAGAGAGAGAGAGAGAGAGAGAGAGAGAGAGAGAGAGAGAGAGAGAGAGAGAGAGAGAGAGAGAGAGAGAGAGAGAGAGAGAGAGAGAGAGAGAGAGAGAGAGAGAGAGAGAGAGAGAGAGAGAGAGAGAGAGAGAGAGAGCAAACAGATTGGAAAGATGTGATGAAAAGCACCAGAGGAAAATAATTAGGTTGTGGAAAAAGGAAAGACAAGAGGAGAGAAAAAAAAATACCATACGGAAGAAATTGAATGATGAAAGAATGATGGAAAGATAGAAAAGATAAAAATGGAAGGAGGCAAAGGAAGAAGAGAGGAGATTAAAAAGGGGTGAAATTAAATAACGAGATAACCAGGGATGAAAAATGGAAAACAGAGATAAACTTGAGATAAAGAGAGAGAGAGAGAGAGAGAGAGAGAGAGAGAGAGAGAGAGAGAGAGAGAGAGAGAGAGAGAGAGAGAGAGAGAGAGAGAGAGAGAGGACATCTTGAATATGTAAACAGACGAACGAATCAGAAGGAAATATTGGCAAGTATTCTTCTTTCCTTCCTCGCCTTCACCACCAACACCACCACCACCATCTGAGGAAGCCAGGTCTGTTGTCGCCCTTCCGCCTTCCTTAGCTACTGGTTCTCCTCCTTCTTCCCCCCCCCGCTCTCTCTCTCTCTCTCTCTCTCTCTCTCTCTCTCTCTCTCTGTTCCTGCCTTACGCCGCCACTTCACAAGGCACATTATGATGCAATTAAAGGGCTCCTCACCACATTTCACTAATCAGCTCTCCAATTTTCTCGTTCTGATGTTTTTTTTTCCCTTTGTCCATTTTTATCGTCTCTTTAGAAAAATTATGGTAGAAAATGATTGATCGTAACGTGCTTTTTTTTCTGTCTACTTAACAATGACATCCTCCAAATTCACCATTATGATGTAAACTTTTCACTGTGTTTTGGTCTTAGTGAAGTACAAAGAAGATGCAGTTTTATATTATCAAAAAGAAAAAAAAAGAGAACAGTGGATATTCATACGTAGGTCGTTGTTATTGTTGTTGCTGTTTTGTTATAAAATTCATTCTCTCTCTCTCTCTCTCTCTCTCTCTCTCTCTCTCTCTCTCTCTCTCTCCTCTTTCTTTACTTCCCTAATCCCATCACTCAAGCGGGGCACGCAGAGACATCAACAACACATCTCAAGAACAATATCACGTAACAACACACAAATCATACCAAGAATAACAACAGAAAGAAAAGAAAAAATAAAAACCAGGATTAATGAGAAACATCCTAATAACCGTAACCATACCAGGCCACAGATGAAAAAAGGATTTACGGCACAGCAATGTCCAACAACACCTAATTCATCATTCAAATAAAACAGTAATATAGGAAGATACTGGTTTCCAAATGGACTGGCAACTGAATGGAATGGACTTGATAATCGGGTTGGTAGCGTCGAGTCAATAGGGAGCTTTAAGAGAATATTACGGGAATTCTTGGATGAGGATGATAATAGGAGGACATTTTGTAGCTTTCTCTATTTTAATTTCTTTACGCAAACGAATGCATCAGCTTCAAGATCCAATTCGTATAACTATATTAGCCAGAATCTGCGTAATGCTACAATGCAGGAATACGACAAGCCATGAACAGATCTGCCTGATACTGTGACATGATTTGCGCACAATGATACAGGACTTGCCGAGCGGCGGGAGGCAGTCATGCGGGTAATCCCCAAAGCCTTCACTGCGCAGCTCAACAAGGCATCAGTGGACCTCCATCACTGCTCGGAGGATGGAAGGCAGGCGGGAGTGAGCAGTATCCTCGAGCTTAGCGCTGCTCATGCACATCAAACTTTTCCGCGAGAGTGACATGGAGCCCAGAGAGGAAGGCAACAATGGACGCAGCAACAATAAACCCACCACCAATAACAATGATAACAGTAAAAATATTAATAGTAATGGTAACTAAAAGGTAGAAAAGTCATCTGGATCCCATAGTAGAAAGCTACGATAGAAGCAACAACAAAGAAACCACCAGTAGGAATAACAATGGTGACAATAACAATCTTAATAGCGCCAGAGACAGTAGTGAACTCATCTAGGAATTATGACACATGACGGATGCTAAGGACTTCACTATATTTCCAGCTCATTAGATCGAAATAATGGTAGAAGCATTATGTAATTAATAAATTTTACGCTGATTTCTACATAGTTTTATTGTTTTTTTTTTCTTATTTTCATTGTGTTGTTTAGTGTATGGTTACTTTTATGTGTGAGGGAATATAAAATTGAATCACGCTAGGCTTGAATCACTAGAGTAAGAAAGTCAAAGCGGAAGCAATCCAGGGAAAGTTGGAAAACTATTGGGTTCGTCTGAACATCCGAATCACTTCTAAATCTATTAAGGTATTCAATGGCCCAAAGACAGTCTTTCCACACGATTGCATTGGAATTCGTAGGCAACTTTTTGAGATATATTACTGAAACGCAGACAGACAGACGGACAGAGAGAGGGACACAAAGCACATTTAGATAAAAAAAAAAACATGTCTACCAAAACCATCATTCATTGACAAAGTTTAAGAGTAGTAATAATAAATATAATAATGATAAATTCAATAACGATAACAACAACAACAACAACAACAACAACGTAACAATAATAAAAATAAAGTATAAAACAGAGACAAGAAAACCCAGTATAAATAACGGACAAACAGTGACAAGGAAACACTCAACAGTAGACACGTGTGGATTGAGAAGGGTGGAAGTGAAGGAAGTGTATAGGAAGGTGCTGGTGGTGGTGGTGTGTGACGCGCCGTGACATACTGAAGACTTTTGTGAAGCGGTGCAGATAAACCACTTGAATTCCTATGAAGCCTCGAATTAAGTAGATTCAGATTCAGAAGAAATGAGTTTAGATTCCGAATATATGGAGTGTGGTGGGTAATCTGTGTGTGTTCGTTTGTTCCCGACCATTTCTTATAGTAGACTATCTTCATGTGTCGTAAGTTTACTGTGTCAAGCGCTTTTATTATTATTATTTTTATTACTTGGCTACTGTGACGAAACAAGCTGTGTCAAAATGTGATTCTCATTCATCAAAAAATGTTACACGGCCTCTGAAACCCATATATCCTATAGTTTGTGAATTATCTATCTGTCTAACTATATCTGTCCGTCTACCTATCTACTTGGCTATCTATCTATCCATCTATCTATCTATCGAGGTTTAGTTAACACACTATTCAGGAGTTTTTAAGTTGATATGTTTCATGTAATTTAGTAACTGAGTATTTGTGAACTCCTGTGAATTAATTGTCTGAATATTTTTTTCTTTTTCTATTGTTTTTCAGTTGCGGTGAGTAAATGATCTACCTATCTATCTATCTATGCTTGTTTGTATACAGGTCAAGGTGAGGATGTGTAGGAATAAAAAAAATAAATAAAACATTGATCCCTGGCTGTGTGGGGGAGTGAAGGGGAAAGAGAGGAGGGAAGAGAGAAACGCTGGGCAGAGTACATACAGCAGCTTATGCACCCTCCCTTCCTTCCACCCTTCTACCTCTCTCTGTCCCGCACACACACCTGTCCACTGCACCCGTCTGTCGCGCCCCATCAAGTTCATCCCTAACACACCTGTCCTCCTTCACACGCACAAGCACGCGCACGCACGCACGCACACACACACACACACACACACACACACACACACACACACACACACGTTAAACTACTCACAAGTTTATGTATTTTTATTTACATTTTGAGATGTTTTTTTTTTATTTTGCATGTATTTGATTTAATTACATATTAATTTATCTAATTATTAATTTATTTATTCATCTATTTAGTTTTGTTCTTTTAAGTCTGATACCCAGAAAAAAAGCGGATACAAAGCGTGGAATTCAAATCATGTAATTACTGTAATACATGCACAATCATAAAAAGCTACATCATTCTTGCTCCAAAACACTACAAAGCACGTGATACTGTTAAAGAGGAAGACTGCGTCTCATCAACTTCCCTCCTCTGACTGTCTTCGACCTCTTTCTCACCGCCGGAATGTTGCATCTCTTGCTATTTTCTAACGTTATTTTCATGCTAATTGCTCTTCTGATCTTGATAACTACATGCCTCTCCTCATCCTGTGGCCTCGATGCACAAGGCTTTCTTCTTTCTCTCACCCCTATTCTGTCCAACTTTCTAAGAGTTAACCAACACTCTCAGTCGTTCACAATTTCTGTGGTAAATTCTGAAACTCCCTGTACCTGCTTCTGTATTTTGAACTTCCTATTACTTGACTTAATTTAAGAGGGATGTTTCAAGACATTTATCCCTTCATTTCGGCTAACTCTTTCGAACCTACAAGGGGGCCTTTTTTCAATTTATGTTGCCCTTGGCCAGTTTTTCCCTCTCGCATAAAAAACGTCCTTGCGGTCCTTCGTAATACAGAAGGAAGGAAGTCTACAGGAAGGGAAGTCATTTGGCTTCTATCTGTCACAGCACGTTTAATTTTCTTTATGCCACGCCAAGCAAGGTTCTGTTCATGAATGCTTGGGTACGTTTTTCTGCCGGAAGTTACTGCAACCTTTCTTGATGGATCTCATGCAAAGATATGTCACCTAAAGATATTTCAGAATTATTCCTCCAATGGTCAATTTGGCTAAGTTATATTTTATTATCAGTGGAATTACTATCGTTATTGGGCATTGAGCGAAATTTATTTGAGCATAACTTGGGTAATATTTACGGAGAAAATGTCTTTTCTTAGGTTTTCCTTGAAATGTTAATCCATAAGTGCAAATATTTGGTTATATACACATATTTTTCCGACCTAAAATTACAACAATGAATTTTGTTGTAATGTGAATGTATATTTCGACAAATATAAAACATAAGAATATAATGATCCGAATAACGAATATTCTGGGATGTCAGCAACAGACTGTATAATATGACATGGTTGCCACTCTGATCTCTTTACTGTCTAATTCCTCATCTAGGTCCATTGAAATTCTTTGTGAATTACCTGACGGATGTCGTGTGTGACCAACGCGTCCCTTCTTCCAACAGTATTTTCACAGCACATTCCTTTTCGCTAAAAAAAAAAAAAAAAAAAAAATCAAAGCCCCTTACATCTTTACCGAGAAGCCTTCACCTTTACTGGTCTGTTGGGTACACAGATATATACATACATACAAACACATCCTTCACCTCCCAATCTACCTTTCCAAAGCAATATTCACTAATCCCCTTTGTGGTTACTTCTAAGTCAATTGCATTTTGATGGACACTCAGCTTGGGACCCAGACATCCCACCATATATTACATTTCATTCGCTTGGCTATTGACTTGATTCCCATGCGATTCTGTCTACCTGCCTCCCTCAGCGCGCCTCGTAATGCATAGTGAAGCAGGCCTTAGGAACGCGTCTCTTTAGGTGTGTCTCGTGCAAGCAGACCTCCTCTCCTCCCTCGTCCTGCTTTGATGTCATTCCACACTGAAATATTCCTTTTCTGCACTAATTCACAACTTGGCTCACTCAGGAAATGGCTTTTGTCTTGCAAGTTCAGTGTCTGTCCCGTTTTGGCTTCTTCTGTCCAACAATTATTCCTTCCTCCATTCTTCTCTTCTCTTTAGTTTTTCTCTGTTATTGGAGTGTTATTCCTCGTTTGAGTAATGTTCTATTCATCTCAGTCGTAGATAATATTTTTTGTCTGTTGAGTCTTGCCGTTCATTGTCTTCTATATTACATACGCTAAATGAATGAAATCAGGTAATACATCTTTATTTTTTTCTGCGCTAGTTAGTTTGGACGTACAAATTTACTTTGAAAATGTCTGAATATGCCATTCCCAAAAGGAAACTAAACGTAATCAATGAAAATGTAAAAATGCAATTCAGTTTTAAAGGTGTCGATATTCAATTTGAGTAACAGTCCATGTCGTAAGAATGAAGGGAAAGAACCTCACATTTTATAAGTGAAAAGAATTAACAAGTGATGATACTAACTAACTCTTGCTTTAACAAAAATATAATACTTACAATCTATTTTATCTTGTCTATTACACTGCAAGTACTATCATCTCTTGTATCATTATCATCGACATTATTACCATCACGGTCGACATTACTTGTCTCATTATGACTTAACGTTGTGTCATGTGGAAAGGAATGACACAGTGACACACACAATTACAAAGAGAGAGACGAACAAATAAAACACACACACACGCGCGCGCACACACACACACACACACACACACACACACACACACACACACACACACAGGAAACAAATACACAAAAAACAACAGAAAAAAAACATAGAGAAAAGAAGAAAAGCAAAACTTCAAGAGACAGAGAGGAAAGACACGTCCAGCCTCTACTTGAATCTCACGCAATGAAGAGCGTAGGACTGGCTGCGAGTTAGCTAAATGAAACTGAATAAGAGGTAAAAGAAATGTCCTGTTGGGAGAGTCTGGAAGAAAGTTTACCAAATGTGTTTTACGGAGGGAGAGAGAGAGAGAGAGAGAGAGAGAGAGAGAGAGAGAGAGAGAGAGAGAGAGAGAGAGAGAGAGAGAGAGAGAGAGAGAGAGTTACATAAAAAAAAACAGACCACAACAAACTTTCTAATCCTCAAGAGCTGACCTAAACTAGAACTACTAAAGTAAAATGTCAGTGTTTTATAAGCCCTTCCCTAAGTTACCCTTATTTCTTTTCTCCCTCTCCCCGATTTTCTAGTAAACACCCCACGCAAGAATACTTATTGAGGGGAAGAAGGTGATGCGTGTGAGGGGAGAACGAAGGGGTGATGGGCCTTGTCTATGAGGTATTGGCGGATTTCTTGCCTCCCCTCTCACGCTGAATCGAAAACCTTTACCACCATCCCGGAGGTGACAATACAGGTGGGTCGTCCCAGTCACATGGCATTGAGTAATTCAGCCCAACAAGTCTTGCCGGAGAGTGCACGGCTGCCTCAGATCGTCGCCCGGCCAACCCCCCAACTAAAACACTAGAAGGGAGCGCAAGGAATCCAACACAAGCCTGAGTCAAGCACGGAGAATGTGACGAATTTGTGCTGGTAACTGGTCTTGAATCTAAGCTTGATCGAATATTATAAAATGCAATGGATCAAAAAGTGAATAAAACGGAAGAAGAGCACTGCCTAGAGAGAGAGAGAGAGAGAGAGAGAGAGAGAGAGAGAGAGAGAGAGAGAGAGAGAGAGAGAGAGAGAGAGAGAGAGAGAGAGAGAGAGAGAGAGAGTATTTGAAAGGAATGTGATAGGTTTGTCCTTTTAGTGAATGAAATCTGGATCTAAGAACTTGATGAAATAAAGACAATATAAAAAAAAATGAAAGATGCAGAAATATGAATGAAAAATGTATAGGATTTTGACTTGTATATTCAAATTGACCTAAGATACAAATGTTAATAAGTCTTGCATTACTTTAGATTTCTGTGGCACTTTCTCAATGTACTGTATATAACGTTATAGTCCTGCATTCCACGTGACGCTGCTTCCTGTATAATGATGGTGTATGTAACGTTATAGTCCTGCATTCCACGTGACGCTGCTTCCTGTATAATGATGGTGTATGTTTTGTTGTCTATTTACACACGAATTCATCAATATAATCAGGGCAAAAGTTTCCCGGAAGTGTAAACATTAGGCAGGATCACCACGCCGCGGGCCAACACGGGCCTGAAAATAGTACTGCGTTGCGGCAGTGTATTGTGTGTCCTGCTACTGATGATGGTTATAATGGTCATGGCGTTTATTTTGATTATCATTATGACTTTCATTAGGTGTTTTCTTGTTATCGTTGTTGTTGTTGTTGTTGCTGTCTTCATATGAAATAACTGGCACATGAAGAAAGAGAGGAATGATAAAATTAAAAGCGGCTGTAACAGAGTATGGTGACAAAATCAATCCCTTGAGTACCATGAAGCGTTTCCATATTCATCATGCTTAGTATCTGGCGATTTTATTCAGCTTCAGAAATTTATATGGGAGATTGAAATAGTGAATACTGTGACCATTAATCTTCTGACCTCCATAGACCCTTCCTAATGTCAATAAAATGGTCTAATCGTACACAAATCTCAAGGTAAAAATATGCCTCAGTACTGAAGGCGTTAATACAAGCAATTCAACAAGAATCTCGTTATGCTTGTATGGACCTAATGTACAGCAAAAAATTTCATCTTATCCTGAAGAGAAAAAAACTATTCTCTAAAATACTTTATTCGCTGATAAGAACTATTTCCAATGGCTACAGACAAAAACACCACCACCACCACCAACAACAACAACAATGAAGTCCATAAATAAAATCTCCAACAATGACTATTTTGAAAGACCACCGACATGATGAAAAACAAAAACCACCACCACCATGAACAACAACAATAATGACAGCTGCAAAATCGCCACCAGCAACAACAACAATGGACCACCGTGGCCTCACCCCGCAAACACTAAACAGACTGAGAGGCGCCAGCGGGAGGGACACAGGAGATGGGGCGTGGGTCCTGAGACTTCAATATCCCGTCTACAGGTGAAGAAGACGAAGTGATCTAATAGCGGGGGATTGTAGCGACCCAATATCCTTCCTGAGAGTGGGCAAGAGGAGCCGCCGGCGGGGGATGGGCGCGGCTCAGGCTGGGCTGGGCCGGAAGACGCGAGAAGGAAGTTGATAAAATAAGAGTATGGAAGAGGAGGCAGAATAGAAGGGGAATGGAGAGGATAATAAACAGAAAAACCGACAGATGAAGGAGGAGGAGGAGGAGGAGGAGGATGAGGTCGAGCGGGAACAGAAGCAGAAGAAAGAAGAAGAGGAGGAAGAATCTTGGCAAGACTAAATATAGAAAAGAGGAAAAGAAAAGAATAAAACTCTAAAGAAGGGAAAATAGTTTCCAGTGAAAAGCAAATGAAATGAGAGAGAGAGAGAGAGAGAGAGAGAGAGAGAGAGAGAGAGAGAGAGAGAGAGAGAGAGAGAGAGAGAGAGAGAGAGAGAGAGAGAAAACCATAACGAAGTGGTATTGGAGAAAATAAAAGAAAAACATCTATAACCAAGTAAAGTTAGGACAAACAAGTTATGGAAAAACAAACACGTAAAAAAAAATAAATAAAATAAAAAATAATCTCACAAATGAATTAATATTGACTCTTTAACATCAGCGACCTGCCACTGATATGCGGGAAAAGAATAATAGAAAGAGAAGCAGAGGGAGTCGAGAAGGGGAAAGGCAAACAAGTGACACAGAGAGGCACCAAGATAATAAGGAAAGGTTATAAGTCATTCAGAGTGCTCAAAGTCACCATGGAGACCGGCTACCCACTCCTGCCGTACCTTGCTTGAAAGCCTCCTGCCTCCTCCTCCTCCTCTTCCTCCTCCTACTACTACTACTACTGTTACATTCCTCTTCCTCCTTCTCCTCTTCATACTACGTACATAGTACTACTACTACTACTACTACTACTACTACTACTACTACTACTACTACTACTACTACTATTACTACTACTACTACTACTACTACTACTACTACTACTACTATATCAATACCGAACACGATACTCATGGTTAACTGAAAGTCGCAAAAAAGCAGCATGACAAGTGTTTCAGTCGCATTACTCAAGCCATATGGTCGCCTTAGTGTGTGTGTGTGTGTGTGTGTGTGTGTGTGTGTGTGTGTGTGTGTGTGTGTGTGTGTGTGTGTGTGTGTGTGTGTGTGTGTGTGTGTGTGTGTGTGTGGTTTCGTGGATCATCGAGGCCATGACCAAGAGCGTTCCCGTTTTAAGGAGACTCGTAAAGCCGAACCAATGTGCGGCTCAACACAACACTGTCTATTTTTCAGAGGTAAGTAAAGGGCGCAGGGAGAGCAACGGAGGGCAGCAAATGAACGCGTGCGTCCATCTATCGTCTTCACTACCAAATGTGTTTTCCTTCCCGTGCACATTCTGCAGCCACGGCGGTCTGGTCTTTTTGTTTTGTTTGCTTTGTGTTTTACCTCCTACTGACAAACGTGCATTTCAGAGTGCCAAATCATTCAGCGGTTCCTGACAGTAGTGCATTATTCTGAATTATGAGTGTCACAATAATGCAAAGGCTGAGCCATAATGCATCCACGGCGGGGAGCGGCGCCAGGACCTTCATGCAACCAGTAATCTCTGGCTCTGTGGCACCATGCCTTGCTGCTACTCTCTAAGGGTCGTGTTTAGAAAGACAAGCGTACAAGCTCAGACCCTGGAAAGTGGAATTTACCTTTCTTCTTGTGGAAGAAGGAGAGTCGTCTGACGCGTCGGATTATCCACTGCGTGATGGGGATTTCCTTGCAGGGCTGTTGCTCGAAGGCCACCTGGGGGCATTCTTCCCGCTCCTTGGGCCACACATAGCGATGCACTTTCTCCAGCAGCGTGGGCATCGCACCCCGGGGGCTTCGCGACACCCCTGGACTGGGTTGCGCTGGAGAGGGAGGCGGCAACTGCTGTAAAGGGTCCCGCGTGGAGCCGCTGATCGTGGCAATAGTACTTCGCGCTCCGCCTTCGTCCCTGTCCCCCGGAGGCGCCTCGGGGTCCAGTTGGGTGAAAGAGCGCCCAGCCACCGTGGCCTGTGTTATCGGGGGCGCTGTCACCCCCGGCCCCACAACTTCATGCACGCGGGCCCGTCTATAGGCCCGAAACAGCGTGACCGCGCGCGGGCTCGGCCACAGCCTGCACGTGCACAGCCGCACGCCCTCCACAGCCGCGGCTTACAACATCGAACTCAAGAACAAATCTTAACTGCCCTTTGGGCACCCGTCTGTGACCTGTGGCGGGAGCCGTGTGGCGCCACAACACCCTCAGGACCGCCGCGGCATGGGCGGGTAGGGAGGCACTGCAGGGGGCGGGGCACACGCACGGCACATCCGCGGGGCGCCGAATGGGAAACGCCCGCGAAAAAGCAAAGCGGCAGGTGGCAGTGGCGGGAGACACGTGCGAGCTGCAGGAACACAGGTGGCACTGCACCGCGCGGATGGTCACTTGGCACTGATGGCAGCACCAAGGAGGTGCCTCGCTCTCACCTGCCAGCCAGCCTGCCGCGCGCCGCCCCTCCCTTCTCCCTCCCCTTTTCAGCTCATCCATCCCTCGCTCAGCCTCTCACCCTCACCTTCCCTCGCCGTCCAATATATTCTTTACACCATCACATTGTCTTGAGGAAATGAAATGTCTTTCTTCCTGACGAAATAAATATTTGCTCACTCTGGAAGTAATTCAGCAACTCTCCATCAATCTCCCTCACTCTCTCTCAGGTTTGATGCTCACCGCAGATTATTCTAAAGAAATACATATTTACCATAAAACAAATTATTTTCTTGATAGTGTAGTAAAGCGAACACCAACAAGAAGCAATACAAGACACAAGAGTATCTGTCATTCCTTCTCTCCCATTCCTTTCCCTTCGCTTTCCTCGTTCTCAGTAATCTTTGCTTCCTGTCCCTACGTCTTTCTGGAGACACTCTGACCTATCTCCTCTCCCCCTCCCTTCTCTCTCTCTCTCTCTCTCTCTCTCTCTCTCTCTCTCTCTCTCTCTCTCTCTCTCTCTCTCTCTCTCTGCATACATTTTAGACTCTGTTGCATCTGCGCAATATTATGTGAGAAATTGCATCCCAGATTTACATACATTCTCTCTCTCTCTCTCTCTCTCTCTCTCTCTCTCTCTCATTCTTAGTCATGGTGGTATGAATTTGGTTAGTGTTTATTCTATTCCGCCTCCAATCGTTCTTCCTCCTCTTCCTCTTCTTCCTCCTCCTCCTCCTCCTCCTTGTCATCATCATCCCTCACTTCTTGTTTCCCTCTTCTCCTTAACCAACCAGTTTCTGCAAATCTGCGTTTCCAAATCAAGCTTGTTTTAAGTTAGTTTATTTTAGTGTTAAGTATTGTTAGCGTCATCATCATCCGTCACATCATCTTCCCCTCCTCTCCTTGAAGCAAACGGTTTCTGCATATCTACGTTTCCAAATTGGGTTTGTTTTCCCTCCTGTTGTTGCTGCCTCACGTCATTTCCTTCACATATATCTTCTTTCTTCCCCTCATCCTCTTAAACTGACACGCTTCCGATGATCATTCCCTTTCTAACTAATCGAGAAAACTCTTACCAGTAACACTTCCTTCCGACTGATTGAGCTTACCACTAACATTTCCCTTCCGACAGATGGAGTTACTGGCTCTAGTTTTTCGTGATACACTGCTTCATTAATAACCCTCGTGAATCTCAGAAGCAAAAAGGAAGACGACGAGGAGGGAAAGTACAGTTTTAGCCCCATAGTAATCTAAATAATCAGCAGGCTATTATAGTGAAGTCTCGTGGTCTTGTTAACTTAGATTGGGAAATTTTGGCGCTGGAGGGGAGGAGGTAGGGTGGCATGAAAAGGGAGACAGGGAAGGAGGCGGCTGGAGGGTGATGATGGAGGATGCAAGGAGGGAAACAGGAGAGAAAAGGAGGGAAAGGAACGGAAGTAAAGTGAAGAGAAGGGAAGGAAAGGAGGGCGAAAGGGATTATGCCTCCCCTGGGTCGTTATAGGAATGGGTGGTACCTCGGGGGCGTTTGGGGAAGATGGGGGAAAGGAGATCGATATAGGTTTTGCTATTAATAAAATGACGTGATGGAATTTTCACCTCTTCTGGCTTGACACTTTCCTTCTCATTTTTCACGTGGAGCAGGAATGTTGTGTTGTGTTGTGTTGTGGTGGGTCGTTTATTATGAGAAGGTTGGTTGGTAGTTTTTGTCCCGCATATTCATTACTTATCAATTCATCCATCTACCTCACAAGCTAACTAGCTAGCAAACAAACTAAGTAACTGACAAACTGCTTATCTATTAATGCATTCGTTTAAATAACTAAATAAATCGTTCAACAATTGACATCATGACTATCTATTTGCTTAACTCACGCACGAACGAACGGACTGCACATCTAACTAACTATCGGTCCATCAATCCATCTATCTATCAAGTCACACGGCAATATGGCAGACTGTTTGTTCTCCTCAGTCAAATTGATGGCCAAGCATTAAAGTTACCCTTGATACATCTTCCTTCCTTTACTTATCTATCATTCACCTTGCCATCTATTAACACTCCTTCGCTTCATTCATTGTATACTTACCGATTTATCTACTCAAACCTTCTTCTTAGCTATCTATTAATCTATCTATCTATGTATCTATATCTATCTATCTATTTGTCTATCTATCTCTTTATCTATCTCTCTATCTATCTATGTATCTATCTTTCCTTCTGCTTGTAGAATTTCGTGCATTGTGTCGGACTAAGCATCACCTGAGTCATCCATCCTCCCATCCATCCACGCACAGGTGTTACGTCCCCTCAAAACACACAGGTAACGAGAGGCAAACACGAAGACACACTGCACCTGAGTCTTCCTGTGTGATTTACAGCTCAAGTAACGACCAGGTGATGGCCACACGCCCTCTCAGGCGGCGGTAGCGATGTTGCTGGCGGTGATAGCGGTGGTGATGGTGGTGGTGACGAGAGAGGAGAGACGCTAAGGTTCCACTGTTGGTGAGTGCAGGGAATAAAAAACGAGGTTGGAAAAAATATATATGTTGGAAAAAACGATCTGAAGCCCATGTAAAAATAGATGATCTTCCCTCCCTCACCTGGTCGTGTGCGCCACAGGTACAGGGAGGATGACGGTGATTTACGAGTTTCTGCAACATTCATCCGCCTAAAAGTATGTACTGCCTCCTATCACCTCCCTGTTTTTTTTCCTCTTTTTTTTGGGGGTGGGGAAGTGGTGGGAGGGTTTGTTGGGTGACTATGTTGGGGGAGATAAAATATGAACTTGGTAGGTAAACTAAAAGCATTTCCTCTTCTCATCCACTTTCTTTTTTTTTCACGAATGAGTTTTTTTTTCTCTCTTTTAGTTTCGTCTCTTTATTTGCTCTCTCTCTCTCTCTCTCTCTCTCTCTCTCTCTCTCTCTCTCTCTCTCTCTATTTATTCTTTACTATTCTATCTAGCGTTGTTTTCTTTCACCCATTACTCATCTGTATTTTCTGGTTCTCATCCATCTTATCTTTGAAATATTCCTCTCCTTTATTCTTTTATCATTCATATTTTCCATTTTTTTTACATCCCTTCATCTCTACTTCCTTGGTTTTTTTTTATCTTTGTTATTTTCCTTGTTCCATTCCACCCACTTTTTTTTTTCCATTTAATTTAGTGCTTTCTCTCCACACGGCTTCACCTTTACTCTCATACCTCATACTCTGAATAATCATTTTCTTTTTTCATCTATAATTTTGTCAATCTTCTTATTCCTCTATCTTTTATTTTTCTTATTCACTTTTACCCATCCTATCAAACATTCTCCATTTCCTTTCACCTTCTTTTCTTCATTTCTCTAATTCATTTGTAATCATACTTAATCTTAAGCATTAATTCACAATATACAACAAATCAATCACTAAGATCACTCCACTGACCTTCCAACGGATTACCTCAGACAATCACTCTGTTAATTAGGAAACTTAATGACATCCAGTGAACAGGTAATGGATGAACAATTAAGAGTAATGGAATGTCCACAAAAGGCAAAACAAACAGTAGGGCAGATGATAAAATGAGACAGGAATATTTTACTGAGGTAACCTGGAATAAAACGACTGAAACAAGAGGAGGTTTCAGGAGGGCGATATAGAAAGATCACAAAATAGCCTCAGAATGGCCACGAAAGACACGACACACGGAGATAAAACTAGAAGACTGAGTGCAAGAATACATGAACTGAGGTAAGTGGAACATTGGGGAAGATGGAGATGATGACAGTGACACGAATATTTCTTTAGCATAAAATAAATGAATCCACTTTCCACCTTTACTAACCTTCGTCTTGTCTTCTCCATCCGTGAAACCCAAGAGTTGTGTTTATTTACGGCAACTCGCTACAAATTCGTTAACTCACACCGTTTACTAACTTTCACCTTGTTATGCCAAGAGTAAATTTAATGGGTCATGTTAATGCGTCAAGGAGATTTGCCAATGATACCCGAGAGAGAGAGAGAGAGAGAGAGAGAGAGAGAGAGAGAGAGAGAGAGAGAGAGAGAGAGAGAGAGAGAGAGAGAGAGAGAGAGAGAGAGAGAGAGAGAGAGAGAGAGGTTTGCTTGCCTTGTCATTCTAAAGATTAATTACGAAGTGAAGACTAAGTGAATATATTAAATGAATGAAAATATAATGATAAAATTCAGCCGAGAAAAAAAGTGAGAAAAGAAAAAGACCATTTAAGTTGACGGTCTTAAAAGTCTTAAACAAATAACAAATAAAATAAATGAAAACCAAAACAAAACAGGAATTAAAAGTTGTCCAATTCAGTTCCAGACCTGCCTTGATGCTCTCAATATATATACTTTGAATTATTCGCCTTGACTTACCACAATGGAAACCTTAACTCATTCATCACCACCTGGACCCTCCAAAACCTCAAATCAATCAGCCGATCATAACCGATTAATATAAACTACATACGGTATAACTCCATTCATAACAAAAACGTACTGCCCTTGAATTAATAAAAAGCTTTAGTAACATCTACAATATAATGAAATCGGAATCTATGGTTTAAAAGTTTAGGAATACGAAGGCATACAAATCTTTAAAGGTTCAAATCCATGAGGGAAATTTAGAATACACGTAGATAAGGGAAGAACAAACAACAGACACATGATACCAATACAGGAGAGAAGATGAATCAGAGGAATCAAACTTGCAGGGACACAAGGGAGGGGATGAGGGGAGTAGAACACGTTGCACTACAGGTGACACTAATCAAGATGAGGGAGGGATAAGTGTGTCATCAGATAATATTGGAATCTGGTGGAATGGGTAAGTAAAAAAAAAGTAAATAAGGAATCTCAAAAAATCCAAGTGGCTCTGGAAACTTAGAAAATGACAATATAGTTCTTTTTTCATGCATATCCATCGTTACCGTGCGGTTTTATAGCAATTAAATCCATGCGAAAAATGCTTTTATATTTTAAACTGTTCCCATGGCCACACTAGACGGTAATACTCTACCTTACTGTTTGCTATAAGATGTCAAACCTTACCTCCTTCAACCACTGAAACAGATACACGGCATACATTAGACAAATGGGACAAAAATATGTAGCTATGTGGAATATACTAGTTATGCATGAAATTTGGAAACACAAAATTCTATCTTCGTTTTCTTGCATGCACTGGAGAGCACGTTTTCTGTGACTAGCGGCGTGGTTTGCAATGCGTAACTACAACACGACTACTAACCAATATGAGCCGCCGTGCTAAGGCCACTAGTGTAACCATCCCCAGTAGAATTAACAAAAAGAAGAAAAAATATAAAAATTGTCGCTTGTGCTAGATAAAAGAGTAAAAAAAAAAAGAATTCTTCCCATTATAACTTACATTCAAGCCGCCCTTTCATGTGTGTGTGTGTGTTTCACTGTTTGATCTGCTGCAGAATCTGACGAGACTGCCAGACGTTACCCTACGGAGCGAGCTTAGAGCTCATTATTTCCGATCTTCGGATAGACCAGGCACACAACACAGGTCACAACTCCTCGATTTACATCCCGTACCTACTCACTGCTAGGTGAACAGGGGCTACACGTGAAAGGAGACACACCCAAATATCTCCATCCGGCTCAGGGAATCGAACCCCGGTCCTCTGGCTTGTGAAGCCAGCGCTCTAACCACTGAGCTACCGGGCGTGTGTGTGTGTGTGTGTGTGTGTGTGTGTAGAGGATCACGTGCTAGACTTGTGCTCGCTTGCTACACCCTTAGGAACAAAGGAGGTCGTGGAGGCTCGTACATTAAAGCTGCGACCTTTATCTCAACCTTCACGCAATTCTCTTGCTCAGGAAGGTCACTGAGTATTCGATGTTGAGAAAGAATCTTTGGGAACTGAGCTAAGAATGAACCTGAGCTTACCAGGTAACAAACAAGAATATCACCCATGGAATAGCAAGGTGTGTGTGTGTGTGTGTGTGTGTGTGTGTGTGTGTGTGTGTGTGTGTGTGTGTGTGTGTGTGCGCGCGTGTGTGCACCCTACCCAAGTACCTGTTGTCATCTATTTTCCCAGTTCTGTGATACACTAACTTAGTCTCCCGCGACATATGTGCTGCTGCCGAGATGCCTGTGACTTTACCCTGACTCTTAAATGCCAAGGTTGATGACTGGGAGCTGTTACGAATGAATAATTTGCATGTGCTTACCGTTCCTCTCAATGCACCGAAGTGCCTTCACGTGCATTCCTATACTTGGGCTTGGGAGATCTGAGCCTATTACTAGCAACCTCATTCACCCACATAAAGAATTAGCAAAACATTGTTTATTCTAAGTGATTAATATACAAAGCATTCTCACATACCTTCCTACACTTGTAACTTATGCAGCCTGTAAGATCTAATTGTTCTACTAGTACATTCATTCAGCCATGGAAAAAGTCTACTTCAAGTGACTACTAAACGGAGGAAGGATCTTCATGTACTTACACTTCTACACTTACAATATATTATATGACATAGCCTACACAATCTACCAAGAAACCAATTTTGCCATATACACGAGAAAATAATGAAAACTACTGATATAGGAAGCAAACTTACATACATTTCTCAACTAATGAATATAAACCTGACTAAAGAACCGAATCGGCTGTACACGAGCACACTGATTCAGCCATATCAAAAGCGACGAGGTAAGTAAATGGAAATCAGCTGAGAGGCCTCGGGGTCCGCAGTTCACGGAGTCAAAGGAGAACACTGGGTCGGTCAGCCTCAATCCCTTCCCAGAACAATGAAAAAA
>NC_059271.1:21047199-21117199 GCF_017591435.1 Portunus trituberculatus | reverse complement strand
TATATATATATATATATATATATTATTATTATTATTATTATTATTATTATTATTATTATTATTATTATTATTATTAGTAGTAGTAGTAGTAGTAGTAGTAGTAGTAGCAGCAGCATCAACACTCACCTTCCTTGCTAGGCAAGTGGACAGGGGGATGGACAGAGCTCCGCCGCCTGTTCTTATTCCCCCGCCGTGACTCCCTGCGTGAGGTGCGGCGGGAGAGCTGCCTCCTGGGCCCTCCCGCCACACTACTACGCCGCCCCCTTGCCGGCCCCGACATGGAGCCACCCGCCGCGCCGCCCCGACTTCGCTGCCTCACCAACAAGGGAATACCACTGTAAGGAAGGAAAGACGAAGGGTATGAGTTGGATTCTTTTTCTTTCCTGAAGGATAAGCTGACGAAGATCAATGTTTCGATTGTGTGTGTGTGTGTGTGTGTGTGTGTGTGTGTGTGTGTGTGTGTGTGTGTGTGTGTGTAATTCACCTCGGTCGTCTGCTGGTCACCCAGCCCGTCTTCCCCATTACGGATCGAGCTCGGAGCTCATAGACCGATCTTCGGGTAGGACTGAGACCACAACACACTCCACACACCGGGAAAGCGAGGCCACAACCCCTCGAGTTACATCCCGTACCTATTTACTGCTAGGTGAACAGGGGCCACACATTAAGAGGCTTGCCCATTTGCCTCGCCGCGCCGGGATTCGAACCCGGCCCTCTCGATTGTGAGTCGAGCGTGTGTGTGTGTGTGTGTGTGTGTGTGTGTGTGTGTGTGTGTGTGTGTGTGTGTGTGTGTGTGTGTGTGTGTGTGTGTAATAATAATAATAATAATAATAATAATAATAATAATATATGGTTTATTAATTTGGCAGTGCCACAAAAAGTTTACACTGAAAATGTACAGGGGGGGGACATTAAAACAATGAAATGCTTAACCTAACTATGGCTCTAACTTAACCAAGAATTTACTTATTGATTTAATTGATTTATTTATTTATGGCTCGCACCATAGTGGGCACCGCGCTAAGGTGGTACCGGTTCGTGAGCGGTGCTCTTAAGGGCGCCACGCGATTCTGGTGTCGGGTGGCGCGGGCAGGGAGAGGCAGTGTGTGTGTGTGTGTGTTATTGGTTGCTACCAATATTATTACTCCAATTTATGAGCTTGCTTTTATTGCCTTCGTTATTGTTGTTGATATTGTTGTTGTTGTTTTTATTATTCTTGGTGATGATGGTAGTATTCATGATTGTTATAATAGTATCTGATTGTAACGTAGTAGTAGTAGTAGTAGTAGTAGTAGTAGTAGTAGTAGTAGTAGTAGTAGTAGTAGTAGTAGTAGTAGTAGTAGTAGTAGTAGTAGTAGTAGCAGCAATAGTAATAGTAGTTATTGTTCTTACTTAAAAGTGTTTGTGGTGAGTGAAGTAAAACAAAAGTTGCATAAAATGTTAGCATAAGTCATTACGTACTGCATTCTCTCTCTCTCTCTCTCTCTCTCTCTCTCTCTCTCTCTCTCTCCCGGCAGTAACAATTTTCCTCGCAAGTTGCTTTAATATTTCCTTGATACTCCGAAGCGTCCCTCCCAAGCTACTCTTCCCCTTCCCAGCGCCACCTCTTCCATCTGCTGCTGCTGCACCTCCTCCTTCTCCTCCTCCTCCTCCTGCCCCTCCTTCCGCCCCATACCCCGTCTGCCCACCTCGCTCCACCTGTCCACCACTGCTCGCAACACTGGAGTTCTGCTTAACGGTCTGTTTTTCACTATTCTGTCAGTTAGACGATAGTAATCATATTAAGAAAATAAGAATGTTGTTTTATCTTTTTATCCAGGGAGTGTTTGTCAAGGTACTTGTGTAACTGTTGACATTTTTTTCTAGTGTATTTATCATTTTGGCTTCTGCGTCTGCCTCTGTTAATCTACTGTAGCTATATTTACCTATTTATCTGTCTATCTGTCTATGTCTATTTTTCTATTTGATTGTGGGCATTTATCTATCCGTATCTTATTATCCATATATTTTGTCTATCTATCAAGTTATTCATAATCTTTTTATCTGCGTACCTCCTATTTATCCATCAGTCTATCATTCATTCTACTTAATTACCTAACCATGCTAACAATCGCTTTGTTTTAGTGAATTCATCCAAATCACTTCCAATTAACTCGTAAGGCTGTCTTGAGGCAAGACATGAAGAAGATAGATTATTCTCAAGGCAAATACACACAGAGAGAGTATTACTGTTGACTCAGTATCTGCTTATTCTTTATTTCATAGCGGAGGAGCCTTGCGAGACGGGAAGCCTTGTCAGCTGCGAGTCGGCGAAAGGGGTCAATATTTATATCAATGATTCAAACGTCGGAGGTGAGCGACGAAGCTCACCTGAGAAATGCCAACGCTTCGCAGGGACCTTTGAGAGTGCCGTGTGCTTGTGTCATGGTGCAGGGGCAGGGAGGATGGGAAGGAGAGAAGGAGGAAAGGCTGACACTAAACGAGGCTGTAAAATAAATCCAGGTTCGCCATTCTAGACCTTCTCCTGGTGTTTCTAATGAGGCACATAATTCGTAGCTCCTAGTTTTGCTCTGAACCATGTTTTTTTTTTTTTTTTTTTATTTTGTCCGCTATGATCTTGGTTTCGCTTCATTAACCTCACTATTTTGTTATTCATATTTTCTTTCCGCGTTGCTGTGTAGAGAGTAATGTTTTCCAGCGGCATCACTCTTCCCTCCGTGCCTCGCCTCGCCTCCTGACTGGCAGGCTGAAGGTAATGAGGCGAGACGTGACATTCCGAGACTCCGTACTGATTTTCCTAGGTTATCACGCATTCATACAAAAGGAAGTAGCCGGAAGCCAGCTCGCCGTCCTCAAGAAGCAAGCACTCACTTCACTCGCATCCACTGCAAGTTGACATTGACGTTACGGAAAGAGCGTCGGAACTTGGGGAAGATCAGTAAAGAGCACATATCGATTACCAGGTGCAGTACATTCTCTCTTTTTTAAGGTCACTGGTGCGAGATGGATGGATGTTCCCTGGTAGCAAATTATCCTGTTGTATAGTAGTCACTAATAGTAGATTTTTTTTCCAAACATGTTTCTTCATTAATATGTTGATATCTACTTCCACACGTGCGATATGTTATGTTCCTTTCCATATTTATGGTTACTATGGTGCTTGGTTCCTTCACAACACAGAACAATTATCTCCAGGAATGGTAAACAAGGTCTTTCTAAGCATTTCTTTTATCAAGGTGGTGGTGCGTGTCGTTTCATTCACAATATAAACCAGGTATCTCGGGGATTTCACAGCAGATGGTGCTAATCTTCTCTCACAATACACAGGGTGCAAAACAAATACGTCCTTCTAAACATTTCTGCGTGATCAATATGAGCGCGTGTTCCATTCACAGCAACAATTGGTTCAGAGCAGACGGTGTTAGATTCTTTCACAGTACACAACATCTCCACACGTGCAAAACATATACATCTTTCTAAACATTTTCCTTTATCGAGGCGGTGCGTGTCCCATTCACAGGATAGAGCAGGTATTCCCACAGGTGCGGAAAGATGCGTCCTTCACAGTCACCAAGTCCCGAGGCGGAGATGGACTCACGGGTGTATGGGGCGGCGGGGAGGAGGCAGAGGCGGAGGGGTGGGCCACAGTGGGAGCTACAGGGAGGACGTGTGTGAAGGGGTGGTCGACTGCAGGGGCGGCAAAGGAATATGGGGAGAAATGGTGCTGGTGGGGAGTGGCGGCAAGATTGGGGAAGACTGGGAAAACATTTGGCCGCTGGGGACGGAGGGGAGGGAGCTGGGCAGGGGTATTGTGGAGCCCGACAGTGGAGGGAGGACGGAGTGTGTATATGGAGGTGGAGTGGAGGGCCGATGTGGAAGGCGGTGGGGAGACACAGGGGAGGAAGCCTGGGATCGAGTGGGAGTAGAGATTTGAATTGTCGGAGAGATAGTGAAGCCTGTGGAGAAGGCTGAGTGGAGGGAAGGAGACGAGAGGGTTGTGTGCAGACGTCGGCTTGGCGTTGTCGTCGGGGGAAGAGGCGGGGGTGTCTGGGTATGGCTTGGCGTCGGTGGTGACAAGGTGTGAGGGGACACTGTCAACTGCGGGGGATGCGTGGTCTGAGAGGGACTCAGGGAGTGAGAGTGAGGGTGAAGGGGATAGGGGAGGGGAGTGCGGGGGGCCTTGCGGGGCTGCGACATGGGCTACGGTGAAGGGAGAGGGAGGCGAGGAGGATGAGGAAGAGATGTGGGGAGGCGAGCGGTCAGCGAAAGGCATCGGCCAGCACTGCCTCTGCTTGTGTTGCCTCGCCTCGCGTCACCAATGACATTTTACCTTGAATTCGTGGTGAGCAAGGCCGCGCGCACACACACACACACACACACACACACACACACACACACACACACACACACACACACACACACACACACACACACACACACACACACACACACACACACACACACACACACACACACACACACACACACACACGTAAGAGAAATAATGCATACATCACACTCAAAGTAAAGAATCACGTACGGGGACCCATAAATAAAACATCACACATCGGCCCAGTGAAAGGAAGACTACACTTGCACTTCGTTCCTCCATTGTAAAGTTCATCGGTTGCTTTTGGGGTCATCGGCGAGGCAAAGTGTAGGCGAACACGAAGATTAAGGAATCTGGACCACGGCTTTGCTGCAGGTATCTCGTGCTGGGAGGAGGAAATGCAAGGCTACTTCATTCTTTTGATATTCTTTCTTTCTTTATTATGGCCCATTCCTTTTTTTTTTTTATTCTCTTGAAATCCTCCTTCATAGCTGTGAGAAGTAAGAGAATCAAGACTCTCCTAATACGTGAAAAGGCCAAACGTAACAGAGAAGGCTACTTCCTACCTCACCAACCTCTTACATAAACTACGGATAGACAGACCCTCCTCCCATTCCCCGTCTTATGTAATGGTTTAACTCTTCGTACTTCATCCCCTCTGTGGAGAAATGGTTGTTCTACTCCACTTCCTTATTTATTTAACCGTTCAGTGGTGAAGCTAGGACTTGAAGACAAAGGTACAAGATTGGCTAATATCAACCCTCATTCCATGTTTTTCGATCGGGTACAGGAAAATGTTTCGTACTTATCACCTCTACGAAGTAAATGTTACTCTGCTCTGCTTCCTTCTGACTCAGCGAGTGGTGAGTTTAACACTTGAGGAAGAAAGAGAAAGTTAGCGATTATTGACCAGTCTGGAGCAATGAATATATGAGGAATACTGAAATAAAATTCAGGTGACGGTAAACTACGAAGCTTTTTGTCACATTTAATACTTATTCGATGAAGTATTAAGCAGAAGCAATGTGTTACATCAGTTTGGAAACCACGCTTGAATTAGTAAACAGGATTTCGTAAGTTATTGCTGTGGAAGAAAACGAATGAGAAAGGTGAGAGAGAGAAACTGTACAAGAGGAAAGGGTAACATAGCTATTTTTAAAACACTGACTAAGAGAATGCATTGCACTTGGTGAACTAGAACACACGTCACGTCCTAATCAACTCTTAATCAACACATCAAAATAATAAGGGAAGTTGATTGAGAGAAAAGGATGATGTCACTTACCTTTTTCTACTACACAACTACCGTAAATATTATTTTCAACACCACAACTTAATCTGAACAAAAAAATAATTGTAGAGAAAATGGTAATATATATATATATATATATATATATATATATATATATATATATATATATATATATATATATATATATATATATATATATATATATATATATATATATAATACTACCATAATAAACTTGACTTACAAGCCCATATATTACTTATCAATTCATCTCGACTCATTATTATTCCCCGAAGACATAATCAAGTTCCACGTCTCACGAGTGATGAGGTAAGGCAGCTAATAAGTTGCCATAAGGAAGCAGATATCAGCTAGTGTGAGTGATAGTGTGATTTTCCATTATTATATTCATTTTAAGCATTCTATTAATACAAGACGAGACAAACACAAGAAAAAAGGCGAAAACAACAAGAGTAATAGCAACAAAGGAGAGTTGTATAAAAATGAATAAATGAACAGATCAATAAATCCCAAAGCATGAGAAGTGTCCTGACGGTAGATGGCGTGGCTGCTGCCTTGCTATCAACACCTCTACGTTATCATACTCCCTACAGACCACTTATTTTGATCTAAAAATTAATATTGTTTAGTATTTAGTTTGCTTAATTGGTTTATAAAATACCGAAATGATTATGAGGAACTGAAATAATAGTTGAAATGTGTGAGTGAATAAGCAAAGGAGAGTGTGACTGAGTTATTGAATGTCTAAGTTTCAACGATTAAATAAATGGTGGAGATGAATAAATGAATGAAGGTGTGAATGATCATAAGAGTGAAGAACTGAGGCATGAGAATGTAGTGCACCAGTTGGAAGTGTTTGGATTTCTTGCAAAGAGACACAATGCTTCATAATTCATAAAACGTGTAAGGTTGATAATGTCCGTAGGGAGAGAAAAAATCGAAGCCTAAGATTATCTACATAACCTTCAAATATAGCCACTAATGTTATTTACATATTACCTTTCTGCTTTACTATTACTACAGCTGTGTAAATTTCTTTCTTATCAACACAAGTCATTATTCTCACCAAGGGTATAAAGAATCATCAGCGTCTTAGAAAATTATGAAGTAGTGTCTCAGAATTTATCAGGAAGAGGCACGCAGACAGTTTCTTGGCATTTGGTCACAAGGCAGCTCTGTTACTGAGTGAATAACCTTTACAGAGGGTTGGTAAGGCTGGTAGTAAAGAGAAAACTATATAGGGACACACTGACTTACTTAATAGATTTATTTTCCGATTTCTGTAATGTATATTCTTTCATAATCTTAACTCGTGAAAGAGGCTCTCAAGGGAGTACAAATAATAATAATAATAATAATAATAATAATAATAATAATAATAATAATAATAATAATAATAATAATAATAACAAATAAATAAATGAACAAATAAAAATTCCACCCTGATAAGAAGTATAAAAATAAAATTATGTCAAAAGTAAAGGCAAATCTAGTTCTGGTGATGTCCTTACATTGTATGTAAAGGAAACACAGGTGGACAGAGAGAGACAGTCAGACATATACAGAGAGCAAGGCAGACAGACATATAGTGAGAGAGACAGACTAACAGATAGACGGACGGACAAGAAGACAGACAGGTAAATGGATCAATAAAACAAATCCTTAAAGAGAAGAGTTAATTTCATTCCTGAAGGTTATATAAATGTTTAATGAAGGTGACTTTTTATATGAGGCACTGAAATAGACATTATAATCTCTATTCCACTCTGATCCTTTTGTTCTTCTTTGCCTCAAGTCCTTATACAAAACGCAAGGGACATTAATCGTCTTCATCTTACTCTTCCTTCTTTTCCTCTTTATTCTCTTCTCCCTTTCCCTCCCATCATTTCTTATCCTCATTCTCTTTTTATCCTCTTCCTCAATCATTCACTTTATTTTTTCCCTTATTCCACTTTGATGTTTCATTGCTTCCGTCTCTTTTTCTTACCCTTCTTTATCTCTATATATATGTTTACTCACATAATTCCATTTTTCTTATTCTCTGGTTCTCTCCTTGTCATTCTATGTGGCAAAAAATTTAATCAACAAACAACCGGTAATTTGAACTATTATTTACCAACTTGCAACCAATTTCACTTATACACTCAATTATCCTCTCATTCACTATCTCTTGTCTTTGTTCATTCACTTCATCACTCACTCACGCCTTCGCTCATTCAATCACTCATTCATCTCAATCATCTACTCACACACAAAAATTACTCTCACGTTCAATAACTCACTCATATTCATTCAATCACCGACAAATATTCCAAGACGCAAAACAAACTTAGCTCTTTTCATTATTCCCTTAAGTATAATTTGCAAGCATTCCCGTGAGATGGCACAGGAGGTGAGGCGGTGGTAATTGGATCCTTTAAAGGCGGAGTCAGCTGGGGACTGATTTTTATTCTTCCTTCATTTAACCAGGGAGAATTTCATTAAAAGACGTGGTTTCTTAATGGTAGGTACGCAAGCAGCTAGCCCACCGATTAGCAGTAAGCGAGTGAGTCGAGGCCCAGACTGATGCGCCCTGCATTCAAACTGGCAGGCAGGCAGGCAGGTAGGCAAAGATTATTGAAGGGTTAAAATCAGAGCCTACCAAAATGAAGTGGTACGCAAATACAAACATACATAAATGAACTGTCCCTTATCATTACTATTATCATTGTTATTAATACTGTCATTGTTCATCATCATCATCATCCTTTTTATTTTATTTTTATTTTTATCACTATTATTACTATCACTACCATCATGATTATGTCCCCCCACTCTCCTCGTTCCCCTTAATCGTCACTTAACCTCTCCATCTCCAGGTAAGTTCTATTGTTTCATCCTTTTCACTTCTCTATGAGGAGGACGAGCTGCTGCAGAAGGTTTCGCTGAAGTGGAGCTCCCTGGGGCAACACGTACTTTTACCGCCATCTCAGTAACGACTAGCGCTGCCGTGCCGAGAAACCCTTCCGTCTATAGATTGAGGGCATTATGAACATGTACACATCGTCAGCAGTAACAATTTTTCGTCAGCACTTACTTTGTCGGGAACTGAAGGGAAGAGAGGGAGGAGAAAGGCTCATTAGAAAAAGAAAAGAAATGGTTATATAACGTGTACTCACTCTTCACGTTAACTAGAGTAAGTGCTAAGGATAATGCTGCCTCGCTTCTCTTAAGTGCTTGTTACGCGAAACGAGGTCACGCTAACACAGACACACCTTTCAATCGTTACGGGATGACCTGAATTGTGTTAAAAATGACAAGTTATCTCAATGAAGGGTCTCTCTCTCTCTCTCTCTCTCTCTCTCTCTCTCTCTCTCTCTCTCTCTCATGAGCTGGTCTATCTCTGATTCTCTCTTTTAATGTTTCCTTTCTTCCTTATTTCTTTGTCACACACATTTTACCTCTGTTTATCATTCTCTCTCTCTCTCTCTCTCTCTCTCTCTCTCTCTCTCTCTCTCTCTCTCTCTCTCTGTGTGTGTGTGTGTGTGTGTGTGTGTGTGTGTGTGTGTGTGTGTGTGTGTGTGGTATCAAGCGAATAAGACACCAGTGAGTAGTGTCATAAGGGCTGCTGGCGACACTATGGCAGGTGCACTGACCCCAAACTCATGCCCTCACTCAGCTCCCTGTGTACGCCTCTTACTTCACCGCGACGAGGGACGCGAGCAAAGTGGAAATCAAACTTGACTTGCGGCACTTCAATGCTCAAACATACATCTTACACTGCTTATGGTGTTGTTCTATAGAAAATATATAGGACGAGTAAAGGTCAAGTAAGATCCTAAGCCAACTTTAGGTGATTTACAAGTCTTTAACATATTCTGCAATACGCATTCGTCTCGTCAAAGCTTGTCAAGTGAGGTGATGTAAAAGTGATTGAGGGAAACGAAGTAAGTAGACATAAAAGTAAATCATTCTGTTAAAAATGCCTTATATAAAATCATGTAAAATTGTTAAGTATTCCAGGAGAGAAAAACGAAGGCAATGCATGTGAATGGATATCGAAATGAAATATATATTTAAGTTGACTGATAAAATCGTCCACAAAAAAAAAAAAAAAAAGAAAAAGAAAATGTCTTAGAGAAAAAAATAAAATGTGGAAAATCGTTAACTAATTCAGACAAAATAAAACATTCAGCTTGAAAACACGTTGACAAAAAAAAAAAAAAAAAAAAAAAAAAAAAAAATGTAACTGAAATAATATAACAAAAATAATGCTGAAATGAAATACCGTATGAAAAAAAATAGTAATGCAAAAAAAAAAAAAAAAAAAAAAAAAACCTTAACATGTAATTGATTCAATAGACAGAGATAAAGAGAGAGAAAGAGAGAAAAAGGAGAGAAAAAAAAAATCGAAGAATACTGGCCATGATATTTCCCCGGGGCATTGAGTCGCTGCCAATTGTCAAATCCTGATGAGCTGTGTTTCCTATAATTAATTTCCCGAGAGCGTCAACCGCTGAAAAGACGCGGAACAGGAGCACACACTAATCACCTTTTCCTTCCCGTCCCTGGAGAACCGAGACCAGCATCTGATTGTGAGCGGGAGGTGGAGGAGATGGGGGGCGGGGAGAGGAAGGATCCTGCGGCAGAAATCTTGGCTTAATGCCTATGGACTGCAGAAAGGATCATTACCGCCTTCAGTACTGGGACACATTTTTTCCCGCGAGTTTTTTTGCATGATTAGACGATTTTATTGACATTAAGAAGTGTCTATGGGGTCAGAAGATTGATTTCCAGGGTCTTCAATATTTCAACACCCTCCCATAAGTTTCTGAGGCTGTTTAAAATCACCAAATAGTAAGAGGAATGAGTATGGAGACTCAGCATGGTAGTGAAAGGGTTAAAGATAGTACAGAGCCAGCAACAAGCAAGTTACGTAATGGTGCGCGATGTTTGTGTGTTTTGTTTACATGAGACTGTTATGAAATTTTGTTCTTTAAGTGTATGAGCAATGAAAAGTGGATATATTGTAAAAGTCTGGTCAACATTGCACTACTACTACTACTACTACTACTACTACTACTACTACTACTACTACGGTTAACGATACTATTGTCTGTGTATTTTGTTTATGTGAGATTACTATGAATTTTTATTGAGTGTGTAGGAATTTGAATAATAGGTATATTGTAAAACTCTGGTCCACAAACTACTACTACTACTACTACTACTACTACTACGACTACTGCTACTATTACTACTACTACTATTACTACAATTACTACTACTACTACTACAACTGCTACTATCACCACCATTACTATTGCTACTGATACCATTACTACTACTAAAATCTTGGGGAGTTGTACATTTCAGTTTCACATCTTATCAAAGTAAAATTCGATTCAAAAGATGGGAATAGATATGCGATGACCAAATAACAGTGCAAAGAAAAGAAAAAAAAGACAAGTATAATATGGAATTATTAAAGTTATATGCTGCTAGAGTAAAATTAGCGAGGACCGGACGGGTTTCAGTGCGATCCCTTGCTTTCCAGGCAGCATTTCATGTCTCACTGCTAAATGCGTGGGTAGAATAACACGGGGGTGCCCAACAAATGTTTTAATTTCTACTCAGGGAACATGGAACCTAATTGATTTCATTGGATTGTGGGAATTTCAAGACTGGTGCGCTCTTGTTATCCGATGAGCGGAAGAAGAAGAAGAAGAAGAAGAAGAAGAAGAAGAAGAAGAAGAAGAAGAAGAAGAAGAAGAAGAAGAAGAAGAAGAAGAAGAAGAAGAAGAAGAAGAAGAAGAAGAAGAAGAAGAAGAAGAAGAAGAAGAAGAAGAAGAAGAAGAAGAAGAAGAAGAAGAAGAAGAAGAAGAAGAAGAAGAAGAAGAAGAAGAAGAAGAAGAAGAAGAAGAAGAAGAAAGAAGAAAAAAAAAAAAAGAAGAGAGAAGAAGAAGAAGAAAAAGAAGAAGAAGAAAGAAAGAAAGAAAGAAGGAAGAGAAACAAGGAGTTTGGTGCTAGAGAGATCTGACGGCAGGAAAAGTACGAGTTATGGATGCAGTGAAAGAAAACGGACATATATTAGGTATGACTGAAGAAAAAGCGCAGCAGAGCACTAGAGGACCAGGACAGAATGTTGGACAGGGCTGGTGTAAGAGAAGGCGGCAAAAGACGGTAGGGTACAGCAGGTCATGGCAGGGTAACAAGAGAAATAGGAGCATAATTAATAAAGGGAAATGAAAAGACAAAGGGTGGATGAGGCAAAAAAATAAACAAGAGAGCTTTTTTAAGAATCGAGGATGGACTGAAGAAGGGTGGAATATGTTGAGAGATTGGCTGTGTATGTGTATGCTTTAGCTTTCTAGGTATGGTTGAGGAGAGGTTGGGGCAGGAAAGGGAGTGGCACATACGCATTACTGGTATGAGAAAGCTAACACCTTCAGTACCGGGACACACTTTTACCTTGAGATTTGTGTACGATTAGACCATTTTATTGACATTAGGAAGAGTCTATGGAGGTCACAAGATTAATGGCTACAGTCTTCACTTTTTTTAATCCTTCACATAAATTTCTGAAGCTTTATGAAATCATCAAACAGTAAACAGAATGAGAATGGAAACGCGTCATTGTACTGAAGGAGAAAAATGGAAACTGGAGAAAAATGTGGGGACGTGTTAAAATATAGTAGAGTTTAGGAGAGATTGGAGTGGTGCGTGGTGTCGTAGGGTAAGAGAACAGGGTGTGGTGAGGAGTTAAGGTAGTGTAGTGGTCAGTGGGGAGTTGTGGGGTAGTTTAGGAAGGCAATGAGGCAGGATGGGTGGGTCTGACCGGATTATTTACCATTTGCCTCCCCTCCCTTACATATTTCTCCTAACATGACCGCGGAAGGAATGGAATTAAGCCAGGAGGAAGGAAAAAGAAAACAAACCAGGAGAGAGAGAGAGAGAGAGAGAGAGAGAGAGAGAGAGAGAGAAAACATTAAGAAGAATATGACGAGATAAAGAAGAAAAGAGACACGATAAAAAAAGAACTTGAGAGCGAAGAGATGAGGAAGGAAACGAAAATAAACGACGAAAAAAAAGATAGGAGGATGATAAGGAAGAGAAAAACTAGAAAATAAATACCACCAATATAAGAAAGATAATATGAATAATAGTAATGGGGAAGATAAGAGGAAACGCAGATGTTTGGGGTTGAATTTAAATGTAATTAATTCAACTCTCAACACCTATGCTTCCTCTGACCTTCACCTCCAACGTGTCTAAAAGTCTGAGCAGTAATAGTAACATAAAATCATGAAAAAATACAAGACAAAAGAAAAATTCGCCCAACAATCATCATAATTATAACTACAAGTGTCAACATCACATTTCTTCCTCAAATGCTGGAAGGAGACAAGACCACGAGAAGAGCAAACAAGAAAAAAAAGAGAGAAAGAGAAAAAAAAAAAGACAGAAACCAGTAAAGTTACGACTCTTAACAAAAGTAAAAAGCGAAAGATTCAGGCACCGTGGCTGTAATTAATAAATTCGCACACAGGTATGAGAAGAGCGAGTAAAAGAAAATAAACTTTGCAGAAACTCCACAAAGAGACGCGAGGAAGGAGAGAAGCAAAGCCAGCGACCTGAGAAGAGGAGAAGCTGACTCGAGAGGCGAACCAAGAGGCGACGTCACTGGGGCGAATGCAAGTCCCCGGGGGTATGTGGGCGGGACGGAGATTGAGAGCCTTGACGTAGACACCAAGAATGCCAAGAACGTGGGGAAAAAAAAAAAAAGACAAGTTTGATCCTAAGAACGACATGAGAGTTAAAATTAAACACGAGGATTTTCAGAAAGCTGAGAACTAATAATAAGAAAAAAAAGAACAGAGAAAAGACTCGCTATTAAAAAGGAGCAGGTAAGGCAAAGGGATGTCTACAGGATGACTAAGGAAGGCAGTTAGTGGGATAAAAAGAGGGCGGAAAGAGAAATAAAAACACTGCTATTTTTATGATTGTTTGGAGGGAGGGACCAGAAACGGGAGAAGGGAATGGGAGGAGATTATACTAAATGCTTATAGCTGACGGAGAGAGAGAGAGAGAGAGAGAGAGAGAGAGAGAGAGAGAGAGAGAGAGAGAGAGAGAGAGAGAGAGAGAGAGAGAGAGAGAGAGAGAGAGAGAAGAAATAAAAAAAAAAAAAAAAAACTAAATCACAAGTTAAACAAAATAGATGAAGTTGTGAAAACACTAACAAGAAAAACGAGGCTGAATAAAGACCCTGAATAATTAAACCAAGAAACTCGGGAGTGGAAAATAAAAAAAAGGAGAAACGTTAAAAAAAATAAGGGAAGAAAAAAAAAAAAACTTACATGAAGAGGTAAAGGAGAAGGAAAAATACCAAGGCAAAAAAAAAAAAAAAAAAAGGAAAAAATCTGGCAAAAAACTTGAGCCCACCGGATTCTGGCCACGGAATTAGAGGCGAGAGAAACTTTTCAAACAAGTTTCTGATTGGATGAAAGACGCCTTGTTGTACAGCCGATGATGAAAGGAGGAGGGAACCAAAGCAGAGACGATAAGGGAGGCATGTAAACCGCTGGATAAAGGAAACAAAGACGGCAGGGAAGAATGTGACTAGGGGAAGGGTGGATAAAGGAGAAGAACTGAAGAACAGAGGGGATATGTTGATGGACATGCTTAGAGAGGAGAAAATTGTTGTGGAGGCGAAGGAAAACGTAGAAGCAAATTAGGAAGTGGAAGAAAGGGGGAGAGTTAAAAGGCATACAACACTATAGGACTACATCAATACACTACCACCACCACGACCACCACCACCACCACCACCACCAAATACTCATAAGCTTATCCGAGTATTCATGACACGATACACCCTCTCATGACTCAATCCTCACACCTCCCACCCTCCCACATTCCTCTCTTCTCATACCTCTCGTTCCTGACCTATTTATCAACCTTTTTACCTTCCTCCCTTCTTACTTCTTCCCCTCTACCTTTCACCCTCCGTTCCTTTCCTCCCTTGTGCTCCTCCCACCCTTCGCTCCTTTCTCTTCTCCCCGCAAGACACACCCAGCTGTCGGTAAAAGAGTAAAATGGAAGCGGAAAAGATAAAAAAAAAAGTAGAAAAAGCACTAGAAAACCTGATACGCCTTGAAACCTCACACTTGCCAAAAAAGTAAAAATATAAAGCAAAAAAAAAAAAAAAAAAAACTATCCGAGGAAAAAGAGAAAGAAAGATAGCAAAGACCTGGTTTCTTTCTCTGTCTGACTCGTGTTTTTATTTATTTTTTGTAATTGATTATTCCGTTTAACTATTGTTCTCTCTCTCTCTCTCTCTCTCTCTCTCTCTCCCGTGTCATTGTAACTAAAGCAGACCAGACCATATAACACTAAATACTCCACGGGAAAAACAGCAAAACATACAAATATCTGCATAAATGTACATGCATATAACAAAGTCGGGTGGGAAACATGAAGGATAAAGAGAGAGGACTTGAATTTATAGACAGCTGTTACAGAGAAAATACAGGACACGTAAATATAAGATAGACGTTCATAAACATCACAGAAACGGCAGGTAGGAAAAAAACTCTTCTTTTTTTCCTATTTATCCACAACAGATTGTCTTCTTGATTTATCTCATCAATTTGGCAGCTGATCTGGTCTTGGTGGTCGCTCTCCCTCCCTTTGCCTACCTACCATGCCACACTGATCCCCTCCAATGACATTCCCTTTCAACACATCTCCCTTTCTTCCCTCATTTCCTCCCCTACAACATCTAATCCTGGCGTTTATCTTTTCTCTTTACCTACATACTTACTCCATTCTGCCATTTAAACTTCTCACACAAACTTTACCTTCCCTTTCAAGAGGTTTTCCTTTTCCTCTGTCTTTCTTCCACTATAACAGGTACTCATGGCGTTTCCTTCTTTAAACTGCCTTACACTAATACTTCTATCATGTTTATTCCTCTCTGCCACTCGAAACACTCAACAACCTGACCCTCTTCATTTTTTCTCCTGTCTTTTAAAACTTGGCTCTAGAGTTTCCTTCCCCATCTTGCCTTATACAAATATTTATCATCTCTTCACCTCACTCATCTTCAGTCTCTTCTAACAACCTCACCTTCCCTTTCGAGACTCATCCCCTTCTCCTTTCTCTTCGTCTCCCCACACCACCTGCTCATGACATTCCCTTACCTTACCTTCCACTCTACCTTACCTTCCCCTACTCCTCCTCCTCCTCCTCCTTCATTCCCCCCAACCAATTTCTGGCACCCAATATCCTCCCCCTAACCTGCAACCCCCTGCAATCATATCCCCACCAACTTCCCCACCCCATGTCTCCCCAGTCTCCCTTTAGTCTCCTGCCATGTTCTGCTCTCCTTTCCTCCACACCCCTTTCTTTCTTCCCATTGTGAGACGTAGAAGTAAGATGTGGCGTGTCGTGGAAGTAATGCAGTGGTGTTTGTTGCGAGACAGAGAAAACAATGGGAAAAACAGAGAAATATAGGTTAATAAAAGAAAGGAGAGATGAATTGTAAGAGATAAAAGATTATAGGAGAAAGCATAAGTTAGCATGATATGACTGTCATGATACACTGACATAAAAAAAAGTGAAAAAGAAAGAGGAGGAAAATAAACATGTGAGATTGTAAGGTTCTGAAGAAGGAAAGGATAGAAGGTAAGGGGAGGAATAGAGGAGAAAAGAGTCAAGGGAGAAGGTGGGATGGGATTAAGAAAAAGGAGAGAGAGAGAGAAGTGGAGAAGTAAGAAAGGTAGCTTGAGAAAAAAAAAAAAAAAAAACTCGGGGTAATTGACCCTAAAAAGGATCGAGGCGCCCTCTACCTGGCCACGTTTCATTGACCCAGACACACACACACACACACACACACACACACACACACACACACACACACACACACACACACACACACGTGACTGTAATATGAAAGTTGTTGAAATATACACACAAGAGCTAATGCGCACACGTTCCACACATACAAATACACGCACACACACACACACACACACACACACACACACACACACACACACACACACACACACACACGAATTTACTCGAGGACACGTACAAAGGATATTATTTACGAACACGTCTCGACACCACCAGTAGTACACCACCTACCTGGGACTTGTTGCTTCAGGTGAGTCGAGCTGTAGTGTTCATTGTTTATACTAATTGTAGCCACACTTTTCCTCTCCACCACGCCATAACTGTACCCTGACACACTTACCAATACAGTGACACAAAAAAACACGCCCATGCTGTATTTATTTTGAATTTCACACCTTTCACACCTTACCACATTTTCAACACGCCAGCATGTTCTTTTCAAACTCTATTCTATTTCTTCAAACCACACCTCGCCTGTAAAAAATATGTATTCTACTTTATACTAACATACTACCTGCCCTTCCCTAATAAACAAGCTGTCGCCAACACACTCTATTTTTTTTTTCCTCTAAACAGACTTCTCCCCAACACACTGTCTTATTTCCCAACATGCGAGCTGTTCCCAACACACTCTATCTTTCTTTCCCCCAAACAGACCCTCGATTTCTCCCCAACACACTGTCTGCTCTTTCCCAACACACGAGCTGTCCCTTACACACACACACACACACACACACACACACACACACACACACACACACACACACACACACACACACACACACACACATTATATCTTCCACACCAATTCATGACTCCTGCCCCTCACACCATCTGTCCCAATAAAAAACTTCCCACCTGCATTGACACATCCCAACTGCACGTACCTTCACAACGAATTCCACCTGCCAATTAACACCCTCACCTGTCCACCAACACACCACACCTGCTCCTACCACGTCTTGCCTGCTGCTCCCTAACCCACTTCGTGCATCTGCCCCATAAAGCCGCCACCATCACTACCATCTCCTCCCATCCCCTCCACCACCACCATCACCACTCCCATTACCACAACACGCGACTGCAAAGGGTAAACCAACTCGGATGCTTATTTACTTAATTTCTCTTTCTCTTTTTCTTTGAATTTTCGTGGGGAATTCAGGCACTTAAAATGTCTTCTATTTGCCAGTTTCAATGTATCATCTGTGTGTGTGTGTGTGTGTGTGTGTGTGTGTGTGTGTGTGTGTGTGTGTGTGTGTGTGTGTGTGTGTGTGTGTGTGTGTGTGTGTGTGTGTGTGTGTGTGTGTGTGTGTGTGTGTGTGTGTGTGTGTGACGTGAAATGTAATTGCACAAGCGATATTACTGGATTTGCTGTGTATACCAATGGGCAATTCCAAAATAACTACACCACAGAAAAAAGAGTCATACGATAAATGTCATTAAAAAAGTCACAAAATGGCAAATACCACGTCAAATTTTAGACCAGAAAAAAATGGCATATAAAAAACAATACTATGTTTAAAGTCTCTCATGTGCTTAAAACGTTCACTAAACCACA
Organism: Portunus trituberculatus; assembly: GCF_017591435.1. Classification (NCBI taxonomy): domain Eukaryota; kingdom Metazoa; phylum Arthropoda; class Malacostraca; order Decapoda; family Portunidae; genus Portunus; species Portunus trituberculatus. Next base: position 21,099,139 of record NC_059271.1, on the reverse strand, counting down.
CATGAACTTGACAAGAAGCTATAGCAGTTAACCCCTTCAGTACCATGACGCGTTTCTATATTCATTCTGGTTAATATTTGGTGATTTTATATAGCTTCAGAAACTCATGTGGGAATTAAAATTGTGAAGACTGTGGCCATTAATCTTCTAACCTCCATAGACCCTTCCTAATGTCAATAAAATGGTCTAATGGTACTCAAATCTCAAGGTAAAAAAAATGTCCCAGCACTGAATGGTTTAAGAGAGTTATTGACTAGCCAGCACTGATTCAATGGGTAAGGAGACGCACTCTAGCACCGAGGCAAAACACAGCCAGTTTTTCTTTTTTTATCGGATTTGGGAACAAGCGAAGCAGTTATCACCAATTGTTTTCCTTCCTTCCAATACGAAAAGGATGAAAGAAAGGGTTCATACAGCACCCGTTACTCTGGAGTCTATTAAGCTCCTCAGTAGGTTTGTGACTGCTGAGAGAGACTTTGAGAAAGGTAACCAGTATAGCTGTAATCGATCATTCATTGCCTTTCTTCCAACTCCAAAAGAAAGAGGTCATATCATTCTGATTTCTATCAATTAAACACCTCAATAGATTTACAGCTGCGGACTGAAACTTCGAAAATTGTAACAAGGAAAAATGTAGCTTTTATCGATCATTCTTTTCAATTATAGATGATTTTTTTTCCCCTTCACTCCATTGCCATAAGAGAGAGGCCATCTGACGCTCGTTATTCCGATATCTTTTAAACGCTTTAGCAGCTTTGTGGGCGTTGACAAGACACGGACACTGAGAAAAGTAACATGAACCAGAGCAGCTCTTATCGATAACACATTTCCTTCTTTCAATCTCGTAAGAAGGAAGTCATGTAGAGGCATTATTCTGATACCTATCAAGGATCTCTGTAGATTTATCGCTGCCGACGAGGGACCTTGAGAAAAGTGTTATCGATAATGCTTTTCGTTCTTTCAGCGCCACAGGATAGAGGTCATATTACAAAGGTACTACTTCAAGATCCGTTAAGCTCTTAAGTAGATTTCAGGGTGCTGACAAGGACTTTGAGAATGCTAACAAGAGTAATAAGTGTATCTGTTATCGATTATTCTTTTCCTTCTTTCAACCTCGCAGGAAAGAGATCATGTCATCTCTGTTAATTCAATATCCAATAAACTCTTAGATAGATTTGTGACTGATGACAAAGGGACAATGCTAATAATAACATAGGAACAAACGAAAATAAGAGAGTCTGTATGAAACCATAAAGCCTACACGTGGCTGTTCACATAAAAAATATCCCAACTTATTTCTCCCTACCGTCCCCATCCATAAATCTGTCTAATCTCGTGTTTAGGGCAATGAAGGGAACAAGGAGTGAATGTCAGATAAGCATGTGGAGCATTAGTCAGGCACTGTAAGAATAACAGTTCCTTACATGTGCTGTCAGCGTTTTATGGGACAGTAAAGAGGGAGTAAGGAACAATCGTGTCATTACGGTGTTGTAATGCATTAGTAAAGTCAGCTGAGAGATATTACGGACAGCGACCTCACTTCCTGCAGCACACACACACACACACACACACACACACACACACACACACACACACACACACACACACACACACACACACACCTTTACTACACCTAATATCTCTTAATTTAGAATAGACAGTGGTTCACATAAACTACCACTTTAGATTCGATACTAGTAGAGAAATTACCACAATAAGACTCGTAAGGATCTAATGTATTTTCTTCCTTCTTTTGTGTTCCTTACCACTCTCTCTCATCCTGACCCACTAGGGAGAGGCACCAGCCAACAGACAGACACACACTGTTCCACCCCACCAATAATCGACCCTCACGTGGCGGCTGTTCCTGATTTGGCCCATTAAAGAGGCGCCAGAAATATACAGCTTGCCACCAACTCTTCGTGAAATTATGGAAATGATACACATCTCTTACTCTTCCTCTCCTTTGATTTTAGGTTTTCCGTCACTGATAAGCGGAATTGCATCATGATTTCTTTTATATGTATTGGAATGACTGGTCAAGAGGAAAATAGATGAATAAATAAAGTTTAGTATAGCAACAATAACAACAACAACGATAATAATAACAATAATAATAATATCAATAATAATAATAATAATAATAATAATAATAATAATAATAATAATAATAATAATAATAATAATAATAATAATAATAATAATAATAATAATAATAATAATAATAATAATAATAATAATAATAATAATAATAATAATAATAATAATAATGATAATAATAATAATAATAATGATAATAATAATAATAATAATAATAATAATAATAATAATAATAATAATAATAATAATAATAATAATAACAAACAAGAACAACAAAACAATAATAATAATAATAATAATAATAATAATAATAATAATAATAATAATAATAATAATAATAATAATAATAACAATAACGATGATGATGAAATAAGATAAAAAAAAACATCGCTCCCAAAAATGCAAAAACTAAAATTTGCAAGTAAGATTAGTATTTTTTGTGTGAGTGCTGAAAAAAATCCGTTAATAAGCAATAACACAGTCCTCTCGTTACTCTTTCCCAGCCTTCAGGTTTGGCAATTCTGTTAACGCTGAAAAAACACACAAAATACTGCACTTAATTTGTACTCATTGTAAAAAGAAATAATATATAATGAAAATACTAGAATAGATGATCTTGATTACTGTTCCACCGTTTTCAATTTAAGCCTTCTCGTCTAGTAACACCAAGAGGACATTAGGTTTGTGAGATATTGAACAAAAAATGCCGAATAGAAAAAGAAAATCAACAACCTTCAACTTCTCCATGGCTTTCAGTTTGAGCCTTTCAGTCCACCACCAACCAAGAAATATTGCACTACATTAAAAGAAAAATGCAGCTCGCCATTACCGGAACGAACAAATGAAAGGTTATCTGAAAAAAAAAGTATTCCTGCTGCTAACTAATCACCACCTTCGATTTTTCCCTTATTTTATTCCACTACTCACCAGAAAATACTACAATATAGATGATCAACTCCACAATTTTATGGAAAAGTAAAAAAAAAAAAAAAAAAAAAAAATGCCCGTACTACATAACTACATATACTAGACCTTCAAATTTTGGTCCTTAAAAGTCAGTCAAGACGCAAAAAAAACAACAACACACTATACCACAAATTAAACCCCAAATGAGTGAAATGTAATGAAAAAAAATAAAAATTACGCTATACCACAAATTAAACTACCCAAAAATAAATGAAAAGAAATGAATAAAAAAAAAAAAAAAATCGGTCTTGGTACTCATTCCCGACCCTTCAATCTTTCTCCATTCCTCGAGCACGACCGGAGTAACTTGTAGCTTCCCTCAGCTCGTATAATTATTTCCTTCATATGATTCACCGAAAGCCGCCGCACCGTGACTTGATTCCGAGGTGATCTAAGAGCGCGGCGCCTCTTTATGCGTCATGTGCCTTACCGAGAGAGAGAGAGAGAGAGAGAGAGAGAGAGAGAGAGAGAGAGAGAGAGAGAGAGAGAGAGAGAGAGAGAGAGAGAGAGAGAGAGAGAGAGAGAGAGAGAGAGAGAGAGAGAGAGAGAGAGAGAGAGAGAGAGAGAGAGAGAGAGAGAGAGAGAGAGAGAGAGAGAGAGAGAGACAGACAGACAGACAGACAGACAGACAGACAGACAGAGAAGAGAGAGAGAAGAGAAGAGAAGAGAGAGAGAGAGAGAGAGAGAGAGAGAGAGAGAGAGAGAGAGAGAGAGAATATCGTGCGGTAGGAGACGAGGCTATGAGGGGCCGTGACTCAAGAGACACGTACACTTATAGCTAATACCGAAATAGATCGCCATGGAGGGAAATGCGCCGCGAGTCCATTATCACCCCATTCAAGTCTGAGGGCAGGCATCTCACGCACACATTCACGTCACCCTTTTCACTTGATCAGTTTCTACAGGGAAGTTTCAAGACGCTTCTCAAACTAAATTTCGGATAATTCTTTTGACTACGCTGTTTCTGGACTGGCACTTTATATTATGCGATTTTTTTTTTCAGTTTGTGTTGCTCTTGGCCAGGATTTTTTTTTTTAATTACGAATATAAAGAGAAATTTATCGTTACACTCTTTCCCTTTACTGGTATGAGGGTTTTCACGCCTCATAAAGCCGCCCTTTCATCCCAACACTCTGCCATCGCATTAACTAACGAGTGAGGGAGGTGCTTGTAGTATGGTTAATTTCATCTCCTCTCGCGGTTTCGGGTTTAAGGTATCAAGGTAACGATCGCGCTGTCTCCTGGGCGGGCTAAAGGTGACTCTCGAATGATCACCAGTTAGCATAAAGTACTGAACATATGTGACGAAAATAAAAGAGTCGTGTAGATTTAGTAGGAAGTGTATGCAAAGCGATGAAACCACCACCTTTAGTTCCTTTCTATACGTTTTGATATTTTTTTTATGTAGAGGGAGAACTGCCAAGGGCAAAAAAACACTATATTAGAAAAAAAAGACCCGCAGTCTCCATAAAAGATTAGAAAGAATAAGTCAAAAGAGTGGGACAAATGCCTTGACACCTCTCTCTTAAAAGAAGTTAAGCCTTAGGAAGATGGAAATACAGAAGCAGGTAGGGAGTTCCAGTGTTTACCAGTGAAAGGTATGAATGCTTGAGAGTACTGATTAACTCTTGTATTGGACAGAATAGGGATGAAAGGAAGAAGAAAGAATTGTGCAATGAGGCCGCAGGAGGAGTGGGAGGCATGATGAGAAGAAAAGCTTGTGATTCTACCCTATCTAATAAAGCTGTATCAGTGGAACCCTCCCAAGCATGCGAAGAGGACTCCATACAAGGACGGATAAGGCCCTTATACAGAGTTAGCAGTTGGAGGGGAGAGAAAAACTGGCGGAGACGCCGCCCAACTTCATAGAAGTTGTTTTAGCAAGAGATGAGATGTGAAGTTTCCCGTTAAGCTTATGATCAGACACATTATTAAAGCCTCGAAACATATAGAAATGGGAAATGTGGATGCTGATGCTCGTTAACCTCTCCAAATCAAATGTAAGATTCCCCAGCAGGAAACGTCTCTCTGATCCCTGAATAAGTTATGTGCAATGCTATCAACCCATACATAAATTTTCTTGTGTAGGTGGACGATTGACTTGTTTGAGGCACTGGTATAACAAGGTAACGAGTGCTACATTGAAAACATAATCAACATTGTACAGTCGATCTTCAATCACTTTTCTGTGCTTTGTACGTTCCTTGAGTCTGAAATCCTAAATGTTAAAAATCTATTATCCATCTGATTTTGTGCAAGACAGTCAGCAAATCAGAGGACTTCTAACTGAGAGATGGTAAAACAAAGTAAGTGGAAGGGAATGCAGAAAATTACTTGAATTATAAACATGACGGTACATCTATATCTGCCACCTATAATTGTTACCTGTTCAACCATCTTTGTATGTATGTGTGTGTGTGTGTGTGTGTGTGTGTGTGTGTGTGTGTGTGTGTGTGTGTGTGTGTGTGTGTGTGTGTGTGTGTGTGTGTGTGTGTGTGTGTGTGTGTGTGTGTGTGTGTGTCTGGCCAGCGTTGCATACATAAATCATTAGCATACAGCAGTGGTGAAAAATGGATAGTTATAGGAGGTGGCGTGAATCTATCTTTGTCAGTGTGTCGTTTATTTTCTTCTATTTGTGGGTTCACTATTTATCTACCAATCTGGTTGCTCACTCATCTGTCTATCTGTCTGTCTGTCTGTCTGTCTGTCTGTCTGTTTCTCTGCATATTCATCCATTCATTTATCTAACAATCTACTTGTTTACCTATCTATCCATTTATCTATCTATTTCTATATCTATTCGTTATGTACACTTATATATTTTTTCCTGTATCTAGCTAACTATTCATCTTCCTATCTATCAATCCAACATTCGCGTCTTCATCAGTCTACTTGTCTGTCTGTCTCTGTTGGTCTCTTAGTATCTATCAACAGTACAACTAGACCACCGAAAATTCATGTGATTCTCTTCTATCAGCACAATGACTGGCTTCTCCCCTTAAGCTCAGCCTGTCACCTTACCACGTCGTTACCCTTGCTATGAATTTTTGAGAGCAAACAGGCACTACTTTTCATTGCTCTCAAAACTAAAACTTGTAGATTAAAAGAGAGAGAGAGAGAGAGAGAGAGAGAGAGAGAGAGAGAGAGAGAGAGAGAGAGAGAGAGAGAGAGAGAGAGAGAGAGAGAGAGAGAGAGAGAGAGAGAGAGAGAGAGAGAGAGAGAGAGAGAGAGAGAGAGAGAGAGAGAGAGAGAGAAGAGAAAAGAGAGAGAGATTAGATTAGTGTAAAAGAACTTGGGAGCAAAGAAATGGAGGGAGGAAAAGAAAATAGATTAAAACTGTTATGTAGATAGATAGATAGATAGATAGATAGATAGATAGATAGAGAGAGAGAGAGAGAGAGAGAGAGAGAGAGAGAGAGAGAGAGAGAGAGAGAGAGAGAGAGAGAGAGAGAGAGAGAGAGAGAGAGAGAGAGAGAGAGAGAGAGAGAGAGAGAGAGACTAAACACCCCATTCTTACTTTTGACCTGAATACCAAAACAAGCAAGTTAGAAGAAAAAAAGAAGGTAAAATAATGTTTACAATGTTTGGGACATTGCTTTATTTTTCCCCTTTTTCTTCATTCTTTCCTTCATTTTTTGTTTCTCTATGCCTGTCCCTCTCTTCCCTTCCCCCCCCCCGTCCCTCACCTGTGACGCGCCCTACCTGACAACAGTCCAACACGTTACCTCACTCACCTGTCACTCACGATAAGGGCAAACGAGGTGGGGAAGGGAGAGGGAGGGAGAGCAGCGAGAGGAGGAGGGAGGAAATGTTGATAGGAAGGAAAGCTTGTTGTGCTGCTCGGGTGTGGAAGGGAGGTTGTGGAGGGGAGAAAGAGGGCGACTGGCAGAGGGGGAGAAGGTATGGTGCTTTTAAGTGATAGTGATGTCAAAATGGTGTTGCTGATTAGGATAGTGTGTAATATCAAAATTATCGTCACTATCATCATTGACCGTATCTATGAGTGCTTCTGTTGTTAAGTTCCTGAAATAGCTATCATTGTTTTCCAGCTATGTATCTTATTTATTTATTCTTTTTATTCAGATGATCTTCCTGCCTTCCTTCCTTTCTTCCTCCATTCTTTCCTTCTTTCTTTTTTTTTTTTCTCCTTTCTATTCCTCTTTCCTCTATTATTCACAACGCTCAATTTGACAGCATGTAATCATTTATAATAATTCTGTTCCAAGTCCTTTCATGCATACTCAGGGCAAGAAAATTCCATTCTTATATTATCATTCATCTTTTGGTAAAACATGTATTATCTTTTATCACTGTCGTTTTTATCATTGTCAATTATCTACGGTACTCATTGCATTCGTTATAGTGGTGTCGATTATTCAACTTTATTTTCTATTTAGTTAGCTAATAAGTTAATTTTTTAGTTGTCTAGTTGGTTACTTAGTTAGTGTAAGAGTGTCTCTAGTTAGGGAAACAAAACTGAAAAAAAAAAAAGTGCATTGAAAATACCAGCCTCTTAAAAGACAGGGAGAAGACAGGAACTCCAAAATTACACGATAAAATTTTTGAAAATTAAAAAGAAAAACACTGAGTTTCCACTACCGTTGTCATTATCACTGTCACTCAGCACAGTGTATGCCGCCCTTCCCTCCTCCCTATCATGCCTCAGAGGCTGGCCCGGCGCCCACCACTCACACCGTTTGGAGAGGGTTACGCCCACCTCCCTCTGAACCTTCCTCCATCACCTTCAGTGCGGTTGGGTGCTGAGGCTCACAGGTTCATTAATAGGCCTACCATAGTTGCCTCCTGATAGACCTTGGCGCATTCATATAGCAGTTGTGGTGCTAAAAAGTAACAATTAATCATGCATGACTTTACCAAGAAAAATATTCACGATTTTTTTATGAATTTGTTCATTTCATCACTATGCCGTCTTGGATAGAGATTATACAGGTATCATTCTTATTTCTTTCGCTTCATTTTTCATAACGTTACTGGGAGAAGGTATGCAGGTCAAAGGTACCAAAAGTAAGGGAGGGATGAAAAGACCAAGAAAGTTTTGTCCTATTAAATGCTTTCCTTGCTTCATTCCTTTGTACGCTTTTTCTTCTTTTTTTCTTATTAATCCCTAGTGTTGGTGTCAGCTTTTAAACCTTGTCCCTAATAATTTCGGTTTTGTGTGTCCTCTTCCTTTAGGCTTAATTTTTTTTTTTCATTTCTCTCTGAATTCTATCTCTCTATCTAATCCTCAGTCTTTCCCTTGCTGTTCTTCCATCGACTTGGCTCCTTCATGCCACCTTCACAGGATCATTTTGACTTGACCATACTAAAATGATACACTTTTGAAAATGTGCCAAATGAAACTACAAAATAAACTCAATAAAATTTCTCTCCGCAGACAAATTACATTACAATGAGTGAGAGGAAGAGTAAAAATCAGCAAATAATTTGCTTCAATATCTCCTTCACTCCAAATCCAAGTCAACGGGATGGAGAAAAATATTCCCACTGAATCACTTACTTATGGTCATTATTCATACCTAATTTATAACACACTCTCCTTCCCTACGTCACAGAAAACGAACTGCTATGAACTCCATTACCGCCAAAAGAAATATACTCTCATCATTACTTCATCACAAATACTGCCATTGCCTTACTCACCTCCCTAAACTAACTCCCTGTCTTTCTCACCTTCCTAAACACATCATATATTGACATTTTTTTCATAAACAGCAATGCCAAAACCAAATTAGTCACCATTACACCACTGCACCCAATTCTCTACCAAGGCTGCTCGTAAAGGCCATTATTATTACCTAATGACCATTCGATTAACAATTGTACAAAGATTATTTTCTCATAACAATAGTGGTCCTTTACAACACACCAATACACCGATACTTTCAGTCCTCCACACTTTTTGTTTTTCAGAAGCAGTCTGTTACCATCTGCGACCAATTATTGATAGCCAAACCGTTTTTATTAATATTACTTTCCTTCGTTACAATGTAAATTCTATAGCAGTAATGAGATGCGAGGAGAGGGCGCTACAAACCGGGCACTTGCTGATGTCTAACTGCCTCTGGTCGACTCGTCCTACTTTCCAAATTCCTATCCAAACAAAATAACTTTATTTTTGTTGCACACTATTATTATTTCATCTCTTTCATTGCTATATATGCTCATATCAAAAACAATGTATGGAATTTTTATATGTAACAAGACAAGGGGGATAAAAGACTAGATTTTGCAAATTCTAGGCAAAACTTGCTTGGAGGTGGAGGTAGAGTATGAAAAGATATCTGCTAATGGTTAGTGATTAAAGAAAGATATGGCAAGTAGCAATGAAAGTGGCAATGGTTACCTGGATACCATCGCCTTGACATTACCTTATGCTCAAGTTCATGGTGTTCACTGGCGTTCATTCATTCCTCAGTGCAAGGGTGAATACAGTCACAGAGAAGTGCAAAATTTGGTTTTGTGTCTCGCCGAGGCAGCTTACTAAGATGAGTGTTTAAATACGGGATTTTGTTAATAAATGTACAATATGAACCTGAAGCTGAACCTGAAACACACACACACACACACACACACACACACACACACACACACACACACACACACATCTCTCTCTCTCTCTCTCTCTCTCTCTCTCTCTCTCTCTCTCTCTCATTTGTTAACGTCGGAATATTCAGCGATCCACCAGTACACTGTTTATGGAACGCGTGACAGACACTCCTGTATATATTTACTAGGCCACCATTCAAACACCTGCCCTCAGCCTTACTCATACCCTTACCCTCAGCTACACACACACACACACACACACACACACACACACACACACACACACACACACACACACACAAGAAGCCCTCCCATCACCACCGCCACCACCACAATCAACGCCGCCATCACGCACTCTATTCAAGCCGAACCGTCCGTCCAGAGTATATACAGCTCTGTATATACTCTGCGTCCGTCCTTCTTTCCTTCACCGCCGGAACATGGCTCAAATGAAACCAAATAAACAAGAGGGCGGGAGCAAGTTTCACCGCGACCGCCGAGTCATTTAAAATCAAGATGGACTGTGATTCTATTCCTGACGTGGGTGTGTATGTTTTTTTTTTTTTTTCTTCTTTTCATTATCAGATAGGCCGCCAGAGGGTACATACGCGTTCACTCATTCACTCATTCTCTCACAAATACACACACACACACACACACACACACACAGGCACACACACTCGCGTTTTCAGTTCGGTAATGAGATTCGAGGAGAGGGCGCTGCAAACCGGGCACTTGCTGATGTCTAACTGCCTCTGGTCGACTCGTGGACACCTACAGCGGGCTTCCTTCTGTCAGTTCACTGGTGACGCATCTTCCCTCCCTCCCTCCCTACCTCCACCCTCCCTCTCTCTCTCTCTCTCTCTCTCTCTCATTCCACCTTGCCTCCCTCCCTTGCTCTCTTCCTGCCTATATACCTGCTCGCTTCTCCCTTTGTTTCATATTACCTCCCAGACCCTCCCATTTACCCCCAATTCTGCCTACCTGCGCTCACTTGCATGATTGACACTCTAACTTGTACTGTGTAACTTCGTTCTTGCCTTCCCCTCCTTGCTGTCATCTTTACTGGTTTTCCTTTCCCTCTCACTTAGTTTTGAATATTCATCTCATTCGCAAAGAAATATATCAGTGTATTTTTCTTTTTTTGTCAGGTTGTACATTTATTTGCCTTATAATTCTCTTTCACGTGTAAGGTGTGAATGGCATAAAATCCACCTCAACTCTTCTTTCAACACCCAAATTAAATATAAGACTAAAAACTGAAATGCTTGATCGGTTTGTTTATAATCCTGACGATGTGCTGCACTGTCTGGCCACTACCTTTACACCTCCCTTTCAGCCTTGCCTCTAGTCCTCACTCACAGTATGCACTGATTAACACGGGGGTAGAATGTCCTTACTCTTCACATAGATACCCTTCACCATTTCCTTCGAGTGTTTTCCTTCTACCTAACGATCTCTTTTGCCTCTGCCTTGCCTTTGCTCCTCCACTCTTGCCAGCCTCCAGTGACCCCAGTCGTCTCTACATAAGCCCTTTAATCCAGCAGAGGGGTGGGGAACTGGAGTAGCTTACCTCAGATAAGTTAAACATGTAAATTTGGGGCATAATGAATAATGCACTGGTCATTTCTTTGCTTTTTTAGGGAAGTATAAATAGAGATATTGTTCTATAATTGTGTCGCTACTGGATATAAGTAAATAGACATTAATATATAAAACAATAGATAAATAGAAATCTGAGTTCCAATATCACTTACTTTCGCTACCAGAGAAAAAAAAATGAATAAATAAAGAAGTGAGTGAAAACAAGAGTTCTATACTATCATGAATATACGTATATACATTGGGATGATACCCCTAAAGAATTGCCCCCTCCCAACTCACCCAGTACATTGGTCACCCTCTAAACACTCATCCTCTCCTTCCTTTCTCCCTCCTCCCTGTAATGAAAGTCTGTATTCTTGGTCGTAATCTTTATCCTCCTCCTAACCTCCCTTACTTCTCCTTCAAGTAATTCTATAGTCCGTGTCTTTTCGTGCAATGTCTCCTACTACTTGCCCTGTCCTCTCCTTTTGTCTCTTAACGTACCCACAACCCTTGCTCTACCTTCGTTCTCTATTCCCTCTATCCTCCCCTCAGACAATCCATTTCAATCCACTTCCTTGACCCTTTTCTGAGTCTCCCTCCTCTGCCTTGATCCTCCCTCATTAACTCACTCAACCTACAGATACGGTCTCTCTATCATTTTCTTTCTCTTCCCCGTTTCTCTCACCAGCTACTGTCATGGGAAGTGAATAAACAAATCCCTGTAATGTTTTCGGGAGTCACAATTCCTGATGGTTTATTCTTGCATTATTGTGGGATGTTACTGCTATATTATGTGGCATCCGGAAGGGTCACAATAACGTTAGTGGTCTTTGGGGATCTATTTCTGCTTAGTTTCTTTCTGTTTCTCGGCTTTCTTTATATCTTTCTTCTCCCTCGTGGTGCGTTATTCTCTATCTTGGTTATGCTGTGGTGTTGTTGTCTTATGGTGGTCTTTGCGAGTCTGTATTCGTGGTTTTATGTCTCCATTTATATTCCTGGCCATTATCTCTCTCTCTCTCTCTCTCTCTCTCTCTCTCTCTCTCTCTCTCTCTCTCTCTCTCTCTCTCATTGCTTCCACATTTCTAAGACACACATGTCCGCAAACACACATCCGTACACTACATACATTCCCACAACCTCCCTTTCCAGTACATTTTCTTATGCTTTCATCTTCGTAAGTTCTCTACATCAGCCACCATCCGTACAGCTCCTTCGCGTCTCCTCTTCCTCAAAGTTACGATCTCTAGTCTTACGTAAATCTTTCCACTGCTTCACATATTCTGAGTAATCCTCCAATCAGTCTTCTTTTATGAGACGCTAATTTGCATCTCCCGGTGAGCATTGGCGTCTACCTCCAATTAGTAGCGTGACAAATGAACGTTTGAAAAAGATATTTAAGGAACTACTTGGCAAATCGCGGATCATTAGATATTTGTAAGCGATCAAGAGTGTAATATATGCGTCGTTACTAAGGTTGTTACTTATCTGATGTGAGCATTGGTGTGAGTACGTGAAGATCCTGCTGAAGTGAAAAAAGAAGACTGAAGAATAGTTTGTGCTCTTTCATTTGTTTAATATTTGTCCTCACATGCTTAATGCTACAAGTCATGGGTTCGAGTTCGGTAAAATTAGATTTGAAAAGTCACAGGAAGAAATTGGTTCACAAGTATAGTTGTTGATGAATAAAATACTTTAGAATTATGTTGTCAGTGTTAAATCAATAGGAAGTTTTAAATGATTATATGAATTTATGGATACAAAAAATGGTATACTAAGTGTGTACATTGAATGCAACAACTGCTACGTGTGAACTACTGACTTTTTACATCTTTTCCTGTATTCTCACATTATGAAATCCACAGTCCATAGATGAAAGAAAACAGTAGTATGTACGAATAATAGTACATCAAATAATGATAACATACTAACAAAACACTGAATATTAGAACATCGAATGAAAATGAATGATAAACTAATGAATCCTCTGTTACCTTACCATCTTAACATATTACTGAAATCACCACGGTCAAAGAAAACGAAGCAAAATTCAGCAACCTTACCAATGTCTTCTAAACCTTCGAGTTACAGATCTTTCAATTAACTTTACCAAATTTCGCAAGTGAGGATTTCTGTGGAGGCACGTATGAGGAGATACCTTCAATTGTGCTTTCCTTTGAATATCATAAAAAAAAAAAAAAAACACATCCACTCCTCTTCCTTGTTTAACTTTTATTAGGGAACAGCAAATTTATGGACCCTTTTCTCCTCTTCGTGTCCTTTGCCGCCTCTTTCCGCTCATAAAAAAAGAAAGAAAAAATAAAAGTGAACGATGCACAAAGTCTACATGAAGTTAAGGGTCAAGGTAAGTATCTGAGTTTATCTTTTTGCCGGACGCTGGAGTTTCGGTAAAGACAAATTAGTAAAGAGACTCAGAGACGTATCCTCAAACATTTCTTATCGCTTTATCTTGAAATGTTACAGTAGACTCTTGTGGAAGTTGCTGGGAAGGAAGTTAGTTTAAATTTCGAAGCGTGTTTTGGTGATTACACAGATCGTTGAGCAAGTATTGTAAATATCTATAGAAACAAACACACACACACACACACACACACACACACACACACACACACACACACACACACACACACACACACGCTCAACTTACCATTTCAGTAGCTTTTAAAAATACTGATCAAGCAAGTTTTTTTCCTTTTTGTGACTTCAGTAGTACCTAGGTGGACAAAGTATCGTGTATAACATAACAAAAAAGTATCAATAAGACTTCAACTTAAACTTTCAATACCTTGACACGTTTCTGTATTCCTTCTGGTTACTATTTGGTGATTTTGTACAGCTTTAGAAATTCATGTGGGTGATCAAAATAGTGAAGACTGTGGTCATTAATCTTGTGACCTCCATACACCCTTTTAATATGAATAAAATGGTCTAATGGTACACAAATTTCAAAGTAAAAAATGTGTCCCAGTACTTAAGGAATTAATATCTATGGCTTTTAAAATTACTGATGAAAGAACAGATTAAGAATATAGCATTACGGAAGATGAAAGCAGGGAATGTAAAGGAGTTTTGCTGTTCCTTCTGCATCTTGCGGCAACCTGCAAGTGCATTCATTAGTGACGCTATAATTATGGGTAGAAAAAAGTTGGCCAAATATACACGCCAGTGAGTAATATCTATAAAAAGGAAGCGTGGTACTGAAAAGCTAATGATAAAAAGAAGACACATACACTCCCTCGTCTCGCACAACATCCATCTAGGAAGGTGACGGCTCAGACATCTGTCATGTGCGGCCCTCCCCCCACCACCACCACCGCCACCACCACCACTACTACCACCGCCACCATCACAACCGCCACGCCACCACCGGCACGACCACCATTACTACTACCATCCATTATCAGTATCACTCTCACCACCACCATAACGTTAGCGATGGTGATAAGGATAATGACAAAAGAGATAGTGCTGATGATAGTGAGTTTAATGGTAATAGTGATGATGATGATGATGATGATGATGACACGGATGATAACGAAAGGGATTGTAGACTGAGCTTTCTTCGACTTCTTTCTCCACCACAACATGAAAAACACCAGAAAATTTGCTGTTATGCTGTTATTTGGAATGCATTTTAAAGTTTTTTTTTTTTATCCACCATTCTCTCTTCATACCCAACAGCTCTCCATTACCACAAACACCCGCAACACTTCCCTCATCTCTTTACCACACCCCACTACCTCCCAGTCGTTCACATCACCTGACATACACTAACAATCCTGCCATCCAACCGCTCTTGTCTTGCCTCCAACATCCTGAACCATACTATATCTTCCACTACCACCACCACAACAAACACCTACTACTGGACCTACACCAAGAAACCTACCAGCCATCCATTAACCCACGTCTTGCCAACACCACAATCCTCAACCATCCTCACATCACACAACAAACATCCAGCACTGAACCTACACCAGGAAAACACACATGCCGTCCACCCATCACCACCACCACCACCACCACCACTACCAGCGGAACTCCCAACCCTTCATATATCCACGTCTCAGCATCACCACCACACTTACCTGTAGTACCACCAAGGCATCACAAGTGGAGGCGGCCAATCACTCAAGCACTTTGCCGCCTTAATATTATCGCCGTTAATCTATTGAGTCCATTACTTAGTGCCTGTTTGTTTATACACCCCCTCAGCTACGGTCACACTGGCACTCTAAGGCCTCATTGCCAAGGGAGTGCAGCCGGTGACCCTTCTGGCACTCGTATGTGAAGGTCAGTACCTGGGGCCTCTCTCCCTCTATACCTTCCCTACCTTGGCCCTAAGCTCTCTCTCTTCCCCCTTCTCTCCCTCTCCCTCCGTCACTTCAATCGGCCACATGTTGCTGTGACACGCGAGCCTGATGTTACTGATGCTACTACTGCGTTTAGGGGAGAGAGAGAGAGAGAGAGAGAGAGAGAGAGAGAGAGAGAGAGAGAGAGAGAGAGAGAGAGAGAGAGAGAAGATATATCGGAAGAACTGGATGACGATGAGTAATACGAATAAAGAGGAAGGAAGAGAAGGAAAAAGGGAAGGAAGGAATGAAGGAAAGGAGGTAGGTAGGAGGAAAGGAAGGTAAGACGGAGCTGGAGTAGTACGACTAAGAAAGGGAATGAGATAAAAAAAAAGGAATGGGTGAAGATGAATGATATAATACAAGGGGGAAAGGAAGAATAAACAGAATTACAGAAAGAATGAAGGAATGAAGGAGTGAAAGAACGAACAAACAAACCAACAAGAAAAGAAAGGAAGAAAAATAAGAAAAAAAAACTCAGCATAGATGAAAAAAAAGAAACAAACAATAAATAGATGAAGAAAAAAAGGGAGAAAAGAGAAAAATGAGCAACACTAACAGAGAGAGAGAGAGAGAGAGAGAGAGAGAGAGAGAGAGAGAGAGAGAGAGAGAGAGAGAGAGTCGTAGGAGAAGGTAAAGAAGAGCAGAGAGAGGGATGAGTGGGCAGAGAAGGGAAACTCCTTATAAAGTCCAATTTCCACCTGATATTGCAGCGTGTAGGTTGCTGGAGCGTGGAGGTTGTTGCCTATTTATTGCACTTGACGGGGGAAAATGAGACGAGTCCTCGGTCTATCTACCTGTCCATCTACCTGTTTATCTTCTTATCTATCTATCCACGTTTTTTTCTTTTTTGCCTATCTACATGTCTATCTTTCCCTCTAACTATTTACTTGCTTATATGTCTACCTATCTAACTTTCTCTAGTCCTGTTACCTGTCTATCTACCAACTTATCTTCTTATCTATCTATCCACGTGCCTTTTGGCTTATCTACATGTCTTTTTTATTTTTCTCTCTGGCTATTTACTTGCTTATCTTTCTACCTAACTGGTTTTCTACTGTCTGTCTACCTGTCTATCACTCTGTCCACCTGTCTGTTTAACTGTCTATCTATATCTTCACCTGTTTGTCCATGCTTCTACTTATTCAGTCAATGTAATCGTTTGTTTGTCAATCAGTATGTAGAAAAGGAAGAGAGAGAGAGAGAGAGAGAGAGAGAGAGAGAGAGAGAGAGAGAGAGAGAGAGAGAGTGTCTCCTGTCTCTTTCTCTCTCTCTCTCTCTCTCTCTCTCTCTCTCTCTCTCTCTCTCTCTCTCTCAGTCCGGTCCGGAAGAATCATGCATAATGAAGCCGGAAACAGATTGCAGCCCCGTCCGACCTTCACCAACCAAGTCTTCCTGGGAGGCAGCGGCGGAGGGGAAGGGAAGGTGGGCAGCTTGAAGGAGAGGCAAGGAAGGTTAAAGCAAACACCAGTGATGAAGAAGGAAGAGATATATGAGCAAGATAAACAACGATAAGGGAATGATACTGATAGAGAGAGAGAGAGAGAGAGAGAGAGAGAGAGAGAGAGTGAAAGAAGTGAAGGAAGTGAAGAAAATGGTGGATAAATGTGTAAGGAATGGAAATAATGTGATAAATAAGTCAGATAAGTAGAAATACAGAGATTGGATGATGAAAAGGGGAGAAAGAGACAATCAGGTGAGAAAAAAAAAAAAACAAAGGTAATCCCAAAAAAAGGTAAACAGAAATAATAACATAATCAGAAAATAAAAAAAATAAAAACCTGAATGAGTAAATGAAGGAAAAGAAATAAACTAGAAAACAGGAATAAAGGAAAAAAGAAAACAAAATACCACCAACCCAAGAAAAAATAAATAAATAAAAAAGAATAAACGAATACAGATCAAAGAAAACAGGCAATAAGAATAATAATAAAAAAAACACATAAGAAACCAAGAAAAAAAAAAACTGACAAAAATTAAATCACAACACAAAAAACTGAAAAGAATATAAATGTGTCTATCTGTCCGGGTGGCCTTCAGATATCCGTACCCAGCCTCGAGGACGTGGCGGGAAAGGCACACACGTTATTGAAGAGTCCTGCATCATTGAGCGTGGCGGGAAAAGAATCATCACGTTGGAGGCGCTCACTACTTCTCGATTCAAATTTCCGCCTAGATTCAAGTGTTCCGTCGCTGGGTCTCTGAGTTTCGTTGACGCCACACAGAGAGGTAGAAGCGAAGGAGTGTCTTGTAAATGTATACGGGGTGAATGTCTCTCTCTCTCTCTCTCTCTCTCTCTCTCTCTCTCTCTCTCTCTCTCTCTCTCTCTCTCTCTCTCTCTCTCTCTCTCTCTCTCTCTCTCTCTCTCTCTCTCTCTCTCTCTCTCTCTCTCTCTCTCTCTCTCTCTCTCTCTCTCTCTCTCTCTCTCTCTCTCTCTCTCTCCTCACTCTCTCTCTCTCTCTCTCTCTCTCTCTCTCTCTCTCTCTCTCTCTCTCTCTCTCTCTCTCTCTCTCTCTCTCTCTCTCTCTCTCTCTCTCTCTCTCTCTCTCTCTCTCTCTCTCTCTCTCTCTCTCTTGCGGCTCTACATGGGTTGCAACTTCATCGAAATGTTTTAATGTTTGTCTTCCTTTCTGTGTGTGCTTGTCTACTCTCTCTCTCTCTCTCTCTCTCTCTCTCTCTCTCTCTCTCTCTCTCTCTCTCTCTCTCTCTCTCTCTCTCTCTCTCTCTCTCAGTATTATCATGTGAAAAAATCGAAAAAAAAAATGGGTGACTTCCAAATCAGACAATACATACATGACAAAGTATTCATAGTAGAGCCTGAAGTGGGGGAGGTAGAAATGTATAATCTAATCAGTTAAGGAAGAGATTTGCGACACGTTATCTTAGTGTGGAATTATAACCTGACAAATCATTACCCTGGCACAACGAAACCCACTGAAAACGATGGATTAAAGCAGAAATATGGGTAATACAGAAAAAAAGGAAAGGTATATTAATTTTCTCATGACGGATAGGAAGGGAGTAGATCAATACGTGAAGGAAGAGAACTGAGCGGTATACTTTTGGAAGGAAGAAAAGAAAATACGTAATCTACACTCGAATGAAAATTGAAAACACACCAAAAAAAGAAACAGAAAAGAAATACATCATATCTACCAAGAGAGGGGAAGAAAAGGAGGAGGAAGAGAAGAAAGAGGAGGAGAAAAAGGGAAATAGATTGACATATAAAGAAAAGGAGGAATACAAAAAAGTTTTATGTACAAGGAAGGAAAGAAAGGCACTAGAAAAAAACCCTGAAAAGCAATAATCTGAGCAGAAAGAAAGGATATGTCAACCCCCCCCCAAAAAAAAACCTGCACATTTCACCAAAGAACAACGAAACCAAAGAAATCCGTATAAGGAACGAAAAAATAGGAAAAAAAAAAAACCCAGCACACGTACTCACTAGACTCATAAAAACGGAATAACAAAGGAGACGACTTGTACCCAGGACTTGTCAACCTCAACGAGACGCTTCGCCCCACAACTTCGGATATCAAAAGAATATTCTCCACATATGAAAACAATGTCACTACGGTTACCTTGTTTCTCGGTACTCATCCATTCATCGTATCCTAGTCCTCCTCCTCAAACAACACACATCTCCAATCTCTTATTCCCATGATTAAAGAAAGAGAGGTAAGGAAAGGGAAGGGAAGAGGTGGGATGGGATGGGAGAGGATGGGAAGGAAGGAAGGAAAGGAAAGGAAAGGAAAGGAAAGGAAGGGAAGGGAAGGGAAGGGAAGGGAAGGGAAGTAAAGGGATGGAAATAGAAAAAAAGGAAAGGAAAATGGAAAGAAAATAAGGGTAACTTAGTTTATTGACTTCAAAATTTTCACTTCTTTCACATCCTCTCAGATTATTTTGCCTTTATTTGTCCTTTTCTTTTCTGTCATTCCTTTACTTTCTCCTTATCCACTTGTGTAATTTGTCCTTTTTACTCTCTCTCTCTCTCTCTCTCTCTCTCTCTCTCTCTCTCTCTCTCTCTCTCTCTCTCTCTCTCTCTCTCTTTCCTTCTTTTTTCCATTTCATCTGCCATTCTTTCCTTTTCATTATTTACTTTTTCTTCCTTTTCCTAGGCTTACTTTAATACTTTCCTTATTTCTCCTTGCTCTTAGATCTCTTCTTTCTTTGTTATTTCATTACCTTAAATTTTTGCTCTGGAATTTCAATACATTTTCTTGCATACATTTTTAGCGCTGCTGTGTTGAATAAAATATCATTGTACTGAGAGAAGCATGCTGTCGTTTCCAGCAAAATACAAATGCCTTTTTCACTCACATGGTCATCTTCTCTCCTTTTTTTTTTTTTTTTTTTTTTTTAGTATTCTGATCAGTGTGAAGGAAAGCTTTTAGCATGAACAGATAAAAAAAATGAAATGAGAATAAAAGGTTGACTTATTCTTGCCTACAGAGCTATCCAAATGTGTATTATGAAAACAGTCTAAAGAGATGTGGGGGACTATGGGAGAGATTGTCTAACACTAAAAAGATTGGACGGGAAGAAGTGAGCAACAGAGGAGCGAAGGATTGGTGGCTGGGAAAACAGTGCGTAAGACAAGTGAGTTTGTTGTAAAAATTCTCTGAGAATGAATAGGCTTCCCCCTCTTTATGTGGACATCTGACGGGGGAAAACTGAAAAAAGAGGACAAAAAAAAGTACTTGAGGACGAGGAGGAGGAGGAGAATGTGATAGTGATGGCTGAGACGGCACAGCATGTTGAAAAATAAGGGGACGAGAAGGAAGACGAGGAAAAAGGACGGAAGAGAGAGAGAGAGAGAGAGAGAGAGAGAGAGAGAGAGAGAGAGAGAGAGAGAGAGAGAGAGAGAGAGAGAGAGAGAGGGTGGTGGTGGTTGTGTTAGCGAAGATAGAGAGCAAATCACAATCACAGAACTGCCACAAATCAGTATACAAGGCAGAAATCTTGAAAACGAAACATTCAACCTTCTCGTTCTACCGCTTACCACCACGAACACCTTCACAATCTAAACCCTTCAGTACCATGACGCGTTCTCTTATTCATGCTGCTTACTATCTGGGGATTTTATACAGCTTCAGAAACTTATGTGGGATTAGAATAATGAAGACTCTGGTCATTAATCTTGTGACCTCTATAGATCCTTCCTAATGTCAAGAAAATCGTCTAATCGTAACCAAAACTCAAGGTAAATAAAGCGTCCCAGTACTGAAGGGATTAAGTACCAGACAAGGTATACACATTAATGACCAAACCTCTACTGTGCATTTCTATGTGTATGTGGAGGAGGGAAGACGCGGATAGGTGGATGAGTATGTGTAGATGCTTGTTAAGACAAATATAAACAGCCAACGCCAAATCTCAGGCAGTAAGCAGACGAGGAGTAAATAATGCAGAACTCATCAAACTTGGTGACTGCCGGAGGGGCCATACACAAAAGTTTCCAGTTAGCAGTAAGGGAGCGCTTCCAGTTTCCTGGCGAGACCGAGGTGAAGCAACGGAATATGATAGTTTTCACAGTGAATATTCCTAAACGCAGTATATTCATATTTCAAAAAAAGGAAGCAGGAGAAAGTATCCCATAAAATCTGTAATTATTTCCCTACCAAAAAAAAAAGATAAATAAATAAAACGTATGGAATATGGAGTTAAAAATAGTTGTGCATTACGGAATATATTTTTAATGTGTCGGTGGCGATTATATGTTTATGGAAAATTATTTCATTATTTTGTTCTCGTATTATGCGAAAAAAAGAACATTGAATAACAAAACATGTCACTGTTCATTGCGTCATTGATAGAAAAAAAAAAGTATCATAAGTTCAGGAAGCCACACACACACACACACACACACACACATTACCACTCTTTCTTCCCCGCTTCCACCCTTTTCTCTCTCTCTCTCTCTCTCTCTCTCTCTCTCTCTCTCTCTCTCTCTCTCTCTCTCTCTCTCTCTCTCTCTCTTTCTCCACCACACTAAAAACAATCACCACCATACACCTAAAAAAGCCACACACAGTAAAACACCTTATCCACCACAACCACATCCTCCCCACCAATGATTTATCTGTATCCACCACACAACCACCTACCTACTTATCCACTCCAGTCAAATAATACACTATGGATAACTACGCTCGTATCTTTAACTATATGCCTAATTATCCACTTCAATCCCACATGTTCCCCTAGACAGTCATGTACTTCTTAATCCACAACACCAACCACTACAGCGATCCACAGTAGCACTTCTTGTCCACTGCAACCTCCCACCTTCTTCCGTAAGTTTTCAATGGTCTACGTCAGATTCCCACGCAGGGTTTCTCTCCCACGCACTGACTGGTTGGTTGAGCCGCAGTGAACGTGTTTGCTTTCAGGAACACGCCACTGCTTCACGATGGGATCCAGCAAGGGTTTGAAGGTTGGAGGGATGGTGCACAAGATGCTGGTTTCCTGATTTGCTGTGGTATAATCTCGCGTGGTTATTTCTATTTAATTTCTCACTAATCTAATCAATTTCGAATTTCTTTTACATGAATCACTGCATCTAGGATTATGCAATACAAAATAGATGATTTATACTGAGCCTCATTTTTTTTTTTTTTTTTTTTTGAAGAAATCATTTTGTCCCCGTACAAAAACAACAATACAAGGTAAAATTCCTAGGCAAACCAAAATATATTACTCATAGAAAGCCAGGTATATTTCATGGTAATGTTTCAAAAGATACAAGTGTCTCCCACAATACACAAACGAATAAAGTATCAAAGAGAATCAAACACATACTAGTAAGAAAAAGCCTGGAACTAATGTATACACTCACAATCTTACTTTGTTTTTCTCTCTTCCATTTCTTTCTCCTTTCCTCTTTCCATCTCACTGTCCACACTACACTCCTTCAGGGCACAGGTTCGTCTTTCCCCGATTCCTGACAGATATCTGGGACTCTCGGAATATTGGAATATCGGAATCGGACCAGACGGGAAAGTCCTGCAACGATAGCCAGCCAATTTCCTGGTCAGTGTTAACAAGTCGAGGAGGAACCCGAGACTGGCCTGCCACGATGATGTCTGCTGATGAGGGTTGACACGTCAGGCATGTGTGTGTGTGTGTGTGTGTGTGTGTGTGTGTGTGTGTGTGTGTCAGGTATTATGGTATGTATTACTGCAACACTAGTTTGACATGTACTTACATCACATGCGTTTACTCGTATTAGAAGCGTGCCATAATCATCTGGTTATCTTCACGAACTTCAATAGTCAGTTACTCAACGGGACATAGCTACAGCAGCCAACAATTACAAAACTTTATATAAAAATACCGCATTGGTGTACGCTGAGACACACATTTTTTTTCCTCTTTCTTTGCCTCTTTTCCTTAATCTATACCACGAAATTAAACCGCAGCGGGAAGGAACTTAGCAACACAGCGCCACGAGACGATTATCGCGGCACACAGAACAAGGAACACGCACGCCATGACTCACTTTGACAGTTCTAATAATTACTGAAAGAAAAACAAAAATAAGATACTAATGAGATCCGTGAATACTGAACAATTTCCTTAGTACACTTAAGCTGACTTGCAGAAAACATGCGTGATAATGTGCTGATGTTCCTTCACACATACATAAATATACTTGAGTTATATTCATATAATAATGTATACAAGAGATATGAGTGGAAATGTAACTTAGTAGAAATGTTGTGTAGGTTGTATTCGTCTCGCTATTTGTTGACTTGTTTGTTTTCCTGTCTATTTGTCTATTTATCTGTGTGCCTCCGTGTGTGTTTGTCTATCAATTTGTTTATTTGTTTGTCTCTTCGCCTGTCTGTCAATTTATTTCGTTTTAATATGTAAATATAAATTTGTATCTATCTATTTATCTGCCTGCCATGTTTTTCACTTCACCCCACCCGTCTCTCTCTCTCTCTCTCTCTCTCTCTCTCTCTCTCTCTCTCTCTCTCTCTCTCTCTCTCTCTCTCTCTCTCTCTCTCTCTCTCTCTCTCTATCTATCTATCTATCTATCTATCTATCTATCTATCCATCTATCTATCTATCTCCACCAAAACTCACACACACACACACACACACACACACACACACACACACACACACACACACACACACACAGTCACAACCTTCCCCTCCCTTCTCTCACAAACCTGTATTCACACTACCTGCCTGCATACACCTCCTTTCAGGCCTCGTCACTCTCTCAACCTTCCCCTAACACATTTACACAGTATATAGAGAACCACAGCCTCCCGTACCCCGTCACTCCACCGACACTTGCCTCGTGACCTAATGCGACACATGAAGGCGGCTCAGCGACTGTATTGTTGTGGCGAGGCACCCGGATTGCAATCAGACTCTTGCCTTGAATTATGGAACTTGCCTTCGGGCTTCTGTACACTTGGAGGATAGACGAGAAACGGAGGGACATTAGTGGGGTGGAGGAAAGAACATGAAAAGGGCAGAGAGGAGAAAAGAAATGGAAAGAGAAGGTTACTGAAATGTAGATAGGCATATGATACGAAGAAGAGAATAGAAATTACAGAGATGTGACTAAAAAGTGGATGGAGGCAAAAAACTACGGAAGGAATGGATAGAGTAGTGAAGAAATGAAAGTAATGAAGCGGATAATATGAACTCAGATAAGCAAAGGGAAACAGAAAACCGAGAACAAAAAACATGTATGAAAAAATGAGTAAATAAAGGAAAGCAAATAAGAAAAAAAAACTGTAAAAAAAGGCCATACTAAAATAATAAAATAAAGGAAAAAACTTAAATAATAACCAAAAGAAAGAGCATTACAATACAACACGAAGAAAACTAAACTAAACACAGCATTTAAAAGAAAGAAAACCAGAACACAGCACGAAAAAAGTGAGACTAATCATTCTGGGAAGGGCATGAAATACAAGAACTAAATAAGCAATACAGGGCCACTTACAATAATACCTGACTCTTGGCACCTAGACATAATCACCAACTGACACTGGCACTCCGTTGTTCAATTCTGGCAAACGCCCGAGTCAGGTGGCACTACACATGGTGGAGGGGTGGGGAGGTAAGGGGTGAGAAGGGAAAAAGTACAGGCGAATAGTGAGGGGAGTAGGGAAGAAATAAAGGAGGGAGCGAGAAGGGATGAAGAGAGGTGAGTAGGAACAAGTAAAGGCGAGAAGCGGGCAAGAAAGAGTAGAATGAACAGAAACGAAGGGATATTACGGGCTGCAAAAACAGGCAAGGAGAGAGAGAGAGAGAGAGAGAGAGAGAGAGAGAGAGAGAGAGAGAGAGAGAGAGAGAGAGAGAGAGAGAGAGAGAGAGAGAGAGAGAGAGAGAGAGAGAGAGAGAGAGATGGCACACATTAGTACATACATTTGTCACACACACACACACACACGCACACACACGCACACACACACACACACACACACACACACACACACACACACGGGTTGAGGGTCGCCAGGGTCGTACTTTCAAGACACAGGACAGATGGTGTTCGTCACTACTCTGGTAAAACAAGTGGCTTGGGACAACAGAACCAGAGAGAGAGAGAGAGAGAGAGAGAGAGAGAGAGAGAGAGAGAGAGAGAGCTACGCGCACGTCTGTCTGTGTGTGTGTGTGTGTGTGTTTCACTGTTTGATCTGCTGCAGTCTCTGACGAGACAGCCAGACGTTACCCTACGTAACGAGCTCAGAGCTCATTATTTCCGATCTTCGGATAGGCCTGAGACCACGCACACACCACACAACAAGGTCACAACTCCTCGATTTACATCCCGTACCTACTCACTGCTAGGTGAACAGGGGCTACACGTGAAAGGAGACACACCCAAATATCTCCACCCGGCCGGGGAATTGAACCCCGGTCCTCTGGCTTGTGAAGCCAGCGCTCTAACCACTGAGCTACCGGGTGTGTGTGTGTGTGTGTGTGTGTGTTTGTGTCTGTCTGTCTGTCTGTCTGGCATCACTACAAGGCGTCGCAGATGAAAGGATACATCACTGGTAAGAACGTATGTGTGTGTGTGTGTGGCAGTGGCGGGCACTCCTATTGGTTCTGGAGAGCTGGAGTAAACACCCGCCTGCTGCAGTACTACGAATTTGGTAATGTTTGCAGCGGTATTGATTGAGGAGTTCTGATAAATAACTCATTAGCTACAGCCGTCGTGCGTGTGCCTGCATACGTGTGTGTGTGTGTGTGTGTGTGTGTGTGTGTGTGTGTGTGTGTGTGTGTGTGTGTGTGTGTGTGTGTGTGTGTGTTGAATAATGACAAAAAACACTAAACTTTAAAGTTCCTTAATAATCACACAGTTGTGTTTTTGACTTCACTCACAAAGCTCTTTTAGAACACAACAAGGTCATGTGGCTTGTCCTGAGGGGTTGGTCTTGGCCTATGCCTACCTGTAGCCCGAGGTTGCGGTGCACGGGAGGCAGCGGCGCCACACGGACACAAAGAAGGACTCCTTGTGCCGTATTGAGGGTTTGCGGCGGCCTGTCCCTCGCCGCCGCAGGATGGAATTATTCAAGGCTGCAGCAAAGGAGGCTCTCCGGCCGTTCATGGGGGGCGAGGAGGATCTGCTGCGCTCACTCCGTCCCTGCATGAGGCTGGTGTCCGTGTGGGCCTGTGTGGAGGCGTCTGAGCTTTCTGAGGAGGTGCTGACGAGGGTGAGGAGCTGATGCGTTGATGTGGATGACTCAGAACTTTCGTTGGAGTGGGAGATAATGTCGTAATTTGTGGCGTACAGTCCGTCTTTCCACCACATTCTCGACTCGGTTACGGCAGCACCTCGCTACCTGCCTGACGCACGCTCACACACACACACACACACACACACACACACACTCAATTTCTCCTGCTATGTCACAAGGCAAGTCACACTGTCCTGCTGCCTTGGTTTGAGACAAAGGCTTCACTTGGTCTCTCAACTTTTATATCTTAAATGATGGAGGGATTCACTTCACGAAGAGTTACATCCAGTCATTGTGAGGCGGCATGAGTTACCTGCACCCCGGGAAGGTGCAGGGGCAAGGTACACGCGTCCCTCATGGTGCGGCGCCAGGTTTGTCTCACTGCTCTTCACTTTATGGACTGAGGGAAACACTTAATCAGTCTCAGCTTTACCTTCACGCTGAGGTGATGATGTGTGTAGGGACAAGATGGATGGCTGTTTTGAGATGCACGTCACAACTTATCATTGTCACCATCAAAATAGTCATCAGCATCAGCAGCCTACAGGAATCATAACATTAAGTCAAGAAAGATTATTTTGTCTATATTTTACACATTCAGACGATTTGCTTACTTGCCGCTGCGTGGTTGTATATAACATGAAGGCATATATTAAATATAATGAAAAGATAACATACTATTTTATTCAATTTGATCATCCGTCACGCGTCTTATTTTGACTACTCTCAGAAAAGTAAGAAAATAAATAATATTTAGGTTGTTCGCTCTACTGAAGGGAATTATTTTGAACCAGATGATAATTATAAGGCTCGGCTGCTGTTTTTAATCATTTCATTCCAGCTAGCAATAATTTACACAATCAGAAACTCTTTACTTTCAAAAAAAAAGGATTAAAAGATCAACTACTCAAATACGTAACCAGTGAGAAGTTTAAATGCTGCTATGGAACAAAAGAGATGTTTAATTTGCCCATAAGAAACTGTGTGTCAACCAGAAGTTAGAAATAAAAGTCACTGCAGCGGATCACTCTTCTCATAACTACAAACCTACGTCTTGCTCAGTTACATTCACTCACATTCACCTTTCTTATAGCCCCAAAAATACCAGCAATTAGACTCTCTCTCTCTCTCTCTCTCTCTCTCTCTCTCTCTCTCTCTCTCTCTCTCTCTCTCTCTCTCTCTCTCTTCTTTTATCATAGCGTACCCATTCATATCTTCCTGCAGTTCATCAATAAGTCTTCCCTTAAGCGTTTTTCTCTTCTTCTTGCATCCATAGTACGATCATTTATACCGTGCTCCTCAAATCTCAATCTACTCATTTCTGCATCAGTTACCTTCCTCCCCAAAACACAATCGGAAAATAATCCTTTGAAAAACTTTATTTCCTTTCCTCCATAACTCATGTTCTGACCAAAATGACATGAAAACTTATAAGGGTAACTTTCAGCTTGCTTACTCTTTACACGGGAAAACTCTAAAAAAAGGAAGGATGTTAATTTTATTATTATTTTTATACCATCCAATTCCGGTTACGTTATTCTATTTTCGTTTTTCCCCCGCAGAACAAGGTAAAAGTATTTTTTTCAGAGAACTACACAATCTCGCTGTTCGTTATGATTAACAGGAGAGAGAGAGAGAGAGAGAGAGAGAGAGAGAGAGAGAGAGAGAGAGAGAGAGAGAGAGAGAGAGAGAGAGAGAGAGAGAGAGAGAGAGAGAGAGAGAGAGAGAGAGAGAGAGAGAGAGAGAGAGAGAGAGAGAGAGAGAGAATCATAATCTTAGAAGTGATCGCAGAAAAAAGCCGCAAGGAAGGCAGACAAAGCGAAAAAGAGAGAAAAAAAAAAAAAACAGAAACATAGAGACACAGACAAAAACTGAAAAAAATTTAGACGAAATCGAAAAAAAGAAAAAAAAAAATAGCACACATCGCCACACACCACATAAGCAGGGGATGAAAACCACACGCACCCTCACCTCCCAGACTCGCACATCCCACCTACATACTCAAGTCACCAATGCACCACACAGGGAAGGGCGAGAGGAGCGTGATGAACCAAAAGGCGGGGAAACAAAGGGGAATGGGGGGCCGAGTGTGACACTCACATTGGAGCCTATCGGTTTTCCGCAGCGCTGCCTCAAAAGACACGTCCGGGAAAATTCTTACAGACTGACTCAAAAAAAAGAAAAAAAATCGCACGCCTCTCTCTCTCTCTCTCTCTCTCTCTCTCTCTCTCTCTCTCTCTCTCTCTCTCTCTCATTGATTCCCCATAGTATTCGAATAGTAGGTGTTGGTGGTGGCGCAAAACATCAGAGCCAATCCCTCTCTCTCTCTCTCTCTCTCTCTCTCTCTCTCTCTCTCTCTCTCGCTTTCTGAAGATCAAACAAAACGCTGTAACAAACAAACCTTTGGCTGAAAACATGAAAGGATGGATGGATGGATGGATGGATGGATGGAGGAAAGGATTTAGTGGAGGAAGGTGAAATAGAAGGATAAAAGACAAGTTATAAATAGAGGGAGGGAAAGAAAAGGGGAGAGAGAGGGAGGAGGAAAAGGGCAACAATTGGGCAAAAAGAAAAGGAGCAAAGAAGGAAGGAAGGAAGGAAGGAAGGAAGGAATAAGAGGACAGGAAAGTCGGCACAGGACAAAAGTAGAGCAGGAAATTGTGAGAGAATACAGATAAGTGGAAATGGAAAGGAAACAGTGAGAGGCGAAGGAAAATAAATCTGGGATGGAAGAATAATAGCTGTAGAAACGGTCGAAGAAGAAGAAGAAGAAGAAGAAGAAGAAGAAGAAAAAGAAGAAAAGGAAAAGAAGGAAAAGAAATGAGAAAAGAAAAGAAAAGAAAAAGATGAAGAAGAAGAAAAGAAGAAGAAGAAGAAGAAGAAGAAGAAGAAGAAAAAGAAGAAGAAGAAGAAGGAAGAAAAAGAAAAGAAAAATAGGCGGGAAGGAAAAAACATGGAGTTATGTAAAAACGTTCCAATTTGACGCAAGGTAACGCTCGTAATGAATTGGTAAGTAGTGGGATGATGGAAGGAAAAGAGGAAGGATCTTGGAATTTCGCCGCCTATTTAAGTCAGTCAATCAGTCAATGTATGAGTTTTGCCCCACTTCGATTAGTATGTACAAGTGTGTTTTCTTTTTGTTTTTCCAGTTAGCTTCCTGCTCTAATCAGTCAGTCAATCAGTCAGTCATCCGCCACTTTTGTTTCATGTCTCACTTACTGCTATTGGTATGCTGCTCTTATGAAAATTAATAAAGATCAACAAATAAAGCAATTCTAGTTTTTTATTTATATATATATCATAAACATCCTTTCCCCAAAATAACACTAGCTTTTGTATCCCCACTGCTCTAAATCTTGTACATTCATTACCTTCCTTCTCCTCAAAGTAATACATTTAGTTCCCCTATCTCTTCCTCCTTAGCTACACAAACAGATGCTTAATGAATCAGTTTGCTCATATCAATGGAGAAGAAAGTTTATAGAAATAACCTCGATTCTCGAAAACATATATTCCTTCTCTCTTGGTAAATAGTCACGGAAATAGAAGTTCAATATCTAACCATTCTCACATCACCTCTCGGTAAACATGAAGACAACAATAGCAACATTTATCTTTCAACATCTGAGAAAGTGCAACAGTTATTCGCTCGTCTTTCTCTCGCTCTCTCTCTCTCTCTCTCTCTCTCTCCTTTCTTCTCCTCCTCCTTATTCTGTCTCTCTTTCTCTTCTCTCATGAGATACATAAACGTAAATAAACACACACACACATACACACAATTTTCTAAGTAGTCTTACATCACTAGTAGCTAAACATAACCAGAGGAGGAAGTACGGAATAGCAGCTGACTTGGCAATGTATATAGAAGCCAAGACAAAACAGGACACAAGTGGCTCGCTCTATCTCTTTCTCCTTCTCTCCTACTATAGTTCCTACTCCATCACACCTGTAGCGAGAGGGAGTGACAGTTTGAGGAGGGTGAAGGAGCGAAGGGATGGCTGTGAGGGATGTATGGGTAAAGACATAGGCCCACTTTATTCTCGGGAACAAAAGCCAACCCAAAGCCTTTTCTGAGGAGGACGGTATACGATCAATACTTGAAAAGTGAGGGAGAAAACTGTAACGAATAGAAAAAAAGGTCAGGTAAGGAGAGGTGACGGAGGAGTGGCGGTGGTGGTAAGGAGGAGAAGGAAAGGATCGAGAGAAAGAAAAAAGGTGAAGGGAGAAAAGGAGGAGGAGGAGGAGGAGGAGGAGGAGGAGGAGGAGGAAAAGTATGGAGTAGGATAGCTGAATGAAAGACTTCCCCGAATGAGTATAGATTTTGGTCTCCCGTGTGTGTGTGTGTGTGTGTGTGTGTGTGTGTGTGTGTGTGTGTGTGTGTGTGTGTGTGTGTGTGTGTGTGTGTGTGTACACACACACACACACACACACACACACACACACACACACACACACACACACACACACACACACACACACACACACACACACACACACACACACACACACACACACACACACACGTGCACAAATATTAAAACTTGTTTTCAAAATACTGCACCCACGAACAAAACATAATGAAGGGAAGAAGAACAACAAAAAGAAGAAGAAGAAGAAGAAGAAGAAGAAGAAGAAGAAGAAGAAGAAGAAGAAGAAGAAGAAGAAAGAAAATAAAAAGAAGAAGAAAAAAGAAGAAGAAGAAGAAGAAGAAGAAGAAGAAGAAATAAAATAAAAAGAAGAAGAAAAAACGATAAACACACAAACACACACACCCACACACAGAAAGCAAGCACAATGCATCGTTTGGTGTAGCTTAATATACCTCAAGGAGCACACAGGACTGTTACGGCCCGCGTAACATGCATTACTACCATCACCTCCTCCGCTTGTTACCTCGTTCGCCACCTCTCCGCCTCCCTTCCACGTCACCGTCTCGTGAACCTTCCACGCCACCGTCTCGTGAACCTTCCACGTCACCGTTTCATGAAGCCCGCTACTGTCCCGAAGTTGGATTCACGCGGCCCCTTTCGACTCAACCGAAAGTGTTGAGCCAGCTCTTGGTTTTCTGGATTGGCAGTTGAGATCCAAGCCTCAACCAGTGAACACAACGCCTCTTGGTTCTGCCGTGGGATCAACCATCACCCAGCATTTCACCACTGCGACACCGCATAAGTATCACTTCCCTCGTCCGTGTTTTCCACATTGCCTCTATATAGGATTAGGATTATTGTTAGGTATTAAGTTGGGTTCTTTATTGTTGTATTTATTACTGTGTTATATGTATATGTGTATGTCATTTTCCTGTGTTTCATGTTATATATCTGTGTTTCATGTTTCTTGTTATATATGTGTCAATTTCATTATGGGTTATTAAAATAGCTTTTAAAGTGACCCCTTTGCATTTCCTCACCAGTTGAACCTGCAGTGTTTTTTTTATTGTTATTGTTCACCGGCTCTCCGATGCCAATCTTACCAGTTTAACCGGTGAACGTAACAATTGGCGACCGTGACAGGACCATTATAACCCATGTTCAGTGTTCCATTTTTCCAGTGACTTTTTTCTGTGATTGCTTGTGTTTCTGTGGTGTTGTGACTCTGATGTGTTTTTTTCTGTGACTTACTCTGCGTGTGGTTTAAATTTACCTTTGTGCGATCAAGTGGCTCCTTTTGGGTTAAACGTGCTTCGTGACTTTCATTGGTATCGCATAGCAGTGGTAGAGCAGGAAACCAGGTAGAAAGGCGTGTTCACCGATAGCACTTATCTCTATTTTTGCACATAGGCAGGTGTGTAATAAGTGTTATCCAAGTGTTGGGATCATCATATGTTCATGCGAACCCTCAATCCCTCACTTCGCGGATCATTTTTCTCGCTAGTTAGAATCGGCCATTTTAACTAGTCTCTCAGACTAATCCGCCTCCTTATCAATAACAAGTCTCAGTACAATTCGCTCCTCACTCTCAAGTCTCGTAACTAGAGTAATCCGGATCCCTCTTAATGCCGTAACTCTCTAGTTTACCCCTCATTAGTGATTGTACTCATAAGTGTTTACTTAAGTATAATCTAGGTAATTTCAAGGTTGCCTTTATTATCACTCTGCCAAGTTCCTCACTTAAGTAATTCGCTTATCATTTTTTTTTGTGGTTTAACATCTATTTAATATGGCTTCCGCTCAGTTTAACGTTGAAGATTTTTGTGCCGACCCTTCTCTGGAACAACTTAAATATGCTAATATAAAGAAGGACCAATGGAAGACCATCGCTAAACATTTTGATGTTCCCATCACGTCTCAGATGACTAAAGAGGTCATTAAGAATGTAGTTGTTGAACATCTAGTGCAAGAAGGTCAGTTGCTAGGAAATGCCATAGAAGAGTTAACTCCCATGTCAGCCTCTACGAGGACTATAATACACAGTCCCCAGGAAGAACAGGATAAGAGTAGGATAAGTCAATGGGAAATTGAGAAGCTTAAACTAGAATACCGGATGCATGAAAACAAATGCAACTACAGGCAGAAAAAGAAGCAAAAGAAATGCAACTACAGGCAGAAAAGAAGAGAAGAACTACAGGAAAGAAGAAGACAAATGCAACTACAGGAAAAAAAATGCAACTACAGGCAGAAAAAGAGAGAGAGAATTTCAGTTACAACTTAGAAGGCAGGAGAAAGAGTTAGAAATTCAGGAGTTAGCCCTACGAAATGACGCTAAGTTTAGAGGGAAGAAATAGATATAAAGAAACAGTTAGCAAGCTTTAATCCTGCTACAGCTGCTCCGCTAGTTCCCCCTTTTGATGAATCTGATGTTGACGGGTCATTTCGCGCTTTTGAGAGCATTGCTAATAGGAATAAATGGCCCAAGGATCAGTGGGTGTCTCTCCTTGTCCCTAAGCTAGTAGGAAAAGCTTATAGGGTATACAACGGCCTTAGTGATGAGGTAGAATATGAAGAGATCAAAGGTAACATTCTAGACGCCTACTCTATCACTTCTGATGGATACAGACAGCAGTTTCGAAAGTATGTGAAACCAGAGTCTCACACCTATGTTGAATTCGCTAGTGAGAAACTAAGACAATTTAAGAAATGGTTAGCCGCCCTTAACATTACCACCTTTTCGGAGTTGCTCAATCTAATGGTCCTGGAAGAATGGAAGAACAAGTTACCATTTAATATTCTGAGGCATGTGGAAGAACGGGAGAGAGTGATCTTATGTCTGCCGCTAAAGTGGCTGATGCGTTTGCTTTGTTGATGGGATCCCTGGGTAGTAGAGGTCGTGGTTCACTGTCTAATGTTAGGTCCTCCTTTGGGGAAGGTTTTGGGGGCGCGGGTGGTAAGCCAACCGGATTCTCGCCAAATGCATATAATTCCCCCTGGTGTACATACTGTAAGAAGCCAGGTCACACGATCCAGAAATGTAGACACCCAAATTGCAAGGGTTCTCAACGTCAATTTTCTTTTGTGGCCCCTAGACCTAACACATTTGAGAACAAGAAACCAGTGGCCCTAGCTAACCCTGTCAACTCTCCTCTAGAACTTTATGACTCGTACATGTATCAAGGTAAAGTGTCCCTGACTGATGGTAAAGACAAGGCAATAAATATCAAGGTTCTGCGTGATACAGGTGCTGCCCAATCCATCTTAAGGGAAGATGTCATCCCTAACATCAAACAGGCTTTCACTGGGGAGAAGGTGATCCTTACAGGTCTCGAATCACAGCTCTCCTATCCTTTGGCTAATATTAGCTTACAGTGCCCGTTCATTTCAGGAGAGGTTGAGGTAGCCATTAAACCTGGTGAACTGCCAGTACCGGGGTACATCTTGTACTGGGTAATGATCTTGCGGGTAACTTGGCTGTTCCAAACTTAATTGTTCTTGATTCTCCCTTAACAGAAAGTCCCACTAAGACCCTGGACGAAACATCCCTCACTTCTTCCCAGTGTGTGCAGTCACCAGGTCTCAGTCCAAGTCCCCTGCCCTTTCATCACCTCCTCCACCAATGATTGCCTCTACTGACAACTTGTATAATAACATCATTTCAAAGGAGAATTTGATTAATGCTCAGGAACAGGATCTCACTTTGGCTAAGATCAGACATGTTGCCAGTGAGACAAAGGATATGTCTAAATTGCCTTGTTTTTATTATCAGGAAGGAGTCCTGATGCGTGCCTACAGACCTCCTGAACTGAAACAACTAGACACCTGGTCAGAAACACATCAAGTTGTCATCCCTTGTCTGTAAGACCAGCCATTATAGAACTAGCTCATGATGGATTGTCAGGTCATCTAGGCATCCAAAAACCTACAAGAAGGCTCTTCAACATTTTTTTGGCCAGGAATGAAAAAGGATGTGTCACACTATGTAAAAACATGTCACATATGTCAAATTGTGGGTAAGCCTAACGAACGCCTTGTGCCAGCTCCTCTGACGCCTATTCCAGTTCAGACGGAGCCCTTCGAAAAGATCATACTAGACTGCGTAGGGCCCTTACCCAAAACCAAACGAGGGAATCAGTATTTGTTAACCCTCATGGATCCCACTACCAGGTACCCTGAAGCATTCCCTCTTAAGAACATCACATCAAAGACCATTGTAAAACATCTAATACATTTTTCACCTCGGTAGGAATTCCAAAACAAATTCAGTCTGACAAGGGTAGCAATTTCACTAGCCATTTTTTCCAACAGATAGTGAATGAGCTAAACATCGACCATGTTACCTCCTCGGCTTACCACCCCAATCCCAAGGCTGTCTGGAGCGGTTTCACCAAACATTAAAATCCATGATGAAGAAGTATTGCTTGGAGCATCAAGGAGACTGGGATGAAAGTATTTCTTTCCTTCTCTTCGCTTTAAGAGAATCTCCTCAAGATTCTTTAGGTTACTCCCTTTTGAATTACTCTATGGTAGACAGATCAGGGGCCTCTCAAAATATTAAAGGATCAATGGTTTACTCAAAATACTCCTTCAAGCCCCAGTGTGTCTGACTACATCAGTAACCTTAAGAATAAAATCAGTGAAGTCAGATCTTTTGCTAAATCAAACTTCCTCAAATCTCAAACTAAAATGCAACAGAATTCTCTTCCCAAATCTGTCATGAGAAGTTTCAAACCAGGAGACAAGGTTTTACTTTTTCTCCCCACTCCAGGCAATGCTCTTCACAGTAAGTTCATGGGACCTTATGTTGTGGCTCAAAAACTAAGTCCATTAAATTATGTGGTCCACACTCCTGACCGTCGTAAGGATTCCCAACTTGTTCATATTAATCTAATGAAACCTTACCACTCCAGAGAACCAGAGGACGACTTGTCTCGCGCTGTACCTGTATGTCTGGTAGGAAGGAGTCTGGTCCTGTGCCCCCCGAGGAAGAGTCCGACATCGAATTCCTCTTCTCGTCACCTAAAGGACGCCCCTCAAACAGCCAAATCATGTCCAACCTTGATGAGGTGTTTCTTTCCTTAACACCTTCACAACAGTCTGATCTTAAAAAGTTATTGCTAGACTTTTCTGAAATCACAGGTGACCTTCCAGGAGTTTGTAATACTATCCAACATGACATAACATTAACATCTAATGACATCAAGCCTATAAGACAACCAGCCTATCGCATTTCACCCATTAAAAGAGACTTGATGAAAAAAGAGGTAGACTATCTGCTCTGTCATCACCTTGCAGAACCTAGTATATCTCCTGGGCTTCTCCTGCCTGTTAACATCTAAGCCAGATGGTAGTAGTCGATTTTGCACCGACTACCGGAAATTAAATAAAGTGACGGTGCCAGACTCCTACCCATTGCCCTTGATAGAGGACCTTATAGATAGTATAGGAGTAGCCAAATTTGTAACCACTATAGACTTGCTTAAAGGTTACTACCAGATTCCCCTCTCGGACGAGGCCCAAATAATATCCGCCTTCATCACCCCTTCGGACTATACCAATACACAGTGATGCCCTTTGGATTGTCTAATGCTCCCGCCACCTTCCAGAGGGCTATAAATTACATAACTCAGGACTTGGAGGGAACATCCGCGTATCTGGACGACCTGGTGGTGACTGCAGACGACTGGGCAACACATCTGACCCGTCTTCGGAGGCTGATGGGTCGGTTGCAGGAAGCCGGGCTTACCATCAACCTGGCCAAGTCCACCTTCGGGAAGTCTACGGTGGTCTACCTGGGACATGTGGTGGGGAACGGCAAGGTTCACCCCAAGAGAGCTAACGTGGAGGCCATCCTTGGCTTCCCTGTTCCTACCACCAGGAAAGCTCTCATGAGGTTCTTGGGGATGGCTGGGTTTTACAGACGCTTCTGTAAAACTTCTCCACCCTGGCCGCCCCTGACGGACCTTCTCAGCACTTCCGTCCCCTTCCACTGGACCCCGACCTGTGACCAAGCCTTCAAACACCTCAAGGCGTTTCTCTCCTCGGAACCAGTGGTCTGGACGCCGGATCACTCCCGACCCTTCCATCTACAAGTGGACGCGAGTGGAGTTGGAGTGGGTGCTGTCCTACTACAACCGGACCCCACAAGCGGCATCCTCCATCCCATCGCCTATCACTCTGCAAAACTGAAACACCATCAACTCAACTACTCCACCATCGAAAAGGAGGCTCTGGCACTCGTGCTGGCGCTCCAACGTTTTGAGTGCTATCTTCATCCTGGTCCGCACATCACCAAGGTCTTCACGGACCACAATCCTCTGGCCTTCCTGTACGCCATGAGGAACCGAAACCAACGCATTCTTAGGTGGGCCTTGTTAACTCAACCTTTCAACCTGGAAGTCCATCATATCAAGGGGGTGGACAACATCATCGCCGACGCCTTATCAAGATCTCCCGTCTCACCTCCTTCATGAGCCCATTACGGAGGTCTTAGGGGGGAGGAAATGTTACGGCCCGCCCGTAACATGCATTACTACCATCACCTCCTCCGCTTGTTACCTCGTTCGCCACCTCTCCGCCTCCCTTCCACGTCACCGTCTCGTGAACCTTCCACGCCACCGTCTCGTGAACCTTCCACGTCACCGTTTCATGAAGCCCGCTACTGTCCCGAAGTTGGATTCACGCGGCCCCTTTCGACTCAACCGAAAGTGTTGAGCCAGCTCTTGGTTTTCTGGATTGGCAGTTGAGATCCAAGCCTCAACCAGTGAACACAACGCCTCTTGGTTCTGCCGTGGGATCAACCATCACCCAGCATTTCACCACTGCGACACCGCATAAGTATCACTTCCCTCGTCCGTGTTTTCCACATTGCCTCTATATAGGATTAGGATTATTGTTAGGTATTAAGTTGGGTTCTTTATTGTTGTATTTATTACTGTGTTATATGTATATGTGTATGTCATTTTCCTGTGTTTCATGTTATATATCTGTGTTTCATGTTTCTTGTTATATATGTGTCAATTTCATTATGGGTTATTAAAATAGCTTTTAAAGTGACCCCTTTGCATTTCCTCACCAGTTGAACCTGCAGTGTTTTTTTATTGTTATTGTTCACCGGCTCTCCGATGCCAATCTTACCAGTTTAACCGGTGAACGTAAGACTTCATTCTTTCTCCTCGAGTTTCTGCTGCTCGTTCATGTTACGCTTTCTCTCTTATATCCCTCTCCTCCTCCCACCCTCTCTCTCTCTCTCTCTGGCATTCAAGTCTGCTGCATCCGCCTCCTCTTCCCCCAATGCTCCTGAAGGGCTCGGCAGGTTAATTGGGCGTCACTCAACACGTTCCAACTCATCCTGGTAGCGAGGTTTGGCACTTTAATGCTTTCATCACCGCACCGCAGCAGTTTTTCTGGGAGGTGTGTGCGTTAGCGTTTTCTCTACTTACACTAAAGATGCTGATGTATTTTAGCTTTTTGTTTTCCATTCCTCTCACAAATAGCAAACAGTTGTGCTCCTGTTCACACACACACACTAACACACACTAACACACACACACACACACACACACACACACACACACACACACACACACACACACACACACACACACACACATACACACACACACACACACACACACCTACGCACACACTCACACATTCCCTAACAGTCCAAAATTAGCGTTGCATGAAGTTTTGTGTTTTCCCTCAGTTTTCAAGTATCGATCGCCTCCTGCCTGCCTCAGAAAGGGCTTTGGACTGCCTTTTGTTCTTGGGAGTAAAGTGGGTTTGTGTGCTGCACCTCCCAGCCTTCCCTCGCCCTGCCTTCACTGCTAAGCCATTTGAGTACAGGCGTTATGAAACCTTAAACAGCGAGGCGCGGAGTGTGTATCGCCTTGCCTTGCCTCGCTTCGCCTCGATCTCTGCCAAGTCAGCTATTTTCCTTATTTGTTTAAATCCATCATTTACTGATATAAGAAACTGAAATAAAAAAATAATAAGTTGGTGAAGTTTGCTATTAAAAGGAAAAGAAAACAAAAATTACTTTGTTCATCAATGAAAGAAGGCTTTTGGTTAAAGGTAGCACGAATTGCTAAAGAAGCCTACTGGAAATGCCAATCTCTTCGAGAGTACGAAATCAAGTCTAGAATTGCGTTGTGAAGTGTCACGAAGTCTCCCTCTTGAGAGAACTGTTTGGCGTTATCTTCACTTTCTACATTCTTCTACACTCTAAAGAAGGCAATGTGAGGAAAATTAAGTTCTGCTTCACCCTGTGGTTCACTTCGCATCACAATCCACTCGTCCCATTCACACCATACAAGAATGTGTTGCTCTATGATCTCATTAGAATATAGGAAAAGGACATACGAGAAAATGGGCACCACATACAAAGACACAGGAACAAACGACATGTTTCCAAATCAATAAAATACTTTAATTTCCACAGCGTTAACTAATTCTTTTGATCTGCCAATACAAATGACACATGAAAACGTTTAAGATAAATGATAAAGATATTAGGAGTGCACAATGTTTCTGTATTTTTCAATGACAGCATTCTTAACTCTAGAATCCATGCAAGTTTTGTCAGATGAAAGAGTTAACGATTAAATATTACGAGTACATGTAAACGGTAAACACATTGGGAGCGTGAGATGGCGTGCACTAACTTCTCACTGGTTGCACCTAACTCGAGAATCTATCCAGGTTTTGTCTGACTATCACCAAACCAGAAAGTCTTAATTAAAGATTGAAAATAAACACTAAACATGTTGTGAATGTATCATAGGACTAGAGTATATTTCTTGAACGACTGTACCTTAACTCAAGAATATACAATAACATAAGAAAAGAGGGAAGCTGCAAGAGGACGTCAAGCCTTCACGTGGCAGTCCCTGTATGAGCAAAGTTACCTAATTCCATCTATCATCCCCATCCATAAATTTATCTAATCTTCTTTTAAACCTACCTGTTGACTCAGCACTAACAACATGATTACTACTATACATTTCAGCGGTGGACAAACGGTGTTTTTTGCAGATATCTCCTAAACGAATCGTTGGATGAGTATGATATTTCAACACACTACCTTGAACATCCGTTCGTAATTTATGGTTAACATACCACAGTGCTATATGTGTTATGTGAGGAGTTTACTCGTGAAAAATAACACAAAGCCGACGAGTCATGTTGACGCATTCGAATGAAAGTGTGGCCCCCCCACACACACATCCAAACCATTTCTAACCACTACTACGTCTCTCCCGTCTCGGAAGTTCTCGCCCTCTTTATCCCTCCTCTCCTCTCCCTAGCTCCTCGCCTCCCTCACTCCTGTGTCCCTCCCTACTTCTCCCACCACTGTATTTATACATTATAATGTTCTGTAAGTGTGTATGTATAGATATGATTATTAACGAGTATGGTACAATTTCATGAAGGCAAGAAGTGGTTCACGTTGATAATTACTGTACAACAGCACGTTTACGTGTAGTATATAGAAGAGCCATGTTTGCAGTCGTTATGGTCAACCATGTGAACATGATGTGCTGGAATTACCTGTGACCTGGACCTTCTACTGTTAGGAAAAGTTGATACTCTTATTGCGTACTGTCTACCTATTGATCATAAAAAGTGGTCCAGTTTATATATAATATTATTTTGTTGTTAGATACGTTGCTTATTATCCAGCTATACGGCCATTAACAGCGGAATTAGCTATTGCTTTCACGGTCGTTTGACCCACTCTGGTTTTCATGTCCACATATACCAGCAATTGTATTAAATAATATCATTAATGTATGATATGTATGTACATACTGACGTATGTAACTATTATACCTATACGTATGTAATTACAATAGGGAAAAAATCAAAGGTGGAAGGCTGATGGTGTGAATAGAGGGTGAAGAGGGAAGCGGGGAAGAGGGTCATGCGATACTGGGGTAGAGAAGGAGTGGTCTGGGGGTTGGTTCTTCAGGGTGGTGGTGGTGGTGGTGGAAGGGTTAGACGAGTACCCCACACTCGTCCGATTCTGTATAACACCTTTGATATGATGACTGGATTAGGCGTAATATCACTCAGTAAACTCCTCACATAACACATATAGCACTGTGGTATGTTAACTATAAATTACGAACGGATGTTCAAGGTAGTGTGTTGAAATAGCATACTCATCCAACGATTCGTTTAGGAGATATCTGCAAAAAACACCGTTTGTCCACCGCTGAAATGTATAGTAAGTCTATTTCATTAATCAGCCACTATGTTAGAGAAGCAGTTTTCCATATTTCTCTCCTAAACCTGATTTTCTCAAGCTTAAACCCATTATTTCTGGGTCTATCCTGGCTACTGATCCTAAAAACTTTGCTCATGTCTCCTTTGTTATTATCAAACTACTAGCAAATCAATTAGGAACAAGATTGAGGATATACATGAGATATATTAGAGACATACTGCAAATGAATGAGGAAGAATATCACAATCCTTATCACTGACAGTACTACCTTGACTAGAATCCGTTCACATTTCGTCAAACTGTTGAGTGAATAGGTACGCAATGTCACTATAATTCTCACTGTCTCTATGTACCTTAACTCACTCACATTATGGTACTGTTCCCATTCCTGTGACAGTGATACCCTGCGAGTGTGTGGGATGTGGTGCAGTGGGTATCATAGAAATGCATCAACCTCCTGGAGTGTCCTCTCACCACACTGTCCTTTCTCTCTTGACTGACAGTAATGGAATATTCTCTCTCTCTCTCTCTCTCTCTCTCTCTCTCTCTCTCTCTCTCTCTCTCTCTCTCTCTCTCTTTCTCACTCTGGTTGCATGGTTATCTAACTAACTAATTAAGTGAACAACCAATCAGCTTGCTATCTATCAAAATATCCACTTCTTTATCGAATGAATTAGAGACAGGAAAAAAAAAAAAAAATAGAGGGACACACAGCTATACATACATACACACACATACATACATACATACATACATGCATACACACATATATACATACAGACAGACAGACAGAGACAAAAAAATAGAGAGAGAATGCAGACCAAGTAAACGTGGCTAATAGAAATGAGGAGAGACGCTCAGCTCAGGGCGCTGAAGGAATGGTGGAAAGCAAATACTTGAGTACGAAAAAAAAAAAAAAAAAGTTGAAGGAAATCGCAATGAGAGGGAAGGAAAAACCGCAAAGAATGGACGGAGGGAAAGGAAGAGGAGAGGGATTACATAACAGAATCTCTTGGAATCCTCTCTTCCTTTGTGCTCCTCTTAATGAGTTTTGCCTTTTGAGTTAAGGAGGCCTCATGAAGACGTAAGGTCAGGAGAGAGAGAGAGAGAGAGAGAGAGAGAGAGAGAGAGAGAGAGAGAAGAGCGCACCATATACAATGACGTCTGTGTGTGTGTGTGTGTGTGTGTGTGTGTGTGTGTGTGTGTGTGTGTGTGTGTGTGTGTGTGTGTGTAAGGTACGAGGAGTATTTTCAATCCTATCTGATGCCTCCAGTGGGTGGCTATATATAGTCTGGCCTAAAGAAGACCATTTCATATCTTCCATCCCGAGTTAGTGCCTCTACGTAGCCACTTGCACGCCGCCGCCCTCGCCTCCTCCTCCTCCTCCTCCTCCTCCTCCTCCTCCTCCTCCTCCTCCTCCTCCCACTGCGAGATGACTCAGTTCCTTATTCCTATTCCTCGTTTTCCGCACACTCATTACTCCAACTTACACTTCCACTCTCTTACTTCGTCAATAAATCAATCAGTCAATTACCTTTCTCTGGTCCACTCACTCATTCACTCCCTTGCTTATTCAGTCCCATTCTTGTTCAATCATATATTCACTCTCTCATTCACTCCTTCAATCAATTAATCATTCATTCACCCATTCACTCATACGCTAGCTAAGTAATATATTCATTTATTCATTCACACATTTACTCTCTCTCTCTCTCTCTCTCTCTCTCTCTCTCTCTCTCTCTCTCTCTCTCTTCATTGCCACCATTGCTCACAAACAGTCAATTAATCAGGTATTCAATCACTCACCTACAGTATTTATTCACGTATCCAAGAAGTTTCCTATTAATTCATTCATTCGCACATTTACTCCCTCATTTGCGCACTCACTCACTTCTCCCTATTATCTTAATTTACCACACTCACACTTCAAGCACACACACACACACACACACACACACACACACACACACACACACACACACACACACATGTAGGCACTTCGCTTGCTCGCCCCTCACTCATGAACGCCTGACTCGGACACTCACGCAGCACATGAAGCAAATCACCGAAAAGCAGGTAAACTCGATAGATAAACATACACGTTAGTTAGCAATATTTCCCTTCCCTGAAATGAAGATCGATGCTGATTTTTATACAAACTTGTTTCAAAAATATGTACCAGAAAAATTATGACCTAGTTTACCTTTCCTACCTGTCACTCCAGCGGCCTCCCTCCTGCCTCACCTCACCTCACCTCAACTCCGCTCACCTCACCTCAACTCAGCTCATCTCACCTCAACTCACTTCATCCTCAGCTCACTTGAACTCACCTTTCCCTCATCTCACTCCTATCCCCCTACCTGTCTTACCTGCCTGTCCTCTGAAGCCACCAGATTACACCTTTCGATTCACCTCACTAAACCTCCGCTGAAAGGTCTATTGTATAAAAAAGACTCATCTGTATTGAATCTCACCTATTGTTAGAGGGCCAGTTAATTAGAAAAATATAAAGTATTCTCTAACATTTTTTTTTTCAGTCTCCTCACAATGACCTCCGAACAAAGAGGCCAAAAGGGAAAGGTATAAAGGAGTGGGAAAAGGGAAGCATGCTCATTCACTTAATGAGGAAAAGGTGAGAGTAATAAATCCTTCCTAATTATCTCAGTGCCATTAGTGTGTTTTCAAATGAGGTTTTGTGTGAGGAACGAAAGAATCAGGTCATGCCGGAACTGATTGGAGCTTCGATAATGCCTTGGTCAGAGTGATGAGCGGTGGTGTATCTCGCTGCGCAATGAACGCATATAATAGACCGTAAGAATATATGTAAGAAAACAATGAAAGCTGCAGTAGGATATGAGGTCTATACGTGGCAACCCCTATAAAAGAGAGAGAAAAAAAAAACATGCTTACTTATTTCCATTTGTCATTCAGAAATTTATCTAATCCCCTTTAAAAAATATCTCCCCATTGCCACAACACTAACAATCTGATTACTCATTCTATTCCACTCATCAGCCACTTTATTTGAGACCCATTTTTCTTTAACCCATAACTTTTCCCACATTAATTCTTTCACGTACAAGATTTCCCACAAAGAAGTAATGCCCTCCCAGATTAAATAGAGTTAGATGAAGTTAGATTGGATTAAGATGTTGAATTAGGTTAGGCAAAGTTAGGTCTCTCTCTCTCTCTCTCTCTCTCTCTCTCTCTCTCTCTCTCTCTCTCTCTCTCTCTCTCTCTCTCTCTCTCTCATGAAAGAGTTTCCCCATGAAGCATCTTATTGTTAGAGGTCAGCTTGAGAAAAAAT
Organism: Portunus trituberculatus; assembly: GCF_017591435.1. Taxonomy (NCBI): domain Eukaryota; kingdom Metazoa; phylum Arthropoda; class Malacostraca; order Decapoda; family Portunidae; genus Portunus; species Portunus trituberculatus. Next base: position 21,054,929 of record NC_059271.1, on the reverse strand, counting down.
ATCTGACTTTTTGGGTGTACTCTTTGGAGAATACCATCTTGATTTGTATATGTCAATAACGTATGCTACCCTTTGTCATAGTGTCCCTTAGAAAAATAGATAAGTAAATGAATAAATAAAAGACGGAATGTTCAGAGGCTTCTTTTATATGTATACAGAGTTACGGTATATACAGTAGTTCCTTTTCCACCTTCCCCAGAAGTCTGTCTATAGGGAGAGATGGAGTCCTGCTGTTGCAGTTGTGGCTACCGTATTGTGTGTATGGATGAATGTGTGAATGCTGGGAGTGTGTCAGACTGCACTACATTGAAAAACATAATTAAATAAATAAAAAATAGCACTGTGATCAAACCCACGGTCTGTCTTTTCACCCACTTTATTTCACCACTTCTCTTCCCACCCACTTTCTCTTAGCTAACTTTCTTTTTCTTCACCACCTAGAAAAAAAAAGAAAAAAAAACAGTAGTTCCCAAACCTGTCTTTAGAGTGTGGTGCGAACTGTTGTATAATGAACAATATAAATAAAACCTGTTGCGTCGGTAAGGTTGGTATGCATAGCTTGACGGAAAACTGCATATCATTTTTCCAAGTCATAATATACGGCAATCATATCAGGTATGCAGGGCTGCCAACTTTTGCTACCGTAATCACCAAACATGTCAAATTTGTTCGTTGTGTCAAAATGTAAACCTCTTATTTCTTAAAGATAGTTTTTTGGGAGACACTGAACAAAAACTATATCATGTACAGAAAACTAGAAAAAGCTCTCAAGGTAGAATATGAACTAATTAGATCATGTTAATACAGCAGCTCAAAACGAATATTTGTCTAAAAGAATATAAGAACTGTTTACGAACGTCGCTTTTATGGAATTGATGTGTATGGCTGCATTACATCAACCTTTTCATCTGCGAGCAGCGATACGATAAAAATCTAATTCATTATGTAAATGGTATAAATATTTCTAATCCTTTCACGCTCACTTTTTACTTTGATGTAGGGAGTGAAATGCTAGACAAATATTTACGATTATTCACCCCTGTGCTTCTCCTCCTACAAATAATAGAAAGGTGTCAGAAATATTTTTAGCATTTCGTTCCACTATTACTATTACAACTGATAGTAATAATAATTAATAATAATAATAATAATAATAATAATAATAATAATAATAATAATAATAATAATAATAATAATAATAATAATGATAATAATAATAATAATAATAATAATAATAATAATAATAATAATAATAATAATAATAATAATAATAATAATAATAATAATAATATAATAATAATAATAATAATAACAACAATAATAAATAATAATAATAATAATAATAATAATAATAATAATAATAATAATAATAATGATATAATAATAATAATAATAATAATAATAATAATAATAATAATAATAATAATAATAATAATAATAATAATAATGATAATAATAACAGTACTAGTAGTAGTAACAACAACAACAACAACAACAACAACAACAACAACAACAACAACAACAACAGCAACAACAAGTCACTATTTAGCAGATCTATCACCATTTTCACCATCTATCACCAAAATGTGCAGAGATAGTTTATACACAGTTAGCAATACACAAAGACTGGAATACCATAATACTGGAATACTGGAAACACTCGTACATTCCAGCACGCTGTTCCTGGTTCCCGCTTCCTGGTGCATCCCTCACGGTACGCACCATTAAATGCAACTTGCAATGTTCACGGCGCAAGGTACGTGCAAGCTATTCATCATAATTACTACATGTGAGGTGTAATTGCCGCTAAGGTAGGAGGTGGTAATTACATAAGGTGAAGGAAGCAAGGAAGGCATCGAAAGGAAAAGTGTGTAATAATTCATGTACTTAATAATTCCTGATACTAATCTTGTAATGTTTTTCGTCCTAAATTTTCTAATTGTCCTTTTTATTAGATCTTTTACTATTTCTCCTTGTCTTTGTTCATCTGGCTCTTTGTCTATCTATATCCATAACTTTCCGTCTACCTATTTCTTTTTTTTTTTTTTTGCCTGTTTATCTATCTATACTTAACTGTCTATTCGTATATCACGCAGGAAATTTCATTAATATTAATTTACACATTTGTCTGTTCATCGATAAACAAATCATGGAATGTCTCCCCCCCCTCCATCCCGCCCCCCACCAAAAAAAAAAAAAAACATTAAGAACTCCATTGATCTTCTTAACCATTAATTACCACCCCCATTAGGTCTTGGCGCTACTGACGTGTCGCTGTGTTGATATCAATTTATTGGAGAGCAAAAGGAAACAATGGAAGGAAGAAAATGAGAGGAAGGAGAAAGTTGATGAGAAATAGTAGATGAGAGGTTGGAGATGTAATGGAATAGCTGAATATGGAAAAGACGGAAAATACTTAGTGGTAGGGAAGAAAACAGGGCTAAGTGAGAAGAGTGGGAGGAAGGAATGAGAGAGAAGAGGGGAAGCCAAGTGTCAAGTGAAAGATGGAAGCACTAACAGGAAGAGAACGGGGGAGAAAGAGGAAGAAAGAGGAAAAAAAATGAAGTTAATGAGAGGAAGGTGAGAAAGCAGGGAGCAAAGAGGTAGAAAAAATAAAACAAAGAAAATAAGGTAAAAGTACAGTAGATAGAGTAGATAACTCAGAGTGAAAGGGAAAGGAGTAAGACAGTGGGAGGAAGGAAAGCGAGGCATAGGAGTGGGAGCACCAGTGACGTCACCCAGTGTTGTCACAGTATGGGTTGGGTGTGCTGGCCGCCCCTTCTATTTATACCCATTCCCCTTGAAAGACGCAAATCGAGACCCTCACCTGCAGATTCGCTTCACAGGTATTCACTTTTCTTTACACAAGTGGGAAATATGCCAATTACACGAACATTTAAAAGAAAAAGATGCCCGGAAGTGAAAGGTACGATTCTATACAGGAATATATGAAAGAAAACATGAACGGATGACGATGTGATTGAAAGACTGAGGTTCCGAAAATGTTGTATTATTCATCTTTTATATCCTTAGGTAAATATTATGACTTATATTAGTACATTGAAAAGAAAAGATGCTCGTAAGTGAAAGAAGGTGCGATTCTATAAAGGAATATATGAAAACATGAACGAATGACGATGTGATTCAAAGACCAAGCTCCGAAAATGTTGTGTTATTCATCTTTTATATCTTAAGGTAAACATTATCACTTATGGTGGTACACTTAAGTAGAAATGGCTTTTGTAAGGAAGCCACAGGAAATGAGAATCCAACAGACTACATTTTTTCTTAGTATTGTTAGGATGAATACATTATAATTCAAGGAAAAGAGGGTTATTTTACTTACTTGACAAGAGAGAGAGAGAGAGAGAGAGAGAGAGAGAGAGAGAGAGAGAGAGAGAGAGAGAGAGAGAGAGATACTATCATTACAGCAGTGAAGTCAAACACACTGACTATACCTTCACCTGACTGAAAGTGTTTTCCCTCAGGTAACCCAGCGAGGTATTCTCCGGTAGGTGTTCCAGATGGCAAATACACAATGCATGCAAGTCTTCCTCGTGTCCATTGCTGAGAAAACATATAGACCGGCCACTAATTACCACAGAACCTTAGTATTATAATCATCGTATAGAGGAAACTGATAAAATTCTTTTCTTTTTCTTTTTTCTATATCTCGTCATCTAAAGTTATCTCATTAGGCATTTGAGAGAAAGAGAACTAAGAACATCCTACTTCTCTACTTTTCTATTCTCATTTTCTAATCTCTAACGCAATTTAGGTTAATATTACTGGTTATTTGAAAGGAAGTATATCAGGTGGACTCATTTCTTTCTTTACTTGAGAAAATAACATTGTATCACGAGATGCAACAGGAAAGGTGTACCGTCTCTCTTGTTAGTAATTCCACCCACCTCCAGGAATATTCGCTCGTTCGTCTCAAGGTGAAATTTTCATGAGTGAATTGAATTAGCGAGGATTCAATTTAAGAGACAACGAGACCAGACGCCATGACTAATGTTGACTTGTTGAAACACAACACCAAGGTCTCCTGACGTCACACACACACACACACACACACACACACACACACACACACACACACCTCCTTCCCTCCTCTTTTACCCTCTCTCTCCCTCCCTCTTCCCTCCACCCATACCCTCCTTGTCATCGTTTCTTCCTCCGAGTCTTTATCTATGTATCTCCCCTTCCTTCCGTCCTTTCCGTCCCTTAGTTTTTGCTCCATCTCTCTCTCTCTCTCTCTCTCTCTCTCTCTCTCTCTCTCTCTCTCTCTCTCTCTCTCTCTCTCTCTCTCTCTCTCTCTCACTTTCTATCACTTTTTGTTTGTTTCTGTTCGTCCTCGTCATCTTTATCTTACGCTATTTTAACCCTCAGTCCGTCAGTCAGGTAGTTAGTCATTACCTCTCACATTGTCACTCACTCGCTCACTCATCACTCTCTGTCACTGGTTACTATTGAGTCATGGTTGAGTTTTGTAGCAAGTCTTTGGTATCAAGTCAATCAGTTATTGTCTTTCCTTCCCTCGATTCTTTTGCTTTCCTTTGTTTTTTGCCTTTTCTTCTTTCCATGCTTGTTTACCTGTCGGCGTGTTTACTTGTCCATTTCTCTCTCTCTCTCTCTCTCTCTCTCTCTCTCTCTCTCTCTCTCTCTCTCTCTCTCTCCATGAGCAGCATGCCCAGTTCCTAGCGACGGTTCACTACTTCTTGCGTCATTTCGACTTTTCTGTAGTCCACGTGAGTGAGTCACTGCCTCTTATAAGCGCCTCGAGTGGTGAAGGCAAGCAAACCTGGGAAAACTAAAGGTAGAGAGGTAACTATAAATACATGGACGAAAATAAATATACGTACAAAAGTTAAGTGTGCCAGTCATGCATGTGGGTCTTAAAAGGTCAGTATTCTCAAACGTTTCGGTTGTAGTAGTGGGAGTTACTGGGTATTGCAAAGGTGTTTTCAAGATTCAAGTGAGTCTAACAAGAAATTTGCATCATGGGGGAAAACATCCATGCAATGCGGTTTTCGTCACTGTAGTAATAGGTTAACAACGATTTTGTACTATTAAAGTGGAAAACACCTATTCAACATTGGTTCTAATAATGTTTATCAAAAGTTCTCCACAACAAAAAAAAAAAAAAAAGAAACAATTACTTATGGTTATGTTTATAGTTGTGATAAAATGATAATAATTCAGTTCCACAAAAGAGATAAAGCGATCAAGTAAGTATGTCTTTCATGACTCCAGTGGTAGTTTAAGAAGAATTCTGCACTACAAATGAGAAAAACATCCATGAAAACTCGATCAATAATCTCTGCAGCTTTGAAAAACAGTTCTTATGAGGGAACACAGTGTTTAAGAAGACGATCTCTCAACATACGTAAGATAGGATGATCGGTCACAACTGCTGCTCACAAAACGGGGAGGAACACACCTACGTGTCGTGACTCATCCCACCTGGCTGGTGGGATGACTTCACCTCTGTAATTATGTTCCACGAACGTCTTTCACTTTAGCGCGTTAATGAAACTTATGCACTGCACAAACACATGCAAAGAAAGCACTGCGGCTTTTCTTTCTCATATACTGTTTTTTAATGTGACTCGCATTTATATGTTTCCTTTCAACTTTGAAGCACATGCGTACTCAGATTTCATCTTCGAAAGACAAGTGGGTACAAGGAAACCAATTTGCCTTTCTTTTCCACTGTGATTTTATTCGCTGTAATCTTAACCGACATCTTTTTCGGGTCTTTTAACTTCAAGTTAGTTATTTCACTTGACTATTTTTCATTGTCCATCAAACGATTGATCGTCCGAGATTTTAAACCGTAGATTCACAAACACTCGTCATGGTAATTAGAAATCGACACAATACTTGAAGGAAACGAGAGCACATAAGTCCTGTAGGTTTTGGATACACAAACACTCACACTCACCACTCTTTAATTACAACGCACGCCTTTAGGGTCCTCCTCCTCCTCCTCGTCCTCCTCCAACTATTACTACTTCCAATCCTTTCCTGTTTTCTTGTATTCTTGTCTGATAACAACGCGGCGCCAACCTGCATAAGCCACTACGAAGGGATAGTGTTCTGGAGAATATATAACCACTATTTAGCGTAAGTTCTGTATTGTCCCTAGGAGCGAGGCCCGAGAAGGAAAGGCAGGCGGTGTTCGTGGCGCCCTACGTCTGTCCCAACAGGTGGCACGAGACACTGTGCCATCTTGCATCATTAGTAAGGTGTGACAGTCCCCCACGGTCGTCGTCACAGCTGCCATTGCCGCCGCCGCCACCCCAATCACTACCACCGCCACCACCACCACCGCCACTGTGATCGACTACTTCATCCTTCCTTCCTGCAGTATGTTGGTAGTAGTTGCTTCGGTGGTGGTGATGGTGGTGGTAGTGGTGGTGGTTTTAGGTGTTGTTATTGTTATTGCTGGGAATGTCAGTGTTTATGTTCTGTCATCGAAATCGTTGGCGCTGTTGTTGTTGGTAGTCGTGTTGGTAATACTGGAGAAAGTTTATGTATTCCCTTGTGTTTGTCTATCATTTAACCTGTCTGTGTATCTTTCAGGTAGTATACATAAAAAAAAGAAGAAAAGACTATTAAACATATGAAAAACTTGACCCTTGGCTGAAGAACGATAAATAAGAAGCCGCAGCGAACTGGACATTCAGACAAACCACCTTCGCCAAATCACCTTTCAGATCTCCCTCCCTCGATTCTCCTTTCACAAAACTCACGGCGCCATATGACCTCACCGTCGCAACACCTCACTAGCAATCAATAAGTCAGACTCTTTCTAAGGTTGCTGTCCGCCGGGTTTCCGTCAGAGGTTGGTATGCGTTTCCTCAGTGTCCCCTCGATGTTTACACCCGTGACTAGAGCTGTTGTTGTTGCTTTTGTCTGTGTTGGTAGTGATTGTGGTGGTCGTGGGAGCAGTTGTAAATAATGATACTGAAAATGATGATAATAATGAGGATGACAAAACCAGTAACCAGTAACAGTAATACTAAAATAATAATAACAACATGAACAATAATAAAGATGATCTACAGCTACAAATAGCAACTGACAAGCCTGAAAAAAGACATTGGCAGAGACAAGACATGCACACAAGGCAAGCACAAAAAAAAAAAAAAATCGCACCTACATACTTTCTCACTAATGTCAACTTGTATTACTATCATCATTATTTAATATTATTACTATTATTATTATTATTATTATTATTATTATTATTATTATTATCATTATCCTCACTATTATCATTATTATTATTATTATTATTATTATTATTATTAGTAGTAGTAGTAGTAGTAGTAGTAGTGGTAGTAGTGGTGGTAGTGGTGGTGGTGGTGGTGGTAGTGGTAGGTGGTGGTGGTAGTGGTGGTGGTGGTGGTAGGTGGTGGTGGTGGTGGTGGTGTAGTGGTACCAAGTGGTAGGTGGTAGTGGTGGTAGTGGTAGTGGTAGTAGTGGTGGTGGTAGTGGTAGTAGTAGTGGTAGTAGTGTGTGGTGGTGGTGGTGGTGGTGGTGGTGGTAGGTGGTGGTAGGAGCAGCAGCAGCAGCAGCAGCAGCAGCAGCAGCAGTAATAGTAGTGGTGGCGGTATTGGTAGTAACAGTGGTCGTAGTGGTACTGAAGGTAGTAGTCGAGTAAACGTCGTCGTAGTAGTATTACCAGTGACATTAACAGTAGTATCATCACCATCTCCACC